>NC_086450.1:378185830-378502748 GCF_028390025.1 Pseudophryne corroboree | reverse complement strand
CAATCCATCACGACAAAAAAGATGGCACCTGACTGAGAAGTCTGCCCAGTGTTCTAGGAACACAAACCCTTCTTTCCTGCACCAATCCCTAAGACACACATTTACCTCCCTAATCTCCCTCTGTCTCCCTGGGCTAGCGCGTGGCACAGGTAATAATTCAGAGAATATTACCTTAGATGTCCTTGCCTTAAGTCTTGTGCTGCTCAGTCCACTGTAGTGTCTTATGCTGCATCAGTCCAGCCAGTCACAGTGGTGGTGTCCTCTGCTGCTATATGTCCCCAGTGCTGCTGTATAAATCCCTTGCAATTTTGTTGTGTTGTCTTGCATCAGACCAGGGGTAGTGTCTTGTGCAGCATCAGTCCAGTGACCAGTCACAGAGGTGGTGTCCTCTGCTGCCATATATCCGGTGTAGCTGTATAAGTCCCTTTCAGTGGTGCTGTGTTGTTCTTCATCAGACCAGGCGTAGTGTCTTGTGCAGCATCAGTCCAGTGACCAGTCACAGTGGTGGTGTCCTCTGCTGCCATATATCCAGTGTTACTGCCGTATAATTCCTGTGATATTGCCATATTATACCTGTGATACTGGCGTATAATTCCTGTGATACTGGCGTATAATTCCAGTGATATTGCCGTATAATTCCAGTGATATTGCCATATAATTCCTGTGATATTGTCGTATAATTCCTGTGATATTGTCGTATAATTCCAGTGATATTGCCGTATAATTCCAGTGATATTGACATATAATTCCTGTGATACTGCCGTATAGTTCCAGTGATATTGCCGTATAATTCCTGTGATATTGCCAAATAATTCCTGTGATACTGGCGTATAATTCCTGTGATACTGCCATATAATTCCAGTGATATTGCCATATTATTCCAGCGATATTGCCATATAATTCCTGTGTTATTGGCGTATAATTCCTGTGATACTGGCGTATAATTCCAGTGATATTGCCATATAATTCCTGTGATACTGGCGTATAATTCCTGTGATACTGCCGTTTAATTCCTGTGATATTGCCATATAATTCCTGTGATACTGGCGTATAATTCCTGTATATTGTGAGGTGTTCAGAATAGACTGGAAATTAGTGGAAATGAATGTTATTGATGTTAATAATACTGTAGGAGCAAAATGACCCACAAATTCTGTGATTTTAGCTGTTTTTATGTTTTTTTTTAAAATCATCCAGATTCAAAACCAAACACGAAAGGGTGGTTTTGGCAAAACCAAGCCAAAACCAAAACACGAGCGGGGAAAAGAACCGAAACCAAAACACAAAACACGAAAAAGTGCCCGCCGCACATCTCTAGTTTTAATACTGTACATATAGGGTGTTATTCAGGTTTGTTAGCAAACCAAAAATTAAGCAACTGGGCAAAGCCATGTTGAACTGCAGGAGGGGCAGATGTAACTTGTGCAATGAGATTTAGATTTGGGTGGGTTATATTGTTATATGCAGGGTAAATACTGGCTACTTAATTTCTACACTGCAATTTAGATTTCAGTTTGAACACACCCCACCCAAATCTAACTCTCTCTGCACATGTTATATCTGCCCCATGTCACGATCCGGGTATATGGACGCCATTACCTACCTTTCAGATGTCTCCTGAGGCTCGCTCAGCGTTCCAAGGCTGGATCTCATCTGTGTCCACATACTGCACATCCCTCCTGTCACGCTGAGATGCTGTCACAGCGGTGCCATGTTTGAATCCTTCATGGCGTCTCCTGTCCTCCGCGGCCTCCGCCGCCGCTCCTGTGTTATAGGTGCGGGTTGTCAGTGTGGTGTTCCATGCCTGCCGTGGCCTCCGTTGTCATCCACGAGTATCAGCATACATTTCTCAGTCTGGCGTCTCCTGTCCTCTGCGGCCGGCGCCGCCATTGCAGTTATGTTTCCACATGGTTTCCTAAACCAGTTTTCCCTTAAAGTTCTAACATGGGCGCAGCCATGTTGGATTCAATCACATGTTTCAGTTCCTCCAATCCACTGCCTGGAAATCTGCATAATTGCCCAGCCAATACCTGCATTGCTGCAGGTATAAGTATCCTGTGCCTGTGCCAGCAAATGGTCAGTGCTTTGTTTGTCATACCTTGTTCCAGTCTCTCTCCTGTGGTTGTGTTTCCAGGTTCCAGCTCCTGTCTCCAGCATCCACTAAAGAGACCCGCACCTGCATACCATCCTGCGGTGCAGCCTGACTCTGCAGTCCTCCGTGGCTGATCCAGTTTCCAGCTTCCAGCTATTTCATCTGCTTCCAGCAGTATCCACTACCACCGGTAATCATCCTTCAACTCCTCTGTTTCCACGCTCCCTAGCATCTTACTACATTCACTCCGTGTTTCATCACCTGGCTGGTTCCACCCAGCATTCATTCAGTGACTTTATCATCTGGCTGATTCCATTCCGCATCCACTCCGTGTCTTACCACCTGGCTGGTTCCATCCAGCAATTACAACAGCTGATTCAAGTTAGCAGCTTCATCTGTTCCATCTACTGGCATGTTCCTTGGATATCTTCACTACTACAGCCAGGCCTGGTAAGTTTATTCCATCTAAGGACTTTAACAACTGTTCTTAACCTACCAGTGTCCTGTAAAACCATTTCATGGTCAGAGTGCTCCAGGAATCATATTATTTATCATTGCCATTTTTATTATTTGCTGTCTGTTGTTACACGGAGTTTGTCAATAAACTTTTAATTTACTTTTACCTGGTTGTCATGGTCACACCTTCGGGTTTCCTTTTAACACTTACATGTCCAGGGGTCTGATTAAACCTCCCCGGTTTAAGTTCCTCTCAGCCCCTACAACTGAGGCTTCCTCCTGTCAGCTAAAACCCTCAGTTGTGACAGTAAGCACTGACCATATGAATCCAGCCGGAGACCAGGATCAAGCGGCCAGGCCGATGCAAGAACTGGCAGCCCGACTTGAACATCAGGAGGCTGCACAAGGCCACATCATCGGCTGTCTCCAGGATCTCTCTACGCGGCTGGACGGGATTCAAACGACCCTCCGTGGACCTGGCACGTCCAGTGCGTCCACAACAGTGACACCAGCTGTAACCCCACCCACCTTACTCATTTCCATTCCACGTCTTCATCTCCCAACGCCAGCAAAATTTGACGGATCTCCAAGGTTCTGCAGGGGATTTCTTAACCAATGCGAAATCCACTTTGAGCTTCAGCCTGGCAATTTCCCCAGTGACCGTACTAAAATTGCCTATATCATTTCCCTTCTCAGCGGCTCAGCCCTTGACTGGGCATCACCTTTATGGGAGAAGTCTGATCCCCTGCTGTCCTCCTATACGGACTTTGTGGCAACATTCAGGCGCATCTTCGACGAGCCAGGCTGGGTAACCTCTGCTTCATCTGAGATTCTCCGTTTACGCCAGGGAACACGTACTGTGGGACAGTATCTCATACAGTTCAAAATCCTGGCATCCGAACTGGCATGGAACGACGAGGCCCTGTATGCTGCATTCTGGCATGGCTTATCAGAACGCATCAAGGATGAGTTAGCTACCAGAGACTTGCCCTCTAAGTTGGATGAGCTAATTTCTCTTTGCACGAAGGTTGATCTACGTTTCAGAGAGAGAGCAACCGAGCGAGGAAGATCGTCTGCTCTAAAATCTTCTGCTCTAAAATCTTCTGCTCCTCCTCTTCGTCAACCGTCTCCATCCAAGGATGAGCCCATGCAAATTGGCCGTTCCCGTCTATCTCCTGCTGAGCGCCGAAGACGTCTCTCTGAGTCTCTCTGTCTCTATTGTGCAGCTCCGTCTCACATTATCAATGCCTGTCCCAAACGTCCGGGAAACTCCAAATCCTAGCTCGCCAAGGAGAGGGCCGGCTAGGAGTAATGATCTCCTCTCCATATCCTCATGATTGTAGTCTCCCAGTCTCGCTCCAAATTGCTCAACGTTACAGGAACGTCATTGCCCTCCTTGATTCCGGAGCAGCTGGGAATTTCATAACCGAAGCTTATGTTAAACGGTGGTCCCTACCCACCGAGAGACTTCCTTCGTCCATCTCCTTAACTGCAGTAGATGGCAGCAAGATTTTTGACACAGTTATTTCTCTAAGGACTCTACCAGTTCGTCTGAGAGTGGGAGTTCTTCATGCAGAATTTATTTCCTTCCTAGTGATTCCAAGAGCCACACATCCAGTGGTTTTGGGCCTTCCATGGCTCCGTCTCCACAATCCGTCGATTGACTGGACGACTACGCAAATACTAGCATGGGGTCCCTCCTGTGCAAAGACTTGTTTGTCCAAAGTGCTTCCTGTTTGTTCTTCTTTCCCCAGGTCGTCTGATGTTCCACCTCCTCCATATCAAGACTACACGGACGTGTTCAGTAAAGCTTCTGCTGATATCCTTCCTCCTCATAGAGAATGGGACTGCCCAATTGATCTCATTCCAGGGAAGGTTCCACCTCGAGGCCGACCTTACCTGTTGTCTCTGCCTGAGACACACTCCATGGAGGAGTACATCAAAGAGAACCTGGCGAAAGGTTTTATCCGACCTTCTTCTTCTCCAGCTGGCGCAGGCTTCTTCTTCGTTAAGAAGAAAGACGATGGTCTGTGACCGTGCATCGATTACAGAGGTCTGAACGACATTACCATCAAGAACCGGTATCCTTTACCTTTGATTACAGAGCTCTTCGCTAGAGTCAGCGGAGCAACCATTTTTACAAAGTTGGATTTGAGGGGTGCCTACAATCTCATCCGGATCCGTGAGGGTGACGAGAGGAAGACCGCCTTTAACACCCGTGATGGACATTATGAGTACCTCGTCATGCCCTTCGGATTGAGCAATGCTCCAGCTGTCTTCCAGCATTTCGTGAATGAGATCTTCAGAGACATCTTATACCGCCATGTCGTGGTTTATTTAGATGATATCCTCATCTTTGCCAATAATTTAGAGGAACATCGTTTCTGGGTAAAGGAGGTTCTGTCCCGTCTCCGTGTCAATCATCTCTATTGCAAATAGGAGAAATGCATCTTTGAAGTTAAATCCATTCCGTTTCTACGTTACATTGTGTCCGGTTCCGGACTAGAGATGGATCCTGAGAAACTACAAGCAATCCAGAATTGGCCGATACCCTTAACCCTCAAAGGGGTCCAGAGGTTCTTAGGGTTCGCCAATTATTAAAGAAAGTTCATACGAGACTTTTCCACCATTGTGGCGCCTATCACTGCATTAACCAAGAAGGGTGCTAACCCGTCCAAGTGGTCTGAAGAAGCTACGCAAGCTTTCCATCTTCTAAAACAATGTTTCATCTCTGCACCAGTTCTGAAACAGCCCGACACCGACTCTCCTTTCATCTTAGAGGTGGATGCCTCCTCCATTGGAGTAGGAGCGGTGTTATCCCAGAGGGCTAAAGATGGCCATCTACATCCTTGCAGTTTCTTCTCCCGGAAGTTCTCCCCAGCTGAGCGCAACTATGCCATTGGCGACCAGGAGTTGCTAGCCATCAAGCTCGCTCTAGAGGAGTGGAGATATCTGTTGGAGGGAGCTTCTCATTCAATCACGATACTTACCGACCACAAGAATCTTTTATACCTGAAAGGCGCACAATGTCTTAACCCTCGTCAGGCCAGATGGGCACTTTTCTTTTCCAGGTTCGACTTTAAACTCCAGTTCTGTCCGGGCTCTCAGAATCGCAAGGCCGATGCCCTTTCCCGCTCTTGGGAGCAAGAAAACGAGTCAGAGTCTTCAGACAAGCATCCTATTATTAATCCGTTGGCATTCTCCACGGTAGGGATGGACTCTACGCCCCCACCAGGGAAAAGTTTTGTGAAGCCGGTGTTAAGGAAGAAGCTCATGCATTGGGCCCATGCTTCCCGTTTTGCCGGACATACAGGCATTCAGAAAACCCTCGAGTTTATCTCTAGGTCCTACTGGTGGCCAACTCTGAAGAAAGACGTCAAGGAATTTATTGCCTCTTGCCCAAAGTGTGCCCAATACAAAGTTCCCCGCCAGTCTCCTGTGGGGCAACTGGTTCCATTATCTGTTCCCAGTCGACCGTGGACCCATTTGTCGATGGACTTTGTTACAGATCTGCCTATATGCAACAAGTTTAATACCATCTGGGTGGTAGTTGACCGGTTCACCAAGATGGCACATTTCATACCCCTCACCGGTCTTCCGTCAGCTTCCAAGTTGGCTTAAGTGTTTATCCAAGAGATCTTCCGACTTCACGGTCTTCCTGAAGAGATCATCTCCGATCGTGGAGTACAATTTGTAGCCAAATTTTGGCGAAGTTTGTGTCAAGCCCTCCAAGTCAAGTTAAAGTTTTCTACGGCTTACCATCCTCAGACCAATGGTCAAACCGAGAGGGTGAATCAGGACTTGGAGTCCTTCCTCCGCATTTAAGTGTCTTCCTCCCAAGATGACTGGGTTCAACTCCTTCCTTGGGCCGAGTTTAGCCACAACAATCAATACCATTCCTCATCCTCCTCATCACCATTCTTCATCAACTATGGATTTCACCCTAAGGTTCCAGAATTCCAACCGCTTCCAGCAACTTCTGTTCCAGCAGTGGATGTCACCTTGCGTCAGTTTTCAAACAACTGGAAGAATGACCACGCAGCCCTGCTTAAAGCCTCATTTAGGTACAAGAAGTTTGCCGATAGGAAGCGTAGAGCGGTTCCTGCTCTCAAGGTGGGTGATCGAGTATGGTTGTCCACGAAGAATTTGAGGTTGAGAGTTCCCAGCATGAAATTTGCTACTCGTTACATCGGTCCTTTTAAAATTGAACAAGTCATCAATCCTGTTGCTTACAGACTCCAGTTACCTCCCTTTTTGAAAATACCCAGGACATTCCATGTTTCCCTGTTGAAACCGCTGATCCTGAATCGGTTTCATTCTGCACTTCCTCCAACTCCTAAAGTTCAGACTTAACGGGGAATCGAGTATGAGGTGGCCAAGATTCTGGACTCACGTTTCCGTTACGGTCAGTTGCAGTATCTTATTGACTGGAAGGGCTATGGTCCCGAAGAACGCTCTTGGACCAATGCGTCTGATGTCCATGCTCCTGCCTTGGTCCGGAATTTCCACTCGAAGTTTCCTCTAAAGCCTAAGAAGCGTCCTGGGGCCACTCCTAAAGGGGGGGGGGGGGGTGCTGTCACGATCCGGGTATCTGGACGCCATTAACTACCTTTCAAATCTCTCCTGAGGCTCGCTCAGCGTTCCAAGGCTGGATCTCATCTATGTCCACATACTGCACATCCCTCCTGTCACGCTGAGATGCTGTCACAGCGGCGCCATGTTTGAATCCTGCATGGCGTCTCCTGTCCTCCACGGCCTCCGCCGCCGCTCCTGTGTTATAGGTGCGGGTTGTCAGTGTGGTGTTCCATGCCTGCCGTGACCTCCGTTGTCATCCATGAGTATCAGCATACATTTCTCAGTCTGGCGTCTCCTGTCCTCTGCGGCCGGCGCCGCCATTGCAGTTATGTTTCCACATGGTTTCCTAAACCAGTTTTCCCTTAAAGTTCTAACATGGGCGCAGCCATGTTGGATTCAATCACATGTTTCAGTTCCTCCAATCCACTGCCTGGAAATCTGCATAATTGCCCAGCCAATACCTGCATTGCTGCAGGTATAAGTATCCTGTGCCTGGGCCAGCAAATGGTCAGTGCTTTGTTTGTCATACCTTGTTCCAGTCTCTCTCCTGTGGTTGTGTTTCCAGGTTCCAGCTCCTGTCTCCAGCATCCACTAAAGAGACCCGCACCTGCCTACCATCCTGTGGTGCAGCCTGACTCTGCAGTCCTCCGTGGCTGATCCAGTTTCCAGCTTCCAGCTATTTCATCTGCTTCCAGCAGTATCCACTACCACCGGTAATCATCCTTCAACTCCTCTGTTTCCACGCTCCCTAGCATCTTACTACATTCACTCCGTGTTTCATCACCTGGCTGGTTCCACCCAGCATTCATTCAGTGACTTTATCATCTGGCTGATTCCATTCCGCATCCACTCCGTGTCTTACCACCTGGCTGGTTCCATCCAGCAATTACAACAGCTGATTCAAGTTACCAGCTTCATCTGTTCCATCTACTGGCATGTTCCTTGGATATCTTCACTACTACAGCCAGGCCTGGTAAGGTTATTTCATCTAAGGACTTTAACAACTGTTCTTAATCTACCAGTGTCCTGTAAAACCATTTCATGGTCAGAGTGCTCCAGGAATCATATTATTTATCATTGCCATTTTTATTATTTGCTGTCTGTTGTTACACGGAGTTTGTCAATAAACTTTTAATTTACTTTTACCTGGTTGTCATGGTCACACCTTCGGGTTTCCTTTTAACACTTACATGTCCAGGGGTCTGATTAAACCTCCCTGGTTTAAGTTCCTCTCAGCCCCTACAACTGAGGCTTCCTCCTGTCAGCTAAAACCCTCAGTTGTGACACCCCACCTGCAGTGCAACATGATTTTGCCCAATTACTTACTTTTTTGGTTTGCTAACAAACCTGAATAAGAACCATAGTATTTTGTGATTTTTGGATAATAGTGTACTGTATTTTATATAACATATTAGCATGATTTTATTTTTAATCGCAATACTACAATGCATTAGCCATAACGTGGGAAATTACCAAAGATTTTTATTTACTCTACATGTTTGCACTTCTTATTATTTAACTTCCATTAAAGACTGCAAGTCCCAGTACACCCAGGTTGTCAAGGCATACTGGCAATTGATTTTCTCCACGTGTCAATCCTGATTTTAGAATGGGTATGGTTCATTAGGTCGACAGTAAAAAGGTCGACCCCAAAAGGTCAATGGCATGAAAATGGTTGACGCAAAAATGGTGACAATTTAAGGTTTTGGGGGTTTCAAATTTGACCTTTTAGCACATGGAGCTTCATTTAGTGTACCACATTGGCTCACCATACTTCAGGCAAGGAGCATCTCTCCTCTGCGCTCAGCACAGGTTACCATTACCAATCGTAGTCCACATGGATGGTAGAGTATGAAAAAGTTATAAAAATGAAAAACTCATGGCGGCCATATGATGTGTCGACCATTGCCACGTCAACCTTTTTGGACATGTCGACCTAATGTATGTCAACCAATAGTGGTCGATCTATTGGCTGTCGATCTTTTTACTAAAGACCAGATACCGTAAGAAATATGAAACTTTGTTATAAAAGAACTGGGACAATAGCCTATATTCACTATATACCCAAATGGCAATCATACAGTAGTATTATTTAGTGTGTAGATCAATAGTGTATTGAACTGACTTTTTTCCCAAAAATTGTTTTTTATGTTTAAATAAGATTTATGGCAGCTGTTCGCCATGATCTGGCCAATCAGAGCTCTCCCACTGATATTACAGTATGTGGGATAAAAACTTGTATCCTGTCATTTGTGGTGCAGCCCCCAATGGGAAAATTACAGTACATATGTTTTTGTTTTTCGATAAGTACCAAAGATGCCTAAAAACAAAGGCCCTTTTCCAAATCAGAGTAAATAATAAAGTGCTTAATAAGGGGCATGGGGGAATGTTTCTTAATCAAGGGATTTTTCATGGTGTTCATGTAATTTTTTAATCTTATTTTTACAGGAGAACTGCAGGTACCAATGGGTGTCATCTGCCAGGGCATGCGGGTATAACAGGCCACTGGCAAATGAACACTGCAGCACATGGACCATGAAATGGCACCAGGCACTGGATTCAAAGATGTCCATCACACAAAGCTCAATAAATTGAAATGCGATGATTGAAGTTTTATGCTGTAGCCACCTAATTACAGCTTGCTGTGCATGGACCAATCAGAGCTGGACAGATCTAGCTAATTGCAAATTGTGAAACCATAAACCCAAGAAAATTCAACCCAGAACACCTCTCCTCAAGAGACATTGTCAACCTTACAATGAAACATTTCAGCTATCTACTGCAACAAAGGGGGTATCCAATTAGCCACAATAATGGCTCTGCCACAAAAAACATGTTTTTTTCACAATTTTTTATTTCATCACTGATTTATTAACACCTGTATCCAATTACATCATGAGGAAAAAAGCCACGGACCTATGTATTTTTGCAGCACTTATTGCGGAAAAATTAGTCAGGCAAAACCAATCCCGATAATAACTGGCTATAGGGTCTAATAGGATAGCCCCCAGCAAACCAATTAGCTACAGTAAATTACTGCGGCTAAATGGATACCCCCCAAAGTATTGCCTGTAGATCATATGAAAGGCGAAAACAAGAAACTATGAAGTAAACTAATGAAATATCACAAAACCTCATGAAAACAATTTCTGAACATAAGAGCAAAAGAACCAAGGAAAACTGCAACAAAAAAAGGAGTGTCCAACCAAATGAAGATTTTTGTAGAATTTCTGAAGGAAATATGGCAATCTACAACATTGTGTATATGGAAAGAAGAAGGCACGCCAAAGAGCAAGAAAATGGAAATTTAAGAGAGGAAGTGTACAAGAAGATCCAAGATAACTCTGCGTCACGAATCGGGGTCTTAGCCTCACTTAACATGTTTTTCAGTTCTGTCTTCTTGTGATTCATGCATCCATTGGTGTCTGCAACATGTCTGAGCATATGTAAACAAACAAGATGGCTGCATACAGTCCAATCCTTGTGCTACAGCCATGCTCACATGATCCTGGCAACCTATGGACTTCCACTGCTGCCTATATAAACCTGCAGCTGGAGCTGACCCATTCCCAGAACAAATTCAGGGCTTGTTCTAGGCTCCAGGCCTCAGTATCTGCTGTTTCCTGTTCCCTGCATTTCCAGTAACCACTGCATTCCTGCATTTCCAGTGTTAAATGCATTCCAGCATTTCCAGTGTTATCTGCATTCCAGCATTTCTAGTGTTAACTGATTCCAGCATTTCTAATGTTACTTGCATTCCAGCATATCCAGTGTTTCCTGCATTCCAGCATTGCCTGTGTTACTTGCATTGCAGCATTTCCAGTGTTACCTACATTTCAGCATTTCCAGTGTTACCTGCTGTCAAGACTGTGGTTTTTGTGAACCCGGCATGTATGTGAAGTCCGTGCGGGTAACTGGAGGACTATGTGTATATTTGGCTGGTCTGTGGAAATCAGTGAGATGAAGAACTAAGGAGCAATCCCTGGCTGGGGGTTGAACCCGGGACTCGGCAGAGGGAGCCATATCCTGATCACTGGATCACCAGGGACTTAGTGTTGATAGCAGGATGGTGAATGTATTGTTGAGAATTAACTGGATATACTGTCACAGGAGTAGGTGTTTGTGTACTAAAGGTTACTATGAAATAGGTTCTCTGGAGTTGCGCAGAACTGGGAGGAGAGCTGAAGATGCTGAACTGGACTGGTTACCGGTGAGACTGAGAATCAGGCTGGTTACCGGTGAGACTGAGAACCGCACTGTGAACCGGGCTGTGTACCGGTATATTGGAACGCAACTGTAATCCGGGCTGGTACCAGATATAACTGGAAACGCAACTGTAAATAGAACAATGACTGTGGCTTTGACTTTAAGACAAGGCTGAAGAAGAACTGAAGACTGTAGCTGTGACTTTAAGATGAGGCTGAGGAACTGAAGACTGTAGCTGTGACTTTAAGTTGAGACTGAGGAATACTGCGGCTGTGGCTTTAAGACAAGACTGAAGAATACTGCAGCTGTGTCTTTAAGACAAGACTGATACTGGATATAACTGGTAACACAACTGTAATCCAGACTCGGTAGCGAAAGAGCAGAGTTTTACAGGAACCAAAGTAAAAGTGTTACCTTTTTGGGAGCTCAGCTACGAATCTCATACAGAGCTGTGTAACACAAGGAACTGGCAAGCTGTTTATCCCAGTGAGCAGAAAAGACGCAGGATGCAGGACAGATGGCAGAGGTAAGTCACCAAATATGAGAACTACAGTCAGGATCGGGACGGTACCCCCCTCTTCAAGGGTGGACTCCAGACACCCATCTTGAATCTTAGAGGAATTTGAAAAATTCATACAGAAGAACTTAGGACCTTTGTTGATGCCTCTTCTTCCTACGGGAACATCTGGGTTTAACCAGGGAGAGTGGAATTTTCTGTAAAGAAAAAACTTCCTTAGAAAACACAGGACCTCCCCGGAAAAGAGGAGCATCATAAACTGGATCAAATTCAGAGTCTGAGTCCAAGTCTAATGGAAGATACAAATCTCCCTTAGATACACAGTTTGTAGATGACAGAGAAGTGCACTGGAGTTTTAAATTCTTTGGCGGAGAACTTAGTATCGGGCTATGAGTGACTGCTAGATGACCAGTTTTAACGACCACATTCTTATGGGAGGAGATACTTAGATTTTCCTTGGAAGGACAGCACAAACTTCCTTTTGTATCAGACTGTTGTTGTTTGAATGAAGACGAACTGGAATTCTTTTTGGAACATGATTTGTTTAACTGAGTCAGATTCTGATGGTTTAGAACTAAATTCTTTAACCACTGCATTACCAAAAGTATGTAAATCATGGAACAGAGGCTCTTTACTCTCAAAAAGCGTGTTAGCCCACTCCAAAGCTCTTCCTTTTAATGCCAGGAACAGATATCGAGTAATGTTGGAAGAAGTTACTGCACCCGAAGGATCTGACTCCATCAGAGTGAGAAAGCGATCGACTAGAGTGACATATTGCAATAAATCGCCATCAAAGTAAATATGTGCTAAAGCATTGGACGAAAGCTTACAGGCTGAAACTGATGACACACTCTCAGAAGCTGGATTGGAGTTAATTTGAGGGGCATCAGACTGATGAAAAAATATCCTTTCTGAAGTCTGGCTGAAATCCTCAAGTTACTGAGTGAATAATTTTACTTGGAGTGGCTGAAACTGGAGAAGTCTTTGGATGAATGAGTAGGACCGGATTGGATCCGAGGATACTTGAATTGGTTGGAACCAAAGGAGACTGTCCAGGTTGGTCCTAGAGTATTGCTGGACCGGCTGGAACCGGGTCGGACTGACCAGGCTGAACCTGGAATATTGCTGGACAGGATGGAACCGGGATGGACTGACAAGGCTGGGCCTGGAGTATTGCTGGACCGGATGGAACTGGGACGGACTGACCAGGCTGGGCCTGGAGTATTGCTGGACCAGTTGGAACCAGGAAAGACTGAACCGGACATATGGAATAAGACCAGATTGAGTCCGTATGAACTTGAACCGGCTGGAACCGGAGGAGACAGATTCCGTCTGCAACCAGAGTGAGTAGAATCCAAGTGTTCAGATGGCCCATCCTGGACCTTAACCATTCTGGATGCCAACATGGTGGCGCTCTCTGAAGATGGCAAACAGGAGTTCATAACTGCATCTGTAGCACAAAGATTTCCATCTGGGAACTTGGATACTTCCTTTGGGGCTGAACTCTGGTGACCCCTCCAAGGGTAGATGAATCAGACACCTCTCTCATGGTTGTTATTTCCAGCACCCCTCCTGGGGTTGACAGATCAGAAACTAATTTTTGAGAAGAAGACTCATATGCCCCTACTAGAGCTTGAACATTGGATACCCCTCCTTGGACTGCGGAGACAGACGCCTCTCCTTGGACTGCAGAGACAGACGCCTCTCCTTGGACTGCAGAGACAGACGCCCCTCCTTGGACTGCGGAGACAGACGCCCCTCCTTGGACTGCGGAGACAGACGCCCTGCCTTGGGCTGTGGAGACAGACGCCCCTCCTTGGGCTGTGGAGACAGATACCTCTGACTTTAAATGGCTTGAACATTCTTTTCTGGACACTCAACTTGGGATAGGATCTTTTAATCACAGGACCCCAGTCATAAATTTGAGTCTCTTTTTCAGTTGCCTACTTAACACCCCCATCAGCAGTAGCAGGATCGGCTACTGTAGATGACTTGTAGACATGAGTGCTATGATATTGAGATTTGTCACCATTTCCAGGTTTGCAAAGAATGAAATCCTTAACAAAATGACTGGAATTTCCACAGTAAGGACAAAGGTGTTGCTCTCTATGCCGCTGACATTCAGACTCAGAGAGATTGGGCCGTGGATAGCTCTGATGAACAGCTATTCCTTGCACAGAGAAAGAGACTTTAGTAACTGGATGGGACAAAACAGGATCAACAACGTTGGTGGCATTCCTGAGGAGTTCAGGCATCACAGAAAGAATACTAGTCAAAAGTTCTTGTAACTGTATTAACATCTGGTAGAGAATCCGCAGTTGGTCAGGAGTCTGAGTGCAGACACTGTGCCATTTGATGCTGAGTCAACTCCAAACCCTCCAAGCAACCTGCAATATTGCTGAGGAGGTCTCGCGTCAGACAAACACTTTAGGCCGGGTCCATGTGGCCAGTTCCTACTGTCATGACTGTGGTTTTTGTGAACCCGGCATGTATGTGAAGTCTGTGCGGGTAACTGGAGGACTATGTGTATATTTGGCTGGTCTGTAGGAATCAGTGAGATGAAGTACTAAGGAGCAATCCCTGACCGGGGGTCGAACCCGGGCCTCGGCAGAGGGAGCCGTATCCTAACCATTGGATCACCAGGGACTTAGTGTTGATAGCAGGATGATGATGTATTGGGTGATAATTAACTGGATATACTGTCACAGGAGTAGGTGTTTGTATACTCAAGGTTACTATGAAATAGGTTCTCTGGAGTTGTGCAGAACTGGTAGGAGAGCTGAAGATGTTGAACCGGACTGGTTACTGGTGAGACTGAGAATCGGGCTGGTTACCGATGAGACTGAGAACCTCACTGTGAACCAAGCTGTGTACAGATATACTGGAACGCAACTGTAATCCGGGCTGGTACCGGATATAACTGGAAACGCAACTGTAAGTAGAACAATGATTGTGGCTGTGACTTTAAGACAAGGCTGAAGGAGAACTGAAGACTGTAGCTGTGACTTTAAGATGAGACTAAAGAACGAAAGACTGTAGCTGTGACTTTCAGATGAGGCTGAAGAACTGAAGACTGTAGCTGTGACTTTAAGACAAGGCTGAAGAATACTGCAGCTGTGACTTTAAGATGAGGCGGAAGAATACTGCGGCTGTGTCTTTAAGATGAGACTGAAGAATTCTGCGGCTGTGTCTTTGAGACGAGACTTAAGAATACTGCGTCTGTGTCTTTAAGACGAGGCTGAAGAATAGTGCGACTGTGTCTTTAAGAAGAGACTGATGAATACTGCGGCTGTGGCTTTAAGACAAGACTGAAGACTACTGCGGCTGTGTCTTTAAGATGAGACTGATGAATACTGCGGCTGTGGCTTTAAGACAAGACTGAAGAATACTGCAGCTGTGTCTTTAAGACAAGACTGATACTGGATATAACTGGTAACACAACAGTAATCCAGACTGGGTAGCGAAAGAGCAGAGTTTTACAGGAGCCAAAGTAAAAGTGTTACCTTTTAGGGAGCTCAGATACAAAGCTCACACAGAGCTGTGTGACACAAGGAACTGGCAAGCTGTTTATACCAGTGAGCAGAAAAGACGCAGGATCCAGGACAGATTGCAGAGGTAAGTCACCAAATATGAGAACTACAGTCAGGATCGTGACACCTGCATTCCAGCATTACCTGCATTTATCTGCCATCATTTTTCATCTGTGACTGCATCCAGGTGCTGCTTTATTCACCTATCTCCCGCATCCAGCATCTGTCGGTTATTACCATCTGTCACTGTGAACATTGCCAGTCTTCACTCCTGTGGAGCCACAGCTATTTTCTCCAAAAGATACTTACATTTGCTCCACACTCACACCTGAACAAATTTGACATGTACAATGACTTCCATAAGTTTGAAGGAAGATCTGTCTAAAAAAAAAAGTGTGGTAGGATAAATCAAAACTCCAATATTGCTAATACTTTCATACACATCAGTCTCAAACATCAAAGCAATTTCTACCAAAGCCACATGAATGGACTTTTACTTTAATCCTTTCAAAAACTAGTCGAAAAAGATATTGAAACCCTACCAAACACAAAATCAAAATTAATTTAACATTTAAGGAAATGCTGGTTATGGAAGACCTTGGGAATGACGAAAGTCTGCAGACAAATGAGAAGGCTTAGAAGTCATGGATGTAGTAAAATATTCAAAGGAAACAACACGCCTACATTCTGATACCACTACTTAAGTGAAATTTACACTTGTTGATCCTATGGAAAAATACAAGGAAGACCTTACCTACATTATTACATGGAAGAAGGCTACCATTTAGGAGTCCTCATGAAAAAGGAGTTTGATTAGCTACAAAAAAAAATAATTCCTAGGATTTCCAGTTTAAGACATTCTAAATCTGCCAGGTTGCCCAATTGTATCAGGGATCAATTCAATTACTTCAAATAGATGGACACCTTTTTACAAAATCTTATCATAACCGAAAGAAACGTTTTAAAAGATTCCACTTCTGTCATGTAAAAGCTGGAAAAAGTCAACTGGAAAGTATCTTACACAGCAGCTACCTGTGATGTTAAATCATTATATACTATACGTGTATCAGACACAATGATGGATGCTCTCACTCATACCATTACCTGTGCTCATAGACATGTTTACCAAAAGCACAAATACATTTCATTATGGATACAATTGAGTACAGCTTGGGCCACAATTATTTCTGGCATGAGGGTTTGATTTATAATCAACTAAGAGGAACAGCAATGGGAACATACTTTGCACCAAGATATACAAACTATCTGTGGCTAAGTATTAGGATGACTTTATTTGGTAAAATAATCCCTATTTAGACAAATTGGTGTGTTGGGTATATGGAATAGATCTGAGTAAGATCTAAATACATTCAAATGGATTTGACTGCCAGAACAACTGGAAGGTCCACCGCTGGGCCAGTTCCATAACCTTTTGGGCCGGGCTGGCTCACCCTGCTGGCCGGGCCAGCACACACTGCTGGCCAATAACAGCACTTATCATATGCTTTGGCTACCGGGAACTTCTGGGTGCCACTAGCCACAGAGCACTTACACAGCAGCCTCCAGCCACTCTACTGTAATGTCCGCTGGGAATCTCATGGCCTGGGGAAGCTGTTCCATTGACAGGCGGGGTGAACCACAGAAGGGCTACCAGCCCAGCAGCATCCTCTCCCTGGCCCAGCCAAAACAGCTGACTACCTGAACAGCGCTGTGTGTGTGCGCCTCTGTGCTTGCCACCCCCAGCCTCCCTGTGTCTGTATGTCAGTCCTTGTGTGTGATTTTGTGTTCCCTGTTGCCATGTGTGCAGTATGCTGTATGTAGTGTGTGCCCCCTGCTACCATTTATATAGTGTGTTCTATGTAGAGTGTGCTCCCTACTGTCATGTGTGTAGTGTACTCTATGTAGTATATGCCCCCTGCTCTTGCCATGTGTGTAGTGTTTGCCTCCTGCTGCCGCCATGTATGTGGTGTGCTGTATGTAGTGTGTGCCTTCTGCTGCCTCCATGTGTGCAGTGTGCTGTGTGTAGCATGTGCCCCCTGCTGCCACCTTGTGTGTAGTGTACTGTACATAGTGTGTGCCCCCTGCTGTTACCATGTGTGTAGTGTGCTGTACGCATTGTGTACCCCCTGCTGACGCCATGTGTGTATGTGCTATATGTAGTGTGTTCCTCCTGCTGCCGCCATGTGTGCAGTGTGCTGTACATAGTGTGTGCCCCCTTCTGCTGCCATGTGTGTGGTGTGCTGTACATAGTGTGTGCCCCATGCTACTCCTGTGTGTGTAACGTGCTGTATGTAGTATATGCTTCTTGTCGATGCCATGTGTACAGTGTGCTGTACATGCTATATGTAGTGTGTGCTCCCTGCTGCCACCATGTGTGTGGTGTGCTCTATATAGTGTGTGTTTCCTGCTGCCGCCATGTGTGTAGTGTGCCCTTTGTAGTGTGTCTCCTGCTGCCGCCATGTGTGTATTATGCTCTATGTAGTGTGTGCCTCCTACTGAAGCCATGTGTGTAGTGTGCTCTTTATGGTGTGTACCCCCTGCTGCCATTTGTGTATTGTGCTCTACCTTCACTTACCTAACACTTAGATTTTTCGCTGCTATCCTTTATTTGTATGGTGCCCTTGGGTAATGTTAGGAACCTGCACAATGAAGCTACCTTGACAATTGGTGGGCAGGCTCATAATACTGGCCAATTTTATGCCAAAAAACTCAGATATGATGAATAATTATTCAATTTATTATAATTCTAATGGTTTTATAATGTACCTGCTCTCTTGTTTCTATGTTGGAGTATTAAAGACCTAATTCAGAGTTGATCGCAGCAGGAACTTTGTTAGCAGTTGGGCAGAACCATGGGGGTCATTCCGAGTTGTTCGCTCGTTATTTTTTTCTCGCAATGGAGCGATTAGTCGCTAATGCGCATGCGCAATGTCTGCAGTGCGACTGCGCCAAGTAAATTTGCTATGCAGTTAGGTATTTTACTCACAGCATTACGAGGTTTTTTCTTCGTTCTGGTGATCGTAGTGTGATTGACAGGAAGTGGGTGTTTCTGGGCGGAAACTGGACGTTTTATGGGTGTGTGCGAAAAAATGCTACCGTTTCTGGGAAAAACGCGGGAGTGGCTGGAGAAACGGAGGAGTGTCTGGGCGAACGCTGGGTGTGTTTGTGACGTCAAACCAGGAACGACAAGCACTGAACTGATCGCAGATGCCGAGTAAGTCTGAAGCTACTCAGAAACTGCTAAGAAGTGTCTATTCACAATTCTGCTAATCTTTCGTTTGCAATTTTGATAAGCTAAGATTCACTCCCAGTAGGCGGCGGCTTAGCGTGTGCAAAGCTGCTAAAAGCAGCTTGCGAGCGAACAACTCGGAATGACCCCCCATGTGCACTGCAGGGGAGGCAGATATAACATGTGCAGAGAGAGTTAGATTTGGGTGGGTTATTTTGTTTCTGTGCAGGGTAAATACTGGCTGCTTTATTTTTACACTGCAATTAAATTGCAGATTGAACACACCACACCCAAATCTAACGCTCTCTGCACATGTTATAACTGCCTCCCCTGCAGTACACATGGTTTTGCCCAACTGCTAACAAAGTTCCTTCTGCGATCAACTCAGAATTACCCCCCCCATATGCTAAAAGTGGTTGCGCAAAGAACACTGCTTTGCTTACACTGGAGGCCATACTTAGATGGATGATTTGCACCTAGCATAGGGCTGATGCAAGTTTACATTTTGCAACATATGGTGGCGTCTAAAGACGCACAAAGCATGACTGAAACAGCTGTAGACACAGTGGGCATCTCAGTCCTTGCATATTGGGATGCACGATGTACGCCAGGGAAGCGGTTTTAGCATAAAGTCACAGATGCAACTGCAGCAAAAGGTGCAAGGAAGGTAGAAACTCTATCCAACGCACATTCAGGCTCTATGATGAGTGATTCCACCCTCTTAACAGACCCCACTAACTCGACAGCCCATTAGGGCTGCTGCCATAAATTTCCTGGACTGGTTTTCGATCCCAATCGGCCCCTGTATGCATACATCACATTAATCAAAACTAACTCAATTTATAATTTACTACCAGTACTATACAAACAAGCAGAGCCAGCCCTAACCAATATGATGCTCTAGGCAAGATTTTGGCTGGTGACCCTAGCACCACCACTATTTCAACCTCTGAACCAGCACCCATTTCCCAGCTCCATCACCCCTCACGCATAGCAGTCCTCTTTTTGGTGCTCCTACCCCTATATTTTAAAAAGGAACAGTGCACACAAAAGGGGTGTGTTCTTGCTGGGAAGGGGCATGACCACACAACAGTACCTTCAATTCAAATTATGCCACACAGTAGTGAAACTTTATTCTCATTATATCATGGGATAGTGTCCCTTATTCACATCACATTCCACTGAAGTACCACTTTACCTTATATACGTTACTCCTCACAGTAGTGCCCCTTATTCACATTACATCACACTGAATTGCCCCTTATTCCCATTACAAAACACCATATTGCTCTTTATTCACATTCGACCACACAGTCGTGCCCTTTCTATACGTTACGCCACACATTAGTAGAGCCTTTATACACCTAATACCACACAGTAATGCCCCTTACACATATGACATACATTATTAATGTAATTATAAACATAATGCGCCTTACACATTTGCCAACCTTTATTAATACCCTTATACACATACTGTAATGTCTCTTACACATGCACCGCACATTATTAATGCCCTTATACACATAATGACACACATAATGTCCCTTACACATATGCTGCACATAATTAATGCATTTATACACATAACACACAAAATGCCCCTTACACATATGCCGAATACCATTGCACAATCAACCCACCTGCACACAGCACTCACACAGCCGCTAACACTGTGAACTTGGCCTCTGCTTGGGTATAGATGTGCCCTAATACATCTTGCCTCAATATGCCATGCAGCAGGAGATGCCTGGCGTGAGTCAGCTGGCAGCTCCCGGCCAGCTCTGCTAATGTTGGGAGCCTATTTTTGCTTTAAACGCATCTTGTTAGCATTGCTATGTGACTAGGATGCACAAGCTGATTAAAATGATATATGGCATGCCTATATTCTGTGTGTGACTGTGGCTGAATCAGCATACAAAATGCTACATTCCAGGAATACACTGGAATGCAGCATTTCGTATGCAGATACAGTGGGAGTTGCGCACAGAATATAAGCATGCCTGCATATCATTTTAATCAGCGGAAGCTGCTTGTGCCCCTAGGCATTCAAAATGCCCTAGACATTTGCCTAGTTTACCTATGCCTAGGGCCGGCTCTAAAAACTAATGTAAAAATTCTGGATTTAAACATATATTTAGACAATGGATGAATAAACACCAACATCTACACTAAAGATGTAGATTGCAACAACTATCTGCTGGCATCTAGCAACTATCATCAGAATTGGATTGGAAACATTCCTTTAGACAACTGAAAAAAGAACAGCTCAAATCCTGTCAAATCAGAGGAAGAATCTAAAACATAATTTCATAGAAAGAACGTATGATCTTAAAGTCAAGTCAGCCCTATCAAAAGTAATAAAAAAACAGGAGAGAAAGTTACTCCTCAAGTATAAAGGTAAAACTGAAAAACCTCTAAAAGCCACATTTGTGTCTCACTTCAGCAGCAACATTTAAAACGTAAGAGCTATCTTAAGATTTGCAGCTTCTTACCTTGGACCAAGAAATAAGACAAATAGCGGACCCAAGACCAAAAATCGTTTACAGAAAAGCATGAACTCTTAAGAACATTCAGAAATCAAGACACATCCCACCAGAAATATCAGAGTCACTCAAAAACTGAAAATAATTTTGTACTCAATGCATAGGGCGCAGGAATCAGAATGACAATTCTGTTTCACCAATTCAATAATTTACATCCAAATCAAGAGGCACCGCTCTCATGATAAATAGCCATATAAACTGCAATACAGAGGAAGCTATCTAACTATTAGAATGTCCCTGCCATTGCCATTCAGTGAAAACTGCAAAACAGAATTTCAGAACATATCTATAGAGGGAATGCATGCAATATTCCGGTTGTCGGGATGCCTATTGTCAGTATCATAGAAACATAGAATTTGACAGGCAATAAGAACCACTTGGCCCATCTAGTCTGCCCCTTTTTTTATCCTTTAGGTAATCTCAACCCTTTTTGAACCTTAATTCTTTGTTAATTCTTTGTAAGGAAATTCATATGCCTAGCCCAAGCATGTTTAAATTGCTCTACAGTCTTAACCTCTACCACCTCTGATGGGAGGCTTTTCCACTTATCCACTACCCTTTCTGTGAAGTAATTTTTCCTCAAATTTCCCCTGAACCTGCCTCCCTCCAGTTTCAGTGTATGTCCTCGAGTTCTAATACTTCTCTTCCTTTGAAGAATGTTTCCCTCCTGAACTTTGTTAAAACCTTTGGTATATTTGAAAGTTTATATCATGTTCCCCCTTTCCCTTCTCTCCTCCAAACTATACATGTTAAGATCTTTTATCCTTTCCGGGTAAGTTTTGTTATGTAGGCCATGCACCATTTTAGTTGCCCTTCTTTGTACACTCTCTAATGTATTTATATCCTTCTGGAGATATGGTCTCCAGAACTGGACACAGTATTCCAGATGAGGCTGCACCAATGACCTATACAGTGGCATTATTACTTCTCTTTTCCTGCTACTGATTCCTCTCCCTATGCAACCAAGCATCTGACTTGCCTTTCTCATTGCTTTTTTGCATTGCTTTCCTGCCTTTAAGTCACTTGAAATAGTGACTCCTAAATCCCTTTCCTCCTCAGTAGTTTCCATTATAGTACCCTTGATACTATATTTAGCCTTTGGGTTTTTGAGACCCAAGTGCATGATTTTGCATTTTTTAGCATTAAACTGTAGTTGCCACGTTCTTGACCATTTTTCAAGCTTAGCTAGGTCATCAATCATTTGTTTTACCCCTCCTGGTGTGTCTACCCTGTTGCATATCTTTGTATCATCTGCAAAAAGGCATACTTTCCCTTCAATACCATTTGCAATGTCACCAACAAAGATATTAAAGAGAACTGGTCCGAGTACAGATCCCTGGGGTACTCCACTGGTAACATTTCCCTCCATAGATTGCACTCCATTTACTACAACTGTCTGTTTCCTATCCTGCAACCAGGTTCTTATCCATTTAACTGTTTTATAATCCACCCCCACACTTTCAAGTTTATTTAGCAGTCTGCAATGTGGGACACTGTCAAATGCTTTACTAAAGTCTAGATATGCTACATCTACAGCTCCCCCTTGATCTATTATTTTCATCACAGAGTCAAAAAAGTCAATAAGATTTGTTTGGCATGATCTCCCACCTGTAAATCCATGCTGTTTTGGATTCTGTAAGTTGTTTGATTTAAGATATTCCACAACTCTTTCTTTTAATAGTTTTTCCATTACTTTCCCTACTACTGATGTAAGGCTTACTGGTCTGTAGTTACTTGCTTCTTCCTTGCTTCCGCTTTTGTACAGTGGAACTACATTCGCTCTTTTCCAGTCCTCTGGAATGGCACCTGTATTTAGTGCGTGGTTAAATAATTCTGTTAATGATGCCACCAGCACATCTTTTAGCACTTTTAGTATCCTTGGGTGTATCCCATCAGGCCCCATTGGTTTATCCACTTTTAGTTTTGAAAGTTCTGTTAGGACCTTCTCCTCTGTAAATGTAGTTTCATCTACCTTATTTTTATGAATGTCCTTGCAACTTAACTGTGGCCCCTTCCCTTCTCCTTCTGTAGTAAATACTGAGCAAAAATAATGATTTAGGTGATTTGCTATTGCTTTGTCTCCCTCCACCAATTTCTCACTCTCTTTCTAAAGTCTTATTATTCCTCCATTTGATTTTTTCCTTTGATTAGCCCGTCAGCGGCAGCCGACATACCGGCAGCGAGCACAGCACATCGGACCCAGTGGCGAGCTTAGCCACCAGGCCCGAGTAGGAGCACGGGGTTGCGTTTGGTATTCTGAATGCCGGCATTTAGCCGTCTGTTGGGATTCCGGTGTTGGGATCCTGAACGCAAGGATCTCGACAGGCGGTATATTAACCGCATACTCTACAGATTATTAACCCACAATGTTTTGCATCACTTTCTGACACATCATGAAAAAGCCCTTAAATGTCTTAAATTACTGGGTGGGTATTTAACACATACAAAAGCAATGGAGAGGAGGACATATTTTTTAGAAAAGATACAATATCTAGAAGTGAAAACCAGGGGATCTAAAGAATGAAAACCCTCTGTGACTTTTCAATCCTTTTAACTCAGTAGACGATTCAATCTATAGTCTCACCAAACTCCCATTACATTTCCAAATTGACATTTGCTATTTATTTTTTATACTTCATTTATTTGTAATTTTTTTTAATTTATTTTATTATTTTTAGTTATATCCAGATTTTGTATTTCCCTATGTCACTTACTACTCTTATACTTTACATTTATTCTATGTTGCATGCTTCACCTAATGTATAAACTTTTTTGGACAGCTTTTACAATGTAGACAAACCTGCATGTATGTTTAACCATTTTTATGAACTTAATTTCACAAATAAAAATTCAAAACCAAGCCCCAATATGGAAGCCAATCAGGGAGCCATACTGGCCCGTAAAAAGGACATCCATAGAAGAAGTCTTTGAAGGATGGCAAAATATGTTTGATCACAGCTGGCTCCCATCCACAAGATACTGAGAGATACTTCTGCTTTTGTAGTTCACTTTGAGAGCAGGATGCCGAACACAGAAGACCTCTCTATGCACTGCACCTTCTGAATCATTGGAATCGCAGTCAGCACTTGTACTCCTAAGATGTCACGGGGAAAGATTACGGTAAGATCCTCCATTCCTATTCCATTGAGACTTTCCATGCCAACCCTTAATTGTTTATTGCTTGTCCTTCTATTCCAATGAATACACTTTTTTTCACACATTTTATACACCTTATATTTTGCATCATTAATTTGTTATATTCTGATAGGAAGCTGCTCCAAACATTACAGCAGCACCCACTTACTTTTGGTATAATCGCAAATGCCACTCATAGCTTGGTTATCCTCACGTTGGCTAATATTAGCTGATGTGAATCGGGAGGCATTCGAAGTATGACTCCAAAGAGGATGCAAGAAGGCAAAGTATATACTCATAAGGCGGTATTCAATTCTTATTACGGGTCCCCACACCCGCGCGCGCCAGCAGTTATTTAATTGTTTCTGCCGACAGGCGTGAGAACTTAATTTCTGCTCGCATCGCGCCTGTTCACTTAGTGGGGTTTTGCCGCTTTATGCGGTTAAACCCGACTGATATGGGCGTGATCAGCGCAATAAGGGGGATCAATTCAATATCGCCCAGCAATCTTCCGTCACTTTACTCTGGAGAAGGGGTGCAAGAAAACAATTGAATTCCTCCCATAGCGTTTTTGCTCCAGAGTTTTGACTATAAAATATTAGAATAATACAAAGATCTTTATAATATATTCTTTGTTATTTTTATATTTTTTATATAGTTAAAACTCTAGTGTATACATTAGTATGACAGAAAAGGCTCTGCCTCACCTGCCTCACCTCACTGCATGTCACTGGGCACTATGTGGAGGGGTATGGTGGTGCATTGGGTATATAGGGGCTATATAGGGACAGTATATGGTGGGGGGGTGCAGAATATGGAAGAGGATGGTGGTGCAGTGTATATAGGGGCAGTATATGGTGGGGGTTGCAATGTACAAAGGTGTGTGTGTGTGTGTGTGTGTGTGTGTGTGTGTGTGTGTGTGTCTGTGTCCTGAACAGAGCTCTGTTGGGCACCCTCCAGTGGCTGCCGGCGGTACCATAGAGCTAACTATATTGAAAAAATCTGCATCTCTCTTTCTTTCCCAGTCCTATTTGCCCTTTCCCCACTCTCCATAACCCCCCAGTCCCTATCTGCCCCTAATCCCACTCTCTCTCTCCCCAGCCCCCTCTCTCTATATGCAGCAAGTATGAAACAATCAAATCAGTATTATTAATATAAGCAGCAGCAGCAAGTTAGGAGGTTGTAACTTCTCCCTCCAGTTGTGAGTCATTTGGTCTGTGTAGCGGCCTCTAGCGGCCACCAGCGCACATAACAGAGGTGAGGAGCAACCTTAGCCTTTTATTATATAGGATATAGGGCCTGATGCTGCTGGGACAGCAATTGAGTCTGCTATTGAAGGCACATCCGCGACTTTAAGGTAAGGCTAGTATAAACCCTTCCTCTGGTGTACAACTGTGTATCTGAATCAGGGGCATATTAAGTGAGGAGCAGACCCTCCTCTCTCTTGCTGGCAGCCGGGCAGCGTAATCAGTGTCACTCTGAGTGACAGCACCAGGCGCTAGTAGACTCTAGTGTGGTGCTAGAGTCTACTGTGCACAGGCAAAACTACAGGAAAATTGCCACCGCTCTATTTTCGCTGTGGTTTTGCAGGGCTGCAAAAGCAGATGTTGGACTCCAGAGAGGTGAGTGCTGAAGAAATGGGAGTAGCGTGTTCGGTGTGGGCCCTCTGGACCTGAGGGGCCTATGTACACCACACACACTGCACCCATTACAGATACTGTACACCACTGATCTGAATGAGCATGGGCTAGTATGCCTGCAGGGCTATAATCTCCTTGGAACCATAAGTATCACCAAACTAACAACATAGTGATACAAAAGCAGACTTGGAACATGTTACTGCCAGAACTTTACACCTTTGTGGAGCAACTGCAAAAGTCTCACAATTTTCACTCTATCCCACCCTACATTTGGGCATGGGGCCCCAAGCACTACTCGTGTACATAGGACCATTCATTTCATAACACGCCCCTGACCATAAGGCATATGATTGGTCACCACTGCACATTTTGCAGCCCAAAAAATTATATTTTTTATAGGTCAGCAAAAGAAAAGTGATCACATTGTATTCAATCATCATGAGCTTCTGCAAATTGCTGCCCGATTTCCCCAAACATTGTGTAACTCTGTCAATAAGTACCATGGCACAGCTTGTAAGAGAATCTCCGGCTTCTCCAATGTCATTTGATTTTACTTATTTTTCTTTGTATTGATGTTAGTAACAGTTATTTATTGCAGAGGATAGCAAACAGCCTTTGCTTGTCAATGAATAATACACAGACATAGCCAGGGATTAAGCACAATGGTTACCTGACAACTTTTATTAATGTTTATTTATTTGGTGCTTACTTTAGCCCGTGTCAATCCATTCTGCCTGGAACTGTTGTTGCTGTTGGACTAGGACAGATTAACAGATTAAATTTATTATTTTATTATTATCTATTTATTATTTTTTTAGCACACAGGCTAGCGGCTATCACACTTGTTAAAGATTGTTATGTATTGTTAGATTAACAAATGATCTTTCACAAATTTCTAAAAGGGTATTCTTGGTTTCTTGCACTTTACAAGTTTGCTGTGGTTAAACCCTGACTCTGTGCACAGAATGCTACGATTTAGTACTGCGTAAAATATGCAAGATCAATACAGGATAGTTGCAACACAGGTACTGTACAGCTGCAGCACAGGTATAGATGATGGGTACGGAATCCCAGTGGTCAGAATCCCGGCGGTCAAAATACTGATGCCGTAATCCCGACTGTCAAAATGCCGGTAGGGGGGTGAGCAGAATGAAGCCCCTTGCGGGCTCGCTATGCTCACCACGCTGCGGGCTTGGTGGCTTGATTCGCTCGCCACAAGTTTTATAAGAGACTGTTAATAAATAAATAATAAATAAATAAATATTCCAACTCCAATAATAAATAAATAAATATTCCCACTCCATGGGTGTCGTAGCATCGGTATTTCGACCGTCGGGATTCCAACTGCATCCCAATGCAGTATAGGTACAGATGCAGCACAGCTATAGAGTAGTACAGCAACTTCAGCATATTTATACAATGTATTTAGTCTTAATCTGGTGTACCACTGTTAACATTACAACTGGCCATTATTGTTGTTTGGGCCACTGGATAAAACCAATTTATGAGAACGACTTTGGGGGGTGATTCAGACCTGATTGCACGCAGGCTATTTTTTGCACTGCAGCGATCAGGTAGTCGCCGCCTACAGGGGAGGGGGTAATCACTGTGCAGAGGTACGAACGCTTGGGCAGAGAGCAAGTTTGTGCAGTCTCTGCACAGCTCAGGACTTACTCAGCCGCTGCGATGATCTTGGACGGAGCTGTGTCAGGAAACCTCCCTGGAAACGGCCGGACATGTCTGCGTTTTCCTGGACACTCCCTGAAAACGGTGAGTTGCCACCCATGACAGCCTTCTTCCTGTCAATCTTCTTGCGATCGCTGCTGCGATCGCTTTCTTCATAGAATACGTCACTGTCCGACGACCCCAGTCGCCGGCCTGCAACGCGCCTGCGCATTACGGGTCGCACGCATGCACTGTTCAGACTCAATCGCATGGCTGCAAAAAAAGGCAGGGTGCGATCGGGTCTGAATGACCCCACCATGGGGGTCATTCCGAGTTGTTCACTCGCAAGCTGCTTTTAGCAGCTATGCACACGCTAAGCCGCCGCCTACTGGGAGTGAATCTTAGCATATTAAAATTGCGAACGAAAGATTAGCAGAATTGCGAATAGACACTTAGCAGTTTCTGAGTAGCTCCAGACTTACTCGGCATCTGCGATCAGTTCAGTGCTTGTCGTTCCTGGTTTGACGTCACAAACACACCCAGCGTTCGCCCAGACACTCCTCCGTTTCTCCAGCCACTCCCGCGTTTTTCCCAGAAACGGTAGCGTTTTTTCACACACTCCCATAAAACGGCCTGTTTCCGCCCAGAAACACCCACTTCCTGTCAATCACATTACGATCACCAGAACGAAGAAAAAACCTTGTAATGCCGTGAGTAAAATTCCTAACTGCATAGCAAATTTACTTGGCGCAGTCGCACTGCAGACATTGCGCATGCGCATTAGCGACTATTCGCTCCGTTGCGACAAAAAAAATAACGAGCGAACAACTCGGAATGACCCCCCATGTGCACTGCAATTGATATAACATTTGCAGAGAGAGTTAGATTTGGGTGGGTTATTTTGTTTCTGTGTAGGGTAAATACTGGCTGCTTTATTTTTACACTGCAATTTAGATTTCAGTTTGAACACACCACACCCAAATCTAACTCTCTCTGCACATGTTACATCTGCCCACCCTGCAGTGCACAGGGGGCTAATTCAGACCCGATTGTAGCGCTATGACCAGCCACCCTGATATGCGGGGGAACGCCCAGCACAGGGCTAGTCCGCTCCGCATGTCTGGCCCTCCCCCCGCAGCATGGTTGCGATAGCATCGCGCGCCGGCGATTCTATTGCACCTGGCGAGTAAGTCCCTACCTGCACAGCACTGCTGCGCTGGTAGGCAACTTTTTGATGCCTCCCAGGTCGCAGCGGCTGCGTATGACATCACGCAGCCACCGGGCACGCCTGCTTTGCCCGAACCGTGCCCCCAAAACAGCGGCCGAACACCGCCTGTCAATCAGGCAGAAGCGATCGCTGGGCTGAGATGCCGATCACATCTCTGGCATGGACATGCGCACTGCGGTACATGTGCATGTGAAATTGAGACCTGATAGCCCGCTGTGCGAAAACGCACAGCAGCGATCAGGTCTGAATTAGCCCCATGGTTTTGCCCAACTGCTAACAAATTTGCTGCTGCGATCAACTCTCAATTAGGCCTTTGGTCTGGTTGCATTATCTAATTATTTTTCACAAATTTGCTAGTTGCTGTCTTGGGGGGTCATTCTGAGTTGATCGCTCGCTAGCAACTTTTTGCAGCACCGCAATGCGCAGGCACGTCGTACAGTTGCAAAAAGGATCAGTGGATGCAATGGATTTAAAAAAGAATCCATTCGCATAGCTGATCGCAAGGTGATTGACAGAAAAAGGGCGTTTATGGGTGTCAACTGACTGTTTTCTGGGAGTGGAGAGGAAAATGCAGGCATATCCAGGCGTTTGCAGGGCGGGTGTCTGACATCAATTCCGGGACCAAAAAGACTGAAGTGATCGCAGTGGCTGAGTAAGCCCAGAGCTACTCAGAAACTGCAAAAAAAAAAAAAAATTGTACCGTCGGATGCAAAAGCGTTCGCACACTTGCAAAGTGAAAATACACTACCCCATAGGCGGCGACTATCTGATCGCAGCACAGCAAAATGTTGCTAGCCAGCAATCGACTCGGAATGACCCCCTTAGTGTGGAGCCATGCTGCATTAGGTTTTTGCCCATTTTCTTAGTGTAAATTTGTTGAAATTTGTGCTGCAAATACACAAAAAAGTGCACTCCTGCATCCTTACGCAAATATGGTACTGACAACACACAGTGCGTTTTTTCATAGTTCTACAGGAAATTATAGATTCAGAAAGTGGCAGAACTCCTGGAGGAAATGGAAGCAGTTACTTCCAGGTGCCAGCTGTCAAGGGGGAACACAGCGCACACATTAATCCATCTATAACCGCTACCTGTGTCCTGCTGATTACTGCAATGGCACAGGCAGCAATTATAGCTGGATCTATCAGTGGGTCAGGGTCTGGGAAGCTGCTGTCTGCTATAATATAGGGTTTTTTTTCCCTGCAGGGGCTGGCTGGTGAGACAGCAGGGGGGCTGGATGCAGGAGATGGCTGGAGAGACAGCAGGTGGGGCTGGATGAGGGGGCTGGATGAAGAGACAGATGGGTGCTGGCTTGGGACACAAGTGCTGGCTGGAGTAGCAGAAGTATGCTGGCTGGAGAGACAAAAGGGTTCTGGCTATAGAGACATTAGTATGCTGGCTGGAGAGAAGGGCTGGCTGGAAAGACAGTAGAGTGCTGGCTGGGGAGAGAGGAGCTGGCTGGAGAGACGGAAGGATGCTGGCTATAGAGACATAAGTGTGCTGGCTGGAGAGACAGGGGCTGGCTGGAGAGACAGAAGGGTGCTGGCTGGAGAGAGAAGAGCTGACTGGAGAGGCAGAAGGGTGCTGGCTGGAGAGACGGGCTGGCTAAAGAGACAGTAGGGTGCTGGCTGGGGAGAGAGGAGCTGTCTGGAGAGACAGAAGGGTACTTGCTAGAGAGTCGGGCTGGCTGGAGAGACAGAAGTGGGCAGGCTGTGGAGACAGGGGCTGGCTGGAGAGACAGAATGTTGCAGCCTGGGGAGACAGGGTCTGGCTGGAGTGACAGAAGGGTCCTGGCTGGAAAAACAGTAAGGGGCTGGGGAGACGTGCTGGCTGTAGAGACAGCAGGGTGCTGCTGGAGAGACAGAATGGTGCTGGCTGAGGAGACAGATGGGTGCTGGCTGGGTATACAGGTGCTGGCTGGAGTGATATATTGGTGTTGGCTGGAGAGATAGAATGTGTCGGATGGGGAGACGTGGGTTGGCAGGAGAGACCGAAGGGTTCTGGTTGGGGAGACAGGTGCTGGCTGGAGAGACAGAAGGGTGCTGGTTGGGGAGAAAGGTGCTGGCTGAAGAGAAAGAAGGATGCTGGCTATAGAGACATAAGTGTGCTGGCTGTAGAGACAGGGGGGTATATTTACTATGCTCCCAATTTTGACCGAGATGCCGTTTTTTCTTCAAAGTGTCATTTCGGTAATTTACTAAGCAAAAATCTCGGCAGTGATGAGGGCATTCGTAATATTTTGGAAGTCCTAGGAAAAAAAATCACGAATCAATACACCATCGTTCAAATATGCCTGCAATTTGGTTGAAATCGTGAATTTACTAAAAAGTGCAAATCACATACACTGCCGACAATAGCCAAACACTGCCGTGCAGAAATACAATTCGTAAAAAAGTGCTAAAAAAAACCAGACCTGCTTTTTTATCCCGTGTTTGCATAGGCATGCAGGGATCCATGAGATCCGTGCATGTTTATCAGTGGGAAGGGGATGGGAAAGTGTTCATTTTTGGAAAAAAAAATTGCCTGGGGTCCCCCCTCCTAAGCAAAACCAGCCTCGGGCTCTTTGAGCCGGTCCTGGTTGCAAAAATATGGGGGAAAAAATGATAGAGGTTCCCCCATATTTAAACAACCAGCACCGGGCTCTGTGCCTGGTCCTGGTTCCAAAAATACGGGGGACAAAAAGCGTAGGGATCCCCCGTATTTCTGAAACCAGCACCGGGCTCCACTAGCCAGATACATAATGCCACAGCCGGGGGACACTTTTATATAGCTCCCGGCGGCCCTGGCATTGCATAACCAACTAGTCACCCCTGGCCGGGGTACCCTGGAGGAGTGGGGACACCTTCAATCAAGGGGTCCCCCCCCTCCAGCCACCCAAGGACCAGGGGTGAAGCCCGAGGCTGTCTCCCCCATCCATGGGCTGCGGATGGGAGGCTGAGACATAAGTCAGAGGGGGTTTCTGGCATTCGGGGAAAGGGGTCCCATGTGAAAACATGGGGCCCCTTTCAGTGCGAGGTCGGGTGTCCGTTTTTTTATTTTGACAAGTACCTGGATTACAAATGGATTAAAAGAAGAAGAGGCTTCTACACTGGAGTATGTGAGTATAATTTTTTCCACAGGTACACCATGGATTCTACATGGAGAAGAGGACCGACCCTCGTGTGAACATAAGGTAAGTAAGCATGTGTATATGGAGGTGTGTATGTATGCATTAAAGTTATACTTTCAAGGTGTGTGTCTTATGTTTTTATTGGGGTATTTTTTTAGTAGTAGTACTACAGGTACCAGCGGGCCCGGTTTTCCTCCGCATGCTGGTACTTGTGGTTCTCCAAGTACCAGCTTGCGGGGGAGGCTTGCTGGGACTTGTAGTACTGCTACTCAAAACATAATATTTATTTTTATACACAATGGCTATCGGCCTCCCATCCGCAGCCCATGGATGGGGGGACAGCCTCGGGCTTCACCCCTGGTCCTTGGGTGGCTAGAGGGGGGGGACCCCTTGATTGAAGGGGTCCCCACTCCTCCAGGGTACCCCGGCCAGGGGTGACTAGTTGGTTATGTAATGCCAGGGCCGCCGGGAGCTATATAAAAGTGTCCCCCGGCTGTGGCATTATGTATCTGGCTAGTGGAGCCCGGTGCTGGTTTCAGAAATACGGGGGACCCCTACGCTTTTTGTCCCCCGTATTTTTGGAACCAGGACCAGGCGCAGAGCCCGGTGCTGGTTGTTGAAATATGGGGGAACCCCTATCATTTCCCCCCCCATATTTTTGCAACCAGGGCCGGCTCAAAGAGCCCGAGGCTGGTTTTGCTTAGGAGGGGGGACCCCACGCATTTTTTTATTTTAATTTAACACTGATTTAAAAAAAAAAAAAATGCAAAATGAAGCCCAGCACGGATCTCTCAGATCCGGCCGAGATTCATTGTATTAAAGTCGGCAGTGTTTTACAAGTCACTCACGTAAAACACTGCCAAAAAAATCGAATGACATCGACATCGGTAAAACGGAAAATGCAGAATACGACAGCTTAGTAAATTAGCCGTAATAAATTCAAAAAGTTGCAAATTTACACTTGCGATGTCATTCGTGATTGAACTTTGACCTCAAACGGGAAAATACGAATCTTAGTAAATTTACCCCAGGGTTTGACTGGAGAAACTGAAAGGTGCTTGCTGAAAAAAGAATAGCTGGCTGGAGAGACATAATGGTGCTGTCTAGGGAGACAGGCTGGCTGGAGAGATGGGATGGCTGAGGAGACAGGATGGGCTGACTGAGAGACAGGCTGGATGAGGAGACAGGGGCTGGCTGGAATGACAGAAGGTTGCTGTCTGGGGAGACAGGGCCTGGCTGGAGAGATAGAAGTATGCTGACTGGAGAGACAGAAGGGTGATGGCTGTAGAAACAGCAAGTGGGCTGGGGAGACAGCAAGGGGGCTGCAGAGACATGTGCTGACTGTAGAGACAGCAGGGTGCTGCTGGAGAGACAGAATGGTTCTGCTGAGGAGAAAGAAGGGTGCTAGCTGGAGAGACAGGGGATAGCTAGAAAGACAGAAAGGTGCTTGCTGGAAAGACAGAAGGGCTCTGACTGGCGAGACAGAAATGTGCAGGCTGGGGAGACAATGGCTGACTGGAGAGGCAGAAAGGTGCTGGCTAAAGAGAAAGAGGCTGGCTGGAGAGACCGAATAGTGCTGGCTGGGCAGACAATGTCTGGCTGGAGAGACATGCTGCCTATGGAGACAGAAGGGGGGTTGCTGGCTGATGAATCAGTAGGAGGACTGTATGCAGGGGCTGGCTGGTGAGACAGCAGGGGGCTGAATGCAGGGGATGGCTGGAGAGACAGCAGGGCACTGGATGCAGGGTCTGACTTGAGAGACAGAAGGGTGCTGGTTGTGAAGACAGGGTCTGGCCAGGTGCTAGTTGGAGAGACAGAAAGGTGCTGGCTGGAAAGACAGAAGGGTGCTGGCTGGAGAGACGGGGTAGGCTGGAGACACAAAATGGTGCTTGATGAGACAGGGGCTGGCTGGAGAGACAGAAGGGTGCTGGTTTTGGAGACAGGGCCTGGCTGGAGAGACAGAATGGTGTTGGTTTGGGAGACAGGGGCTAGAAAGACAGACAGGTGCTTGCTGGAAGGACAGAAGCGTGCTGGCTGGGAGGGACAGGGGCCTGATGGTGAGACATAATGGTGCAGGCTGGAGAGACAGGGCTGGCTGGAGAGACAGAATGGTGCTGGCTGAGGAGAGATGAGCTGGCTGGAGAGACAGACAGAAGGGTGCTGGCTAGGAAGATGGGCTCACTGGGAAGACAAAAGGGCTCATGCTGGGGAGACAGAAGGGGCTGGCTGAAGAGACAGAAGGTTGCTGGCTGAAGAGACAGAAGGTTAATGGCTGGAGAAACACAGGCTGGCTGGAGAGACAGAAGGTTGCTGGCTGGCAGACAGGGGCTGGCTGGAGAGATAGAAGAGTGCTGGCTGTAGAGACAGCAAGGGGGCAGAGGAGACGTGCTGGCTGTAGAGACAGCAAAGTGCTGTTGGACAGACAGAATCATGCCGGTTGAAGAGAGAGAAGGGTGCTGGCTGGGGAGACAGGTGCTGGTTTGAGAGACAGAAGGATGCTGGCTGTGGAGACAGTACCTGACTCCAGAGACAGAATGGTGTTGGCTCCAGAGACAGGTGCTGGCTGGAGAGGCAGAAAGGTGCCAGCTGGAGAGACAGAATGGTGCTTGAAGAGTAGATGAGGACTGGCTGGAGAGACAGAAGATTGCTGAATGGGGAGACAGGGCTTGGCTGGAGAAACAGAATGGTGTTGGCTGGGTAACAAGAGCTAACTAGAGAGACAGAATGGTGCTTGCTGGAAAAATATACAGCAGAAGTGCTTGCTGGGGAGACAGGGACTTACTGCAGAGACAGAATGGTGCCAGCTGGGGAGACAAGGACTGGCTGGAGAGACAGATTTGTGCTGACTGGGGAGACAATGGCTGGCTGGAGAGACGGGTTGGCTTTGGAGAAGGGGACTGGTTATGGAGACAGAAAGGGGCTAGCTGGGAAGACAGGGGCTGACTGAAGAGACAGAAGGGTGCTAGCTGGAAATACAGTCTGGCTGGTTGGGAAAACAGACCGGGGCTGGATGGGGAGACAAAAGAGGGTTTGTGAGACAAAAGTGGGATGGCTGAGGAGACACTGGGGATCTGTTGAGAGAGATGGGGCAGACTGGCAGGGGTCACTACCATCTGTTTCGCCTTCTGGCACCTACTGTAATATGAATTCTGGATTCCATGCTTTCAGCTTTTACTACCAACTGCACTACCAATTTCAAGAGTGCAAACTTAAAGTAAGTCTATTGCCCTGGTGCTGTTCAACATGGACTCCTGACTGAACAATGCTACAGAGTATCTTGACTCTCTGTAAGATAAGTTAGTGATGGAGAAAAATCAAATACCGTCACGCATCCACACCATACAGAAGATGGCTCTGCCACTCACACAATAGCAGATCCGCACCTTTCTAGGGATGACCTCCTTTTGTAGACACTGGATACCAGGTTATGCTGCTATAGCACTGCCTCTGCAGGAACTGGTATCCAAAAAAAAGCCGGATCCCGTCATCCATGATGACACCACAATGCTAGCTTTTCACCACTTGAAGGAAGTCCTCACTGCCACCCCAGCTCTAGGCTTCCCATGTTATACTAAACCATTTTTTCTCTTTTGTACAGAGATCGACGGCTGTGCTGCTGGAGTGCTAACTCAGAAAAACGGGGACTGGCACCGTCCAGTAGGATATTATAGCACACAACTGGATACAGTAGCTAAGGGCCTGCCACAATACTTGCGTGCAGTAGCTGCAGCAGCGACACTTGTTGACAAGACAGCAGATATAGTTCTGGCGCACACACTCTACTTGAATGTCCCGCACGCAGTTGCTGCTTTATTAAACGGTTCCGCCACAAAACACATCACAGCTTCCAGGCTAACCAAATGGGAACTAGCACTCCTCATGCCCCCTAACATAATATTGCAGCGTTGCACAACTTTGAATCCAGCCAATTTCCTCCCAGGTGTGACTGGACAGTCACAACGGGTGTGGTATTGAAAGTCGACAGTAACTAGGTCGACAATGTCTAGGTCGACCACTATTGGTCGACAGTAACTAGGTCGACAGGGTGTCTAGGTCGACAGGGTCTTTAGGTCGACATGTTCTAGGTCGACAGCTCATAAGGTCGACATGAGTTTTTAATGTTATTTTGGTGTCGTTTTCTTCGTAGAGTGACCGGGAACCCCAATTAGTGCACCACGTTCCCTCGCATGGCTCGCTTCGCTCGCCATGCTTCGGGCATGGTGCCTTCGCTCCGCTACCGCTTCGCTCGGCACAGATTACCGTTCCAATCGTAGTCCACGTGGATCGTTAAGTATGAAAAGGTTCAAAAAAAGAAAAAATTGTGAAAAACTTATGTCGACCTTTTGACCTGTCGACCCAGAACATGTCGACCTAAAGATTCTGTCGACCTAGACACCCTGTCGACCTAGTTACTGTCAACCAATAGTGGTCGACCTAGACATTGTCGACCTAGTTACTGTCGACTTTCAGTCCGGATCCCGTCACAACGTGGGGAGAAGATAGATGATCATGATTGCGAAAAACTTACACAGACTTTATGCACTCCAAGACCAGATATAAGAGACAATGAGATAAAAAATGCCGACTTGAACCTGTATGTTGATGGTAGCTGCCACAGCCAGAATGACATGAGCATTCTGACATCTGGATATGCCATAGTAGACGATACACGTCATTGAAGCACTCCCGCTTCCACCACCTCACTCAGCGCAAAAAGCAGAACTCATAGCACTGGGGAGAGCATGTTACTTGGCACGCAACAAAATTGTTAACATTTATATTGACTCACAATATGCATTTGCCATTTTGCACAATTTTTCCGCTATTTGGAAACTTAGACATTTTCTAACATCAAATGGGACACCAATCTCTCATGCAGAGATAGTTAAGTACCAAATGGAAGTGGTATTGCTACCAAAAGAAGTAGCAGTCATCAAATGTCAAGCTCACACAAGCCACTCAGACCCAGCGTCAAAAGGAAATGCCTTAGCTGATGAAACAGCAAAAGCAGGAGCATCAGTGGCATTAAGTAATCATGGCTCCGTGCCAGAAATACGGAGTCTCATCTCTTTGCAAATGTTTGTACCTGTAACATTAGAAAAATGTATGCATTTGTACCAATCTTGTTCAAAGCAGGAAATATCCTCGTGGAAGCACAAGGGGTGCAGTCCAGATTTCTCTGGTATCTGGAGGGACACAGCAGGAAGACCGGTAGCACCAAAAGCCATACTACCCAGTCTAGCTGAGGCAGCCCATGGGCTCACTCATTTGGAAAAGGGAGGAATGGTAAAGACCCTCAGGGCCTACTGGTTTGCCCCTGGTTTCTCATCCTATGCAGGTAAGAAAGTTCAATCATGCCTTATCTGTTTAAGAAAGAACCCGGGTAAGACCGTCCCAGCACCAATTGCCCACGTTCCGCATACCCGAGGACCTTTTTTCAGGCAATACAGATGTATATGTGATTTTTCTCCATCATTAGTAATAATAGGCCTCTCCATGTGTGTCTTCTTAACTTCACAATTACAGGAACACACTCTAATTTTGCTACGCCTGGTACACGGTACACAAGTTGTGGTCCCTATTACTGATTACTGGTGTGTTAGTTTGGTGGTAGTTAATGTTAGAAGTTGAGTACGCTACTGTGTATTTGGCAATCAAATTGGCTCCGCTGTGGAAACTTCATTCCCCTAACCAAGATCTCTACAAGTATACCTGCGCATGTGCTGCCTCATCTCAACACTGTGTATGAGCGACATGGTGAATTATGGGGATGTAGATCGAATCCCAGCAATTGGAATCCCAATGGTCAAAATACTGATGCCGAAATCCTGACCGCCAGAATGCCGGCAGTGGCGCCACAGCTATTCCCACTCCTGGGTGTCCAAGACACCCATGGAGTGGGAATAGAACCTGTGGTGAGCGAAGTGAGCCACTGAGCCCACAAGGGGCTTCGTTCCGCTCGGCCCCCTGCCGGCATTCTGATGGTCAGGATTCCGCCGTCTATATTTTGATCGTCGGGATTCCGACCGCCGGGATCCTGACCGCCGGGATCCTGTACCCAACCCGAATTATGGATGCCCTCATCTTACTTCCTGAGACCACGACATTATCCCGCTTTATCCACTGTTCCAGAGCCCTGCATCATTACCCTGGGAGAAGACAGTCACTGGCTAGTGATCTGTCTTCATGGGTTGGGATTGCATTATCGACGGTTGGGATCCCGGCAGGGACAGCATCCTGATGCCGGGATCCCGGTCGTCAGTTTGATAGTGGGGAAGTGACTGCAACGAAGTCCCTTGTGGGCTCGCTGCACTAGCAATGCAGCGGGTTTGGACACCCATGAGTGGGAATAGTCCCTGTCAGTCGGCATGCCAACTGTCGGATATGTGGTGGTCGGGATGCCGGGGTCGGTATACTGACCGGCGGTATCTCGACTGCCGGTAAGATAACTACATCCTGTCTGCACCACTACTCTGCTATAGGTTCCACTCCATTGCTGAACCACTCTGTAACACTGAGTACATTTACTTTCACAAATAAACTACAGAGCCAACCACTTAACTGACGATTTATTTCCCCAAAAAAAGCTCAGAATTTTTTTTTTTTTTTTTATGAGTGAATTAGGTGAAGAACGTGATTTTAATCATATGCAAAATGATTTTAGTAAAAAAAAAAATCCCCCGCCAAACATCAAAACATTGGTCGGACACATTGTGACCATCGGAACATCACGACCATCGTGGTTTTACCTTCTGGTCCCTCTGACAGCAGCGGAGGGATGTTTCTCTTCCCTGCCGCTGCCAACACTGTTTGGGCAAGATGAATCAATGCTTGGAGAGTGATAAAATGGAGAGTGATAAATGACCAGCCAATCAGCTCCTAACTGTCATTTTTAAAACAGGGCCTGTGACATGGCAGTTAGAAGCTGATTGGCTGGTGCTTTTTCTCTGTCCATTTTATCACTCTCCAAGCGATGATGCATCTAGCCTTTTATCTGACTGGTCGCGTCCTGTGCGACCAGGTCAGATAAAACAATACCTGGTGTGGTCGCATCTGATGCGACCGTGCCAGGCAAGTGGTTAAACTTGACTGGTCAACGCCTACACAATTTAACCGCAGGTGTACTGTACTTCCCTCTTAATATATGATTGGTGTCATCTGTGGTAACTATCTAATTGATAAGAAAGGTATTTCAAAACAGGTGAAGGCAATCATAAATTAAGACGGAAGTCCAGGTAGAGAGCATGGGGCATGTTGGTAGGTATGGATTGTGTATATTAAATTTAAATCAATGGTGTACATTAGATTTAAACAATAGTGTAATAATGCCTGGGTACTGTTTATAGCTCCATCTAATTGGGAGACAACTATTTTATAAAGTTTTCTTATAGTGGAACAAAGACAACTTAAACAACCTTACAATACACATAGAAATGTAAAATCTATAATATTTCTTGTCACATGCAAGAAGAGCAGCAGCCCCTGTACTACTTACACACTGGGACAGGACAAGAGGACTCTCTGTGTGTCTATCTCTCTCTAGAGCCAAATGCTCTCATAACAGTTTACAGAGGACCCAGACACCCAGGCAGGAAGAAGGAGAAGCTGGGAACGCTGGGTCACCTTCAGCTCTTTACCCTCCTATTTCTCCTCTGGTTAGGAAGCTCCATCTATAGCTCATGAAACGTAATACTCCTGTGTGTTTGTCTGCACTGCATACTGTATTGCTCACATTCTGGCTGCCTGGTTCTGTTAGTGCGTAATAGGGAGAGCTAGTGATGTCAGTTTACTTCGAAAGGGGGGCTCACTGACAGAGGGGGGCCTGGGGTACAGTATCCCCCTGAGCCCCCTCCCCTTTTGCTTCATCTGGCTATGCTTGGGTGTCACTCTCTGAAGGCAAAATGTGCTGCACTGTGATATTATCTGCAGAGCCCGGTTCCTGTCAATAAGGACGAGCTGGGAGTGCAATTAGACGAGTCTCCATGGGCGGCCGAGCATCTCCAGGAATGTTGGACATGAGGCCCCACACCTTTCCCATGAGGCCATGTCCCCTTCTCGGGCAAGTGCATGGCTGTTCATCACACCAGGTGTCACTGACCCCAGTGACGCCTCTTGGTGTACAGTATACAGTATATGCTGTTTTTATACTTTTTAGAGCCAACTTCATCATCCGCACTTCCACCTGCACTATGCTGGGTGCAAGGAATCCATCAGAAACAGGCTTCGCTGTATAAACAATTACAAACAGCACAGAGTTATAGCTACACGCCCAAGGTGACAGCTGATTACGCCCTTGCTGCAATGCTGTACCATGCACAGGTTAAATAACTGGTTATTGATTACTACTGTCGTCTTTTCTGCAGATACATACTATAGTTTTTTCTTAATCTAAACCACCTGCCAAGCCCCTCCATTTTAGAAATTGGAAAATAATTTTACCAAATATTATTAGTCTGTGCCTTTTCATCTCTCCACCTCTCACCTCCTTTTTCTTTCACTCTGATTTTCTCTTCTCGCTTTTTCTTTCCTCCATTTCTCTCGTTTTCATTCTGTCTGTGGTGCAAGCTGCCAATGTTTTCATTCTGTGCATGTGTTGTGACGGTTACTGCCTAACATATTTGGACAACGAGAGAAGAAATTTTGGAAGAGGTTCCTGGGAGGTCACACAGGGTAAGGATTAAAGAAGACAAGTATTCTAGTCATAGGGCACACTCATGACTGGTGAAAAAATGTACAACAAAATACAATTTTATTGAATCTATTAAAAGCAAATTATTAAAAGCCCCATGAATAGAATACTCATCCTTTATGATCCTTACTCATATGTATATTTTGGGGAGCATCCCCCCCTCCCCCCCACCCTTCCTAGAAAGAGAGGGAAACTCTAAAAATAACTGATATTGTTCCATATCCTGAGCGGCGGTGGAGAAAGGATGGATATTTAATTCTAGTGCGGATGTTTCTTTGTATAGGTCACATGGTGAGGGAGTTCAGACATGAGTATGTTATGGCCCAACAACAGAGTCCAAACATGCAGTCCAAACATGCAGTTGTACCAGCAGCTATGTTTGGACTGACATTCTGCACCTCCATAGAACTGCTCTAATGACTTAGTAGGAAGCCCATCGGCTTCCGCAACAGCAATCGCTCAGATACAGTCAGTACTGCAATCGCATTCACCTCTGAATCAGGCCCTTTGTCTCTTTGCCCAACCCCCCCCCCCCCCCCCGACACACACACACACACACACACACACACACACACACACACTACACACACACACACACACACACACACACACACACACACACACACACTCACACACCTGTGTACTCCCTTGCCTTCTCTACTACTCTATTTAATATCCCCGGCCCTTCCCCATTTTTTTCTTTCAATACTTCTTTTCTTTCTCCCTTTTTTATGCTGCATTTCACTTTCATAATTTCTTTCCTTTTCACTCTATCGTGTGTTTTGCTCAAAATGTTGTACATCATATCTCAGGATGGAGCCAGTTAGGGAGAACAAAATAGACAGGGGATTATATACTGAACATTTGCAAAGCAAATATGACTGGGGAAATGTTTGTAATTCTGCAGCCAAATGCAGATAGAGGCACATTGTATGAAGTCATTGATTTGATTTTAACTCGGATTTGAACATTTATATGCAGCATTGTATTTGAGACTGCTCTTTTCTGGAATTGTTGTTTAAATTGATCAGCCATAAGAAAATGCTGAACCTGCATTAAACATTTCACAGCTTCAATAGAATTCAATTGCATAACGAACATGAAAGTTAATATGGGTTTGACCTTCACTGAACTGTATTAATCACTAGTTCATCAATCACAGCAATGCCAAAGGGCTCAATTTAAAAAAAAATGAAAATGTCTATTTCCAATCTCTATTAAGAATATTTGCAAATTACTGTTTTTAACTTTTCAGCGGCTTCTGCCTCCTGGGTGACAGCAGCTGGTGCCATATATGGGAAACAACTGTCTTGTCTCTGTTTCCAGCAGGGAGCATGACACTGAAGACCAACACCTGGCACACTGTTGCACCATTATGGTAGATAAGCAGAAGAGAGCCCCAGCAGCTAAAAAACGTAAAAGCATTCTCTAGAACCAAGAGAGGATGAAGGTTCAAGTAGAATAAATGGTGACGGACAGTTACAGTGTAAGATTTTTACACTGGATCTGTAGCAGCAAAGACGTGTCAGTTGCCAATGGCAGCATTATTACTGGTGACTGAAATGCAGCTGTCTTAGAATGTCCATATGCACTTACCCTACCAGCAGCTACAATTGTTATTCTTGTACCTTGTGTATTGAATTTTCCCAATGCTAATTCTGTACTTTCGGTTTCATGTCATTATAAGTTATTTGCATCATATGCCCTTAATAGTATATATCACTGTGTAATAGATAGCAATAGATATTAATACATAAATGATAATAATACATTTAAGCATATACTAAATAGTAAAATAAAAATATTTGTGAGTGGAACTTCTTAGCTTGGCCATTCATTTCCGACTGCAAAAGCTGCCCTCATAGTAGTCTATTGGTTACTATTGTTAGCCCATAGTAGCATATTGGTTACTCCATTACAGATATTATTGGGGAAGGATCCTAAATCCCTCTCTGTTGCGATTGTGCATTAGGTTGGCTGGGTAATAGCATAAGCTTTGCAAAGTCACACAATAAATAACTGCATTCAGTTCCTGGATTGGAATAAAGTTGGGTAATGTTGGCTTGCAACCAGAGTTTCGATTTATTCCAAAGGTGTCAGATGGGGTTGATGTCAGGGATGTGTGCAGGCATGTCAGGATCTTGGTAACTAAACTACACAAATAATTATTTCAGTTCCCTGCTTTGTGCTCAGTGACATCATCATGTTGACACAGGACAGGGTATTCCTCAAACTATTACCACAAACTTGGAAGAACACAATTAAATCTAATTGGTAATATTATGCTGTAGACTTAAGATTTCCCTTCAACAGAACTAAGGGCGTTGCCAAACAATTAGTATAACTCCATTATTCTTACTGCAACAAACCTTACAATTGGCAGACTAAGTTTGGGCAGGAAGAGTTTTTTTGGCATCCACCAAAACTATATTTATCCATCAGACTGTACTAAGATGGTGATGCGTGATTCGTCACGACAGAGTATGCATTTCCACTGCTGCAACCAAGGACAGATGATATTTACAGTATGTGTTATGCACTTCAGCATTTGGCAGTAATGTTCTGTAAATGTGGTGCCTAGTGCACCGTGGATGAGTAGTTGGTGCTCCTAGATGTTCCCGGTACACAATAATAGCACTTACAATTGGCTGGGGCGGCTCTATAAGGGCAGAAAATTGACAAACTGATTTGTTGGACAGTCACAGACCTATAGAACCAATAGAACCAATTCTACTGCTAGTGTTTGACCATGAAAATTGCATGGCCAATTACTTCCTTTAATGCACCTGTTAGCAATGGGTGTGGCTGACACTGGCAAACACCAAGTAGAAGGGTTGTCCACATACACTGATTACTTCAGCTCTTTCAGTTTTCTTTACAAAAAAAATAATAACAGGAAAGGCTAAAATATAAGCAAAAATAAAAATATGAATAAGTATTACAGTATTATTAGTGAACGAGGGTGGTTCAATAAGTAAGGTAACAAGACCTCTCACATGTGTAATGTTCTCTATTTCATTCTAATTCCCCACCAGGCCAGAGCAGGTAGACCGCTGTTTCCTCTCACAACCATTAGACTGCGCCTTATATCAGTCATACTGTCCCAACATCAAAAAACAAAAACAAAATTGGGCGCTGATGTTTAAATTAAACGCTAGCCGCACATTCCTGGGGCCTGGTTTGTAAGCCTCCAATTAATTTGAAACAAGAAAAAACAATTTGGAACAGCGCTTAGCATTTAATAAAAACTTTTTTTATTTTATTGTCAATAAAATTAAATCAAATATAAAAAATATTAAATAATAAATGATAATATATATATGAAAATACGGAAATTATATAATTGTACAATTACCGGCCGGATTTCTTATACTATACAATCATTCCATAAAACAATTAATATGTATATAATACACAACTGTTGCACACAGCATGAATTTTAAAATAATTATATATTAAAACACAGCAGGATAACTCCACTAATTGGAAAAACTTCTTACGATGACAGATATAACTTAGCAGGCGTCCCTGCGCTGTATAATGTCACTTATATTATCCGTTTGGTTTAAAGGAAAAAAATATATATATGAGATAAATTATATCTTTAATTGCTGAATGATTCCAAGCCGTCCTAAAACCGTAGATGACAACACAATGATTGGACAATTCTTGGATAATTTATCCTTCCTTTAAGAAGCAAAATGAAGCAACAGTCTCTATGTAAAGTATAAGGGAGTTCTGATGTGAAAATGTCCATGTATCAGCACGGCGGCATGATCAAGAACTATTGCGTGGATGTGACAATATGAAACTCCCCCTATCCCCAGGTGCCGCACCAACCTCTATATTGTGATGTTATATGACTCAGATGAAGGAGAATCCTCCTAATTCCCCCTTAGCACTGGGGTCCGGAAAACCGGGTACTGAGATGTGCGGTGTTTTAGAGGCAGTCGGCGTCTCCTGTAGTGAATGAATGAATGAGCCGGCCGGCTATAACTCACTTGTCATCACATACGCGTTTCTCCGCCTTCATGCATCCTCGGCGGCTTCCTCAGTGTGTATACACACTGAGGAAGCCGCCGAGGATACATGAAGGCGGAGAAACGCGTATGTGATGACAAGTGAGTTATAGCCGGCCGGCTCATTCATTCATTCACTACAGGAGACGCCGACTGCCTCTAAAACACCGCACATCTCAGTACCCGGTTTTCCGGACCCCAGTGCTAAGGGGGAATTAGGAGGATTCTCCTTCATCTGAGTCATATAACATCACAATATAGAGGTTGGTGCGGCACCTGGGGATAGGGGGAGTTTCATATTGTCACATCCACGCAATAGTTCTTGATCATGCCGCCGTGCTGATACATGGACATTTTCACATCAGAACTCCCTTATACTTTACATAGAGACTGTTGCTTCATTTTGCTTCTTAAAGGAAGGATAAATTATCCAAGAATTGTCCAATCATTGTGTTGTCATCTACGGTTTTAGGACGGCTTGGAATCATTCAGCAATTAAAGATATAATTTATCTCATATATATATTTTTTTCCTTTAAACCAAACGGATAATATAAGTGACATTATACAGCGCAGGGACGCCTGCTAAGTTATATCTGTCATCGTAAGAAGTTTTTCCAATTAGTGGAGTTATCCTGCTGTGTTTTAATATATAATTATTTTAAAATTCATGCTGTGTGCAACAGTTGTGTATTATATACATATTAATTGTTTTATGGAATGATTGTATAGTATAAGAAATCCGGCCGGTAATTGTACAATTATATAATTTCCGTATTTTCATATATATATTATCATATTTTTTATATTTGATTTAATTTTATTGACAATAAAATAAAAAAAGTTTTTATTAAATGCTAAGCGCTGTTCCAAATTGTTTTTTCTTGTCCCAACATCAGTTGTAAGATGGCGGGGCTGGTGGAAACATGGTCCAACATTGAGGTGCGTAGTGTGATCAGATTACTGCATCTAAAGGGTACATCAGCAGCTAAATTTCATTGCCAACTTGTCAAGGTGTATGGTAATAGCGTCATGTCATGGAAAAAGGTTTGGGTTTGCCTGTGGTGGACATGCTTGGCTGCAGCAGGCAGCATTTCAACACAGGCTCAGCTGGGCGCTTTTTCTCTGGTGGATTTTGTATGGCTGGATAGCTGCTCACCTTGAACATCAGACTTGCAGTTATCAAAGGAAGTGCACCAAACCCAAACTTGCTTCCTGCTGTGGACTGGCAGGAAATTAAAATACAACTGAGAAAATTACACATGTGAGAGTTCTTTTCATCTTATTTATTGAACCACTCTCATAGGGGTAAATTTACTAAGGTGGTAGATTTTTAGAACTGGTGATGTTGCCCATAGCAACCAATCAGATTATATCTATTATCTGCTAGAAGCAAATAGATAAATGGTAAGTAGAATCTGATTGGTTGCCATGGGCAACATCACCAGTTCTAAAAATCTCCCACCTTAGTAAATTTACCCCATAGTATACATTTAAAGACCTGAGTGTTATTTGGTAATAACTATAAACATTAGGGAACAATAAATCAAACTGTTAATGTTTTAGTATTACGTTGTAATCATTCAGTTCTATTTGGCCCTACACACTTAGCGACGCTGATGGGCGATATGAATGATATTGTTCAGAAATGAATGATATATTGTTCATATCGTTTAGTGTGGATACAATGACCATGAACGATGCGCGTTCCAGCGATTTGGACGATAAGCGATCTGAATGATGATTGTTATCATCCAAATTGACTTGCATTGACTGCATTGAAAAACGATGGAAAACCTAATGAGCATATGTCAGATGCAATTGTTTTTAAAATGTATCCTTCCTTCTATCTCTTTTTGAAAAATGAATGTATGATGTGTCTTTGAGATAGCAAAGAATACTGTACCTGCATTGCCACAATTGTTTTCTAATTGAAGTTACGGATACCATAGTAACGTCTTCCTGGATTCAAGACCAGTTCCAGGTTACTGATATCTATGCTGTTGCACCATATATAAAGATCTTCTTTTGATCCTTACTCTCAGACACTCTCTCATCCATATTTGGGAGCTGTACTCTGCAATGCTGATTTAAGTAACACAGGCTCTCCTTTGGACAGCAGAAGTGAATCACTTACCTTCTTTCCCAACTTAACCTTGGAATCTTTGATACTTTTTATCTCCTGATCTCATTCTGATACTTTATTCATTCCGATAAACTCTCCCATCCAGTAACGAAGGCGATCAGTAGGGATTCTTACCAACTACCTACAGTCACACCACACTGGACATGCCTGATCTCATCTGATCTTGGAAGCCAAGCAGTGTTGGGCCTGGTTAGTGCCAGAAAGGGAGACCCTCTGGGAATACCAGGTACTGTAGAATCACGAACAGTTAAACTACCATACATACCTGGGAAAGCAGAAGTGTACTTCCCTTCTTTCCAATACCAGATATTCTTGTCGTTACACTCTCTCATTGCTCATTCGATGGCAACAGATGAGCAAAAGCACAAGTGCCTGGTTCTTATACTCTCCACTACAAAATTCAGATACACTCTCTAGAAACAACCCGGCATTATTATATCTGTAACACTACATGTCTATAGCCTGTGTGGTACTATGTTATAAACTCTACTATCCAACTAACTGGATTTATTTGTAGATGTATGGAGTCATACAGACTGACCTCTGTTCTCTAAGGCGTGATTTCAGTATATTTTCAACGAGACCAATTTAATTGGTGATAATAATACACTCTTTATTGACCCTAAGAATTGGAGAACAGTGCAATAGAAATTTTCGCTCTGACCAACGCCTGAATTGATCTTTACTTACCTCCAATTAGTTCCTTTATCTGATTCAATACATTAAAAATGTGAAAAATGTATATACCAATCTGATACTTCACGCAAGGCATAATCATTACAGAAAGGATCTCTTTTGTGGGACTAATTTAGTAACTTTTTAATCCTACATGTTTTTGTGATCATACTGATGTTTTGAACGTTTATTAATAAAAGTTACGTTTTAATATAGCATCTTTACTTACCATTATTATAACATATGATATTATAAGTGTGCCCCAGATAGACTGTACAGTCTTATTGCTCTTGTGCAAAATCCCCCGAAACATAGTTTGTCTCTGAACTACTTTCTGGGAACACCACCAACCCAGCACTACTGTACAATACCTGACAGGTGATATCAGTAGCTTAATGTTGGTACTATACTGTTTTCCTCTTCAGATTGAATATAATACTAAGGTAATATACAGTTGATCCGATCAAGGTCAGATCTCAAAACCCCTCAAACAATATTATATAGAATACCCGCAGCTTCCGACTCTGAGTAGCTATGCACATCACCAATTTTTAGCTGGTGTGTTAAAAGCCACCGGCTGCATCCTCAGTATCAACTGGGATTCGGTCTTTAGGTCGACAGTAAGTAGGTCGACAATGTTTTGGTCGACCGCTATTGGTCAACAGTAAGTAGGTCGACAGGGTTTCTAGGTCGACAGGGTCTTTAGGTCGACATGTTCTAGGTAGACAGGTCAAAAGGTCAACATGAGTTTTTCACATTTTTTATTTTTTTGAACTTTTTCATACTTTACAATCCACGCGGACTACAATTGGGAATGGTAACCTTGCCCGAAGCATAGCAAGCGAAGCGAGCCATGCGAGGGGACACAGAGCACTAATTGGGGTTCCACAGAGAAAACGACACCAGAAAAACATCAAAAACTCATGTCAACCTTTTTACCTGTCGACCTAGAACATGTCGACCTAAAGACCCTGTCTACCTAGCATCGCTGTCAACCTACTTACTGTCCACCAATATTGGTCAACCCAAACACTGTCGACCTACTTACTGTCGACCTTACATACCACACCCGTATCAACTACATCCTTTTTTTACAATAAAGTGCTTAGTATCATGCACAAATGTACTAGCATGCAAAAAATCCTCCATAAAACAATGCAATTGTGCAAATAAGCAGTCAACACAGTATACTTTACTGGTTCATACGCCACAGATTGTCCATAGGAAATTTTACAATGTGTAAAACCATATACTGTATAAAGGGCAAAGTTATAAAGTTAGTAGCAAAAGAAGGTCTCCTAAAGCAGGCAGGGTGCCCTGGCAATGTTCCTGGATAGCCAATACAAAAACATTCCAATACAGTCACAGAGCTTCGGCACTCCTCAAACTGTGCATATATTAGCTGAGCTGAGTGCCCTCATATAATAGTAAATACAGATACCGTAGGTGCGGCACGCCAAGCAGAACAAACACAGTGGCTGCAAAGATCAACATTTCAATGCCTATTTATTCATGGCAATTTCATCAGGACAAAGAATAACAGAAAATAGCTCACCTTATACCAAGCAAATTACCCAGTGAAAAGCGGCATGTCAGTGTAGGGACACACCAAAAGGCAAGACCTTGACGTGGTTGGTGAACTTGACAATTTATTGCAATATTTTGGAAACTAACATATATCTATATGTGAGAAGAACACATAACGAATCTCCCACCCCTTCCCAGCTGCAGGGACACATTTCTGAATAACACTGGTGAATGCCCTGTCCTGCTGACTAGTGCACTTCACTGCTATGTGTCACAACTGAGGGCCTGAGCTGATGGAAGGCAGCCTCAGTTGTAGGGGCTGAGATGTACCGGAACCTGGGAGGTTGTATCAGACCCCTGGACATGTAAGTAACATGAAGAGAAACCGCCCGAAGGCGTGACCACGACAACTTGAGTAAAAGTCAATGATATTTATTTATGACAAACTCCATGCATCACAGTAGCAGTAAAAAGTAACATAAAAATCAGCAGAGAAATAATAATACAGTTCCTGGGTACTACAGGGTGGCAGGGGCCACAGAGCTCTGGTGGTATGAGACAGTTCTTATTATCTGCAAGTTGGAAAGTCCTTACCAGGCTCAACTGTAGCAATGAGGAAAGCCCAGGGTCGTACCAGCTGGTGTTCCAGGGAGAGCTGGACTGCTGTAGATAAAATGCTGCTGTGGGTACTGGTTAGAACCAGACAGGTGTTGGCACGGAGTGGATACTGGCTGGAACCAGTTAAATAATAAATAAAGCTTGAGAGCGATGCAATATAGATGAAATGTAGAATTTGAGAGCGGAGAAATAATAATACCGGTGGAGAGTGGTAAACTGCAGAAAGGACACCGGCCCTTTAAGAGAAGCTGTACACTGCTGGAAGCTGAGCTGGAAGCAGGTGATGTTGTAGCTGGAAACAGGTGAGTCCAGAATGGATCGGAGAGTCAGGCTACACCGCAGATGGAATGCTGGTGCTGGTCTCTATAGCAGAAGTCTGGAGACAGGAGCTGGAACCTGGAAGACAATCACAGTAAAGAGACAAACTGGAACTAGGTTTGACAACCAAAGCACTGACGCCTTCCTTGCTCAGGCACAACCTATTTATACCTGCAGCAAGGAAGGCATTGGCTAGGCAATTATGCAAATTAATAATACTGACAACGGATTGGTAGGAAAGATCAGCTGACAGAATCCAAGATGGCTGCGCCCATGCAGACACTTGGAGGGAAGTTTGGATTGTAATCCATGTGGTCTGGAAAACAGTAATGGCGGCGCCGGCCACCGGAGACAGGAGACGTCAGGCTGACAGATGCACATCCGACCACGCGGACACAGCGGAGGCCGCGGCTGACGTAATCGCCACTCTGAATGCAGATGCTCAGGGACGGCGGCGGAGGCCGCGGGAGACGCCATGCCAGATGTATAAGGCGTTACTGTGACTGCGTCCAGAGAGACAGGAGAGGATGCGGGAATGTGCACATCAGGATGACAGATGGGATCCGGTCCTGGAGCGCTGAGCCAGCCTTAGAAGGCATCTGATAGGTAAGAAATGGCGTCCAGAAACCCGGATCGTGACAGCACCCCCCCCTTTAGGAGTGGCCCCAGGACACTTCTTTGGCTTTTGAGGAAACTTGGAATGGAATCTCCGGACCAAGGCAGGAGCATGGACATCAGAAGCATTGGTCCAAGAACGTTCCTCAGGGCCATAACCCTTCCAGTCAATAAGATACTGAAGTTGACCGTAACGGTGACGTGAGTCCAGGATCTTGGCTACTTCATACTCAACGCCTCGTTGAGTTTGGACTTTTGGAGTTGCAGGAAGTGAGGAATGAAACCGATTCAAGATTAGCGGTTTCAACAGGGAAACATGGAATGTCCTGGGTATTTTTAAGAAGGGAGGCAACTGGAGTCTGTAAGCAACAGGATTGATGACTTGATCAATTTTAAAAGGACCGATGTAGCGAGGTGCAAACTTCATACTGGGAACTCTTAACCTCAAATTCTTCGTGGATAACCATACCCGATCACCCACCTTGAGAGTAGGAACTGCTCGACGCTTCTTATCCGCAAACTTCTTGTACCTGAACGATGCCTTGAGCAGAGCTGATCGTACGCTCTTCCAGATATTGGCAAACTGATGCAAGGTGATATCCACTGCGGGAACAGAAGTTGCTGGAAGCGGTTGGAACTCAGGGACTTTAGGGTGGAATCCAAAGTTGGTGAAGAATGGTGTTGAAGAAGATGAAGAATGATACTGGTTGTTATGACAGAACTCGGCCCAGGGAAGTAATTGAACCCAGTCATCTTGAGAGGAGGACACATAGATGCGGAGGAAGGCCTCCAAGTCCTGATTCACCCTCTCAGTTTGACCATTGGTCTGAGGATGGTAAGCCGTGGAAAACTTTAGCTTGACTTGGAGGACTTGACATAAACTTCGCCAGAATTTGACTGTGAATTGAACTCCTCGATCTGAGATGATTTCTTCAGGAAGACCGTGGAGTCGGAAGATCTCTTGTATGAATATTTGAGCCAACTTGGAAGCTGACGGAAGACCGGTGAGAGGAATGAAGTGTGCCATCTTGGTGAACCGGTCAACTACCACCCAGATGGTATTAAACTTGTTGCACATGGGCAAATCTGTAATAAAATCCATCGATAAATGGGTCCATGGTCGACGGGGAACAGATAGTGGAACCAGTTGCCCCGCAGGCGACTGGCGGGATACTTTATGTTGAGCACACTTTGGGCAAGATGCAATAAACTCCAAAACGTCCTTTTTCAGAGTTGGCCACCAATAGGACCTAGAGATAAACTCCAGGGTTTTTTGGATACCTGTATGTCCGGCAAAGCGGGAAGCATGGGCCCAATGCATGAGCTTCTTCCTTAGTGTCGGCTTCACAAAACTTTTCCCTGATGGGGGCGTAGAGTCCATCCCTACCGTGGAGAATGCCAACGGATTTATAATAGGATGCTTGTCTGAAGACTCTGACTCATTTTCTTGCTCCCATGAGCGGGAAAGGGCATCGGCCTTGCGATTCTGAGAGCCCGGACAGAACTGGAGTTTAAAGTCGAACCTGGAAAAGAAAAGTGCCCATCTGGCCTGACGAGGGTTGAGACATTGTGCGCCTTTCAGATATAGAAGGTTCTTGTGGTCTGTAAGGATGGTGATTGAATGAGAAGCTCCCTCCAACAGATATCTCCACTCCTCTAGAGCGAGCTTGATGGCTAGCAACTCCTGGTCGCCAATGGCATAGTTGCGCTCCGCTGGGGAGAACTTCCGTGAGAAGAAACTGCAAGGATGTAAATGGCCATCTTTAGCCCTCTGAGATAACACCGCTCCTACTCCAACGGAGGAGGCATCCACCTCTAGGATGAAAGGAGAGTCGATGTCAGGCTGTTTCAGGACAGGCGCAGAGATGAACCTCTGTTTTAAAAGATGAAAAGCTTGCATGGCTTCTTCAGACCACTTGGACGGGTTAGCACCCTTCTTGGTGAAAGCAGTAATAGGCGCCACAATGGTGGAAAAGTCTCGTATAAACTTTCGGTAATAATTGGCGAACCCTAAGAACCTCTGGACCCCTTTGAGGGTTAAGGGTACCGGACAATTCTGGATTGTTTGTAGTTTCTCAGGATCCATCTCTAGTCCGGAACCGGACACAATGTACCCTAGAAACGGAATGGACTTGACTTCAAAGACGCATTTCTCTAATTTGCAATAGAGATGATTGATACGGAGATGGGACAGAACCTCCTTTACCCAAAAACGATGTTCCTCTAAATTGTTGGCAAAAATGAGGATATCATCTAGATAGACCACGACATGACGGTATAGAATGTCTCTGAAAATCTCATTGACGAAATGCTGGAAGACAGCTGGAGCATTGCTCAATCCGAAGGGCATGACGAGGTACTCATAATGTCCGTCACGGGTGTTAAATGCGGTCTTCCACTCGTCACCCTCACGGATCCGGATGAGATTGTATGCACCTCTCAGGTCCAGCTTTGTAAAGATGGTAGCTCCGCTAACTCTGTCAAAGAGCTCAGTAATCAGGGGTAAAGGATAGCGGTTCTTGATGGTAATGTCGTTCAAACCTCTGTAGTCGATGCACGGCCGCAGACCACCATCTTTCTTTTTTACAAAAAAGAAGCCTGCGCCGGCTGGAGAAGAAGAAGGTCGAATGAACCCCTTTGCTAGGTTCTCTTTAATGTATTCCTCCATAGAATGCGTCTCAGGCAGAGACAACGGATAAGTTCGGCCTCGAGGTGGAACCTTCCCTGGAACGAGATCAATCGGGCAGTCCCATTCTCTATGAGGAGGAAGGATATCAGCAGAAGCTTTACTGAACACATCCGTGAAATCTTGATATGGAGGAGGTGGAACATCAGACGACCTGGGGGAGGAAGAACAGACAGGCAACACTTTAAACAAACATGTCTCAGCACAGGAGGGACCCCATGCCAGAATTTGCGTAGTCGTCCAATCAATTGTAGGATTGTGAAGACGGAGCCATGGAAGGCCCAGGACCACAGGATGTGTGGCTCTTGGAATCACTAAAAGTGAAATAAGTTCGGAATGAAGAACTCCCACTCTCAGACGAACTGGTAGAGTCCTTAGAGCAATAACTGTATCAAAAATTTTACTGCCATCCACGGCAGTTAAGGAAAAGGAGGAAGGAAGTCTCTCGGTGGGTACGGACCACCGTTTAACATAGGCTTCGGTAATAAAGTTCCCAGCTGCTCCGGAATCCAGGAGGGCAATGACGTTCTGATAACGTTGAGCAACTTGAAGCGAGACTGGGAGATTACAATCTTGAGGAGATGGAGAGGAGATCATTACCCCTAGCCGGCCCTCTCCTTGGCGAGCTAGGATTTGGAGTTTTCCCGGACGTTTGGGACAGGCATTAATAGTGTGAGACGGAGCTGCACAATACAGACAGAGAGACTCAGAGAGACGTCTTCGGCGCTCAGCAGGAGTTAAACGGGAACGGCCAATTTGCATGGGTTCATCTTTAGTTGGTGACAGTTGGCGAGGAGGAGGAGCAGAAGATTTTGGAGCAGATGATCTTCCACGCTCAGTTGCTCTCTCTCTGAAACGTAAGTCAACTTTTGTACAAAGTGAGATTAGCTCATCTAACTTGGAGGGTAAGTCTCTGGTAGCTAACTCATCTTTAATACGCTCGGATAAACCATGCCAGAATGCAGCATACAGGGCCTCGTCGTTCCATGCCAGTTCAGATGCCAGGATCTGGAACTGTATAAGATATTGTCCTACAGTATGTGATCCCTGGCGTAAACGGAGAATCTCAGACGAAGCTGAAGTTACCCGGCCTGGCTCGTCGAAGATGCGCCTGAATGTTGACACGAATGCAGTGTAAGAAGATAGCAGGGTGTCGGACCTCTCCCATAACGGTGATGCCCAGTCAAGGGCTGAGCCACTGAGAAGTGAGATGATGTAGGCAATTTTTGTACGGTCACTGGGAAAATTGCCAGGTTGTAGCTCAAACTGAATCTCACACTAGTTGAGAAATCCCCTGCAGAATCTTGGAGATCCGTCAAATTTTGCTGGCGTTGGAAGATGAAGACGTGGAGCAGAAACGGGTAAGGTGGGTGGGGTTATAGTTGGAGTCACTGTGGTTGACGCCCCAGATGCGCCTGATCCACGGAGAGTTGTCTGAATCCCATCCAGCCGAATAGAGAGATCCTGGAGACAGCGGATGATGTGGCCCTGTGCAGCCTCCTGATGTTCTAGTCGGGCTGCCAGTTCTTGCATCGGCCTGGTCGCTTGATCCTGGTCTCCGGCTGGATTCATTAGGTCAGTGCTTACTGTCACAACTGAGGGCCTGAGCTGACGGAAGGCAGCCTCAGTTGTAGGGGCTGAGATGTACCGGAACCTGGGAGGTTGTATCAGACCCCTGGACATGTAAGTAACATGAAGAGAAACCGCCCGAAGGCGTGACCACGACAACTTGAGTAAAAGTCAATGATATTTATTTATGACAAACTCCATGCATCACAGTAGCAGTAAAAAGTAACATAAAAATCAGCAGAGAAATAATAATACAGTTCCTGGGTACTACAGGGTGGCAGGGGCCACAGAGCTCTGGTGGTATGAGACAGTTCTTATTATCTGCAAGTTGGAAAGTCCTTACCAGGCTCAACTGTAGCAATGAGGAAAGCCCAGGGTCGTACCAGCTGGTGTTCCAGGGAAAGCTGGACTGCTGTAGATAAAATGCTGCTGTGGGTACTGGTTAGAACCAGACAGGTGTTGGCACGGAGTGGATAATGGCTGGAACCAGTTAAATAATAAATAAAGCTTGAGAGCGATGCAATATAGATGAAATGTAGAATTTGAGAGCGGAGAAATAATAATACCGGTGGAGAGTGGTAAACTGCAGAAAGGACACCGGCCCTTTAAGAGAAGCTGTACACTGCTGGAAGCTGAGCTGGAAGCAGGTGATGTTGTAGCTGGAAACAGGTGAGTCCAGAATGGATCGGAGAGTCAGGCTACACCGCAGATGGAATGCTGGTGCTGGTCTCTATAGCAGAAGTCTGGAGACAGGAGCTGGAACCTGGAAGACAATCACAGTAAAGAGACAAACTGGAACTAGGTTTGACAACCAAAGCACTGACGCCTTCCTTGCTCAGGCACAACCTATTTATACCTGCAGCAAGGAAGGCATTGGCTAGGCAATTATGCAAATTAATAATACTGACAACGGATTGGTAGGAAAGATCAGCTGACAGAATCCAAGATGGCTGCGCCCATGCAGACACTTAGAGGGAAGTTTGGATTGTAATCCATGTGGTCTGGAAAACAGTAATGGCGGCGCCGGCCACCGGAGACAGGAGACGTCAGGCTGACAGATGCACATCCGACCACGCGGACACAGCGGAGGCCGTGGCTGACGTAATCGCCACTCTGAATGCAGAAGCTCAGGGACGGCGGCGGAGGCCGCGGGAGACGCCATGCCAGATGTATAAGGCGTTACTGTGACTGCGTCCAGAGAGACAGGAGAGGATGTGGGAATGTGCACATCAGGATGACAGATGGGATCCGGTCCTGGAGCGCTGAGCCAGCCTTAGAAGGCATCTGATAGGTAAGAAATGGCGTCCAGAAACCCGGATCGTGACACTATGACAGTGGTTGCAGCAGACAGTGCAGTGGCAGAGACACAGATGTCTCTGTCTCAAAAAAAAGAAAATACAAAGTTCTGCCAGAGGGGTGTTCCTGGGTACTCAGAAACCCCCCTTGTGTGCGCACTTGGTGTTGGTGCCATACAGTGACACTTCTATGTACAGCTCCTTGGAACAGAAAAGGTGACAATTACAAATTGAAGTAACAAAATAAGTACGAAAAGGTGACATTCAGATTCTCGCCATTATTAGAATATCAACAGTGTGAATATTGACAGTTATCATGTCAACCATACAATTTTCCATAGTGCTAAATTTAATCCTAACCGCAGCCTAACCCTAACCTTAACTCTGAAAGTTGGTGTCAACTCTCACAGTGTTAAGATCAGAGGTTAAAGTGAGCTGGAACAGTGAGGAACTGCATTACGTCAGTTCCATTTGGAGCTGGAACACAGTTCCGCCTCCTCCGGCTCACCTAACCCAGGGAGAAGTTGGGCACCCGCTGAGATTTTGTTACCAGCGGGCGACAGCTTTTTCCTCTCAGTGGCCGCGCTCCGACTCAGGCAGTGTGCACATGCAGCGCTATGGGAGAGACGTCATGATGTCTCTCCCATATATCCAAAGAGCGGGCGGCCAGGTGGAGGGCAGCAACGGTCCGGAAGCAGGAGCAGGGCTGGTGAGTATTGTGTTTCTCTGACGTCCTAGTGGATGCTGGGTACTCCGTAAGGACCATGGGGTATAGACGGGCTCCGCAGGAGACTGGGCACTCTTAAAAGAAAGATTAGGTACTATATCTGGTGTGCACCGGCTCCTCCCTCTATGCCCCTCCTCCAGACCTCAGTTAGTATCTGTGCCCGGCCAGAGCTGGATGCACCCTAGGGGCTCTCCTGAGCTTCCTAGAAAAGAAAGTATTTGTTAGGTTTTTTATTTTCAGTGAGATCTGCTGGCAACAGACTCACTGCTACGTGGGACTGAGGGGAGAGAAGCGAACCTACCTGCTTGCAGTTAGCTTGGGCTTCTAAGGCTACTGGACACCAGAGGGATCGAACACAGGCCCAGTCCTCGGTCGTCCGGTCCCGGAGCCGCGCCGCCGTCCCCCTTGCAGAGCCAGAAGAACGAAGAGAAGTTGAAAATCGGCGGCTGAAGACTCCGGTCTTCATTAAGGTAGCGCACAGCACTGCAGCTGTGCACCATTGCTCCCTTAGCACACCACACACTCCGGTCACTGATAGGTGCAGGGCGCTGGGGGGGGGGCGCCCTGGGCAGCAATTAGATTACCTTACTTGGCGAAAAGCACATAATACAGTCTGATAAACTGTATATGTGCATTAACCCCCGCCATTAAAGTACATAAAAGGACAGAAGCCCGCCGCTGAGGGGGCGGGGCCTTCTTCCTCAGCACACCGGCGCCATTTTCTTTTCACAGCTCAGCTGGAAGGAAGCTCCCCAGGCTCTCCTCTGTAGTCAGTAGCGGATCTTGCCACGGGCAAGCAGGACTTTTGCCCGGGGTGCCGCCTTCCGGAGGGCGCCGGCGCCATCCGGAGGGCGCCGCACCATGGCAAGATCCGCTGCTGCTGTGGTGCCCCCCCGCTGCCGTGGCCCGCTGTCCCGCTGTCCGTTCCGTTGTGAAGGGAAACTAGACGCTACGCATCTAATTTCCCTTCCTGGAGAGGACCTTCACTGTAATGATGCGCGGTGCGCGTTTACGTCATCGCGCACCGCACAGCAAAGGTCCTCTCCACGAAGGGAACTAGACGCTTAGTGTCTAGTTTACCTTCGTGGAGAGGACCTTTGCTGTGCGGTGCGCGATGACGTCATCGCGCACCGCACATCCTACAGCAGTACAGGGGGCGTAACTGACCACGCCCCCTGTATGAAGCCACGCCCCTAATGCCGCCCGGGGCGCCCGAAGCCCCGGAACCGGCCCTGTCTGTAGTATCCTGGTACACAAAGGGTAAAAAAGAGAGGGGGGGGGGGCACATAAATTTAGGTGCAAAACTGTGTATATAAGCTGCTATAGGGGAAAAAATCACTCAGTATAGTGTACATCCCTGTATTATATAGCGCGGTGGTGTGTGCTGGCATACTCTCTCTCTGTCTCTCCAAAGGGCCTGGTGGGGGAACTGTCTTCAAATAGAGCATCCCCTGTGTGTGTGGTGTGTCGGTACGCGTGTGTCGACATGTCTGAGGTAAAAGGCTCCTCTAAGGAGGTGATAGAGCGGATAAGTGTGTGGGAGGGTGTCTCCGTCAACAACGCCGACACCTGTTTGGATATGTGTAAGTGCTGAGGTAAAATTATTGCACAAAAGGTTAGGGAACAGAAAGGAAATCTACCCTGGTCTGTCCCTATGTCACAGAGTCCTTCAGAGTCTCTCTATGTTCACTATCAACATAGGCGTGCGCAGCACATTTTATTAGGGGGTGCACCGTTGGAGGGGCGTGTCTAGCACCATCTATTGACGGTCAACGCAATATAAAATATCCACCCTTCTACCAATCCTAATAAAGCAGATACATTGTCAGATGTTGTGGTGTGCACCAAACACCCCTGATGGCACTCACTGCAATTACACTGCTCCTCCTCAGCCTGGTCTGGCTCCCCCTCTCTTTCCCCTGCAAGCTGCAGCAGCTTACTTACAAGTCAGTCACTCACTGACACTGACAGTCGCAGACTAGTACTGCTGCTGCTGGAAAAACGAGTGACGTGTCAATGCTGCTGCCGACTGCCTGCCAGGTGTCCGGTCAGTAATGCAGTCCTGACAGGGTGCAGTGCAGAGGAGACAGTAATCAGCCTGCTCGGTGATCGCTGCATCAGGCATGTGAGATCGGGGGGCCAGACATTAGGGGGTGCCTGTGCGCACCAGGCACCCCCCCTGCGCACACCTATGACTATCAAAAATAACAAAGTATCGACACGGAGTTTAACTCCACTGTCGACTACGATAATGCACAGTTACAGCCAAGAGGGCTAAAAGATATTCAATATATGATTATTGGAATAAAAGATGATTTGCATATCACTGATGACTCATCTGTCCCTGACAAGAGAGTACACATGTTAAGGGGAAGAATGCTGAGGTAAATTTGCCTCCTCTCATGAGGTAAAAGAGCGGGAATCTCCAGACAAGAGACGGCAGCTTCCCACAAGAGAATTCTCAGGCTGTATCCTTTCCCCACTAGGGCCAGGATGTGTTGAGAATCTTCCCCTGGGGTGTCCTGTTTGCACAGACGGTAGCACTTGCTATTCTCAGGGATCCTGCAGATAGCGTGCACATTCTAGTATACTACCCAGACAGGCGATTGTGTCAGCATGGGTTTATAGCGCTGTGGCAGCGTGGACAGGTACCTTATCAGCAGAGATTGAGACCCTAGTATGCATATAAATATTTTAAGATGCTGTCTTAAGTGATAGATATATAATTATAAAGCATGCCCAAAGGGACATGAGTATACTGGGTCCTAGAGACAAAAGCTATGTCGATTTCTGCTTGACGTGTCCTGTAGAATATACATTGGACAGATGATGCCGACTTAAGAGGCATATGGAAGGCTGAGGATTGTGTGGAGAAAGGTTCTCGGGCCTGGTCTCCACAGTTATAGCTGGTAATTCTGATATTTTGCCTTATATTCCTGCACAGCCTAGGAAAGCACGACATTATTAAATGCAGCTTTTCGAATAAAGAAACAAGAAAGTCTGAGGTGCGTCCTTTCTTGTCAGAGCCGGGGGCAGAGGAAAGAAGCTGTACAACACAGCTAGTCCCCAGGAACAGAAGTCCTCCCCGGCCTCTACAAAAATCCACCGCATGTCGCTGGGGCTCCACAGGCGGAGCTAGGCCCGGTGGGGACACGCCTTCGTAAGTTCAGCCACAAGTGGGTTCACTCCCTGTTAGATCCCTGGGCAATAGAAATTGTATCGCAGGGATACAGGCTGGACTGTGAGAAGATGCCCCCTCACCGAGGACCCGGCGGGCTTCCCCCCAAGAGAGGGAGCCAGTGTTAACTGCAATTCGTAAATTGTATCTTCAACAGGTGGTGGTCAAGGGTCCCCTCCTTCAACAAGAGGGTGTTATTATTCGACCATGGTATAATCCCGAAACCAGACGGTTCGGTTAGACCCATATTGAATTAAAATCCCTGAACATATACCTGAAAAGGTTCAGGTTCAAGATGGAATCGCTAAGAGCGGTCATTGCATGCCTGAAATGAATCGGGACATAAGGGATGCATACCTTCGTGTCCCCATTTATCCACCTCATCAGGCGTACCTCAGAATTGCGGTACGGGATTGTCATTACCAATTTCACCAAGGTAATGGCAGATATGATGGTGCTCCTGCGGAAGCAAGGTGTCACTATTATCACATACTTGGATGATCTCCTCATAAAAGCGAGATCAAGAGAGCAGTTGCTGGACAGCGTATCGCCTTCTCTGGAAGTGAAACGGCAACACGACTGGATTCTATATATTCCAAAGTCGCAGTTGGTTCCTACAGCTCATCTGCCTCGCCTAGGCATGATCCTAGACACAGACCAGAAGAGGGTTTATCTCCCGATAGAGAGAGCTCAGGAGCTCATGACACTGGTCAGGAATCCATTGAAAACCAAAACAGGTGTCAGTGCATCACTGCACTCGAGTCCTGGGAATGATGATGGCATCATACGAGGCCATCCCCTTCGGCTGGTTCCATGCAAGGACAATGGAACTTACTGGACAAGTGGTCCGGATCACATCTTCAGATGCATCGGTTAATCACCCTATCCCCCAGGGCCAGGGTGTCTCTCCTGTGGTGGCTGCGGAGTGCTCACCTTCTCGAGGGCCGCAGATTCGGCATTCAGGACTGGGTCCTGGTGACCACGGATGCAAGCCTCCGAGGGTGGGGGGCAGTTACACAGGGCAGAAAATTCCAAGGTTTGTGGTCAAGCCAACAGACTTGCCTTCACATCAATATCCTGGAACTAAGGGCCATATACAACGCCCTAAGTCAAGCGGAGTTCCTGCTTCGCGACCAACCGGTTCTGATCCAGTCAGACCGCAGGGGCTCATGTAAACCGCCAGGGCGGCACAAGGAGCAGGGTGGCGAGGGTAGAAGCCACCAGAATTCTTCGCTGGGCGGAGAATCAAGTAAGCGCACTGTCAGCAGTGTTCATTCCGGGAGTGGACACGACCTCCACCCGGGAAAGTGGTGACTTCATCAGGAAGTCTTCACGCAGTTTTGCAAATTGATGGATACTGCCTCAGGTGGACTACATGGCGTCCCACCTCAATAAAAAGATAAAAAAGGTTTTACGCTGGGTCAAGGGACTCTCAGGCGATAGCTGTGGTCGCACTAGTAACACCGTGGGTGTTCCAGTCGGTCTATATATTCCCTCCTCTTCCTCTCAGACCCAAGGGCTGAGAATTGTAATAAACGGAGGAGTGTGAACAATATTCTTTGCTTCGGATTGGCCAAGAAGGACTCGGTACCCGGAACTGCAAGAAATGCTCTCAGAGGACCCATGGCCTCTGCCTCTCAGTCAGGACATGTTGCAACAGGGACCCTGTCTGATCCAAGACTTACCGCTGCTGCGTTGGACGGCATGGCGGTTGAACGCCGGATCCTAGCGGAAAAGGGCATTCCGGATGCAGTTATTCCTACGCTGATAAAGGCTAGGAAAGACGTGACAGCAAGACTTTTTCACTATATATGGCGAAAATAGGTTGCTTGGTGTGTGGCCGGGAAGGCCCTACAGAGGAATTCCAGGGGGGTCGATTCCTGCACTTCCTACAGTCAGGAGTGACTATGGGCCTAAAATTAGGATCCATAAAGGCCAAGATTTCGGCCCTATCCCTTTTTCTCTCAAAAAGAACTGGCTTCACTGCCTGAAGTTCGGACGTTGTTACAGGGGTGCTGCATATTCAGCCCCTTTTGTGCCTCCAGTGGCACCTTGGGATCTTAACGTGTGTTGGATTCCTAAAATCCCACTGGTTTGAGCCACTTAAGACCGTGGAGCTAAAATATCTCACGTGGAAAGTGGTCATGCTTTTGGCCTTAGCTTGGACTAGGCGTGTGTCAGAATTGGCGGCTTTGTCATGTAAAAGCCCATATCTGATCTTCCATATGGAAAGGGCAGAATGGAGGACTCGTCCCCAATTTCTCCCTAAGGTGGTATCATCGTTTCATTTGAACCAACCTATTGTGGTGCCTGCGGCTACTAGGGACTTGGAGGATTCCAAGTTGCTGGACATAGTCCGGGCCCTGAAACTTTATGTTTCCAGGACGGCTAGAGTCAGAAAAACTGACTCGCTATTTATCCTGCATACACCCAACAAGCTGGGTGCTCCTGCTTCAAAGCAGACTATTGCTCGCTGGATCTGTAGCACCATTCAGCTTGCACATTCTGCGGCTGGACTCCCGCATCCTAAATCAGTAAAAGCCCATTCCACGAGGAAGGTGGGCTCTTCTTGGGCGGCTGCCCGAGGGGTCTCGGCTTTACAACTTTGCCGAGCTGCTACTTGGTCGGGTTCAAACACTTTTGCAAAATTCTACAAGTTTGATACCCTGGCTGAGGAGGACCTTGAGTTTGCTCATTCGGTGCTGCAGAGTCATCCGCACTCTCCCGCCCGTTTGGGAGCTTTGGTATAATCCCCATGGTCCTTACGGAGTACCCAGCATCCAGTAGGACGTCAGAGAAAATAAGAATTTACTCACCGGTAATTCTATTTCTCGTAGTCCGTAGTGGATGCTGGGAGCCCGTCCCAAGTGCGGACTCTCTGCAATACATGTATATAGTTATTGCTTAACTAAAGGGTTATTGTATGAGCCATCTGTTGAGAGAGGCTCAGTTATTGTTCATACTGTTAACTGGGTATAGTTATCACGAGTTGTACAGTGTGATTGGTGTGGCTGGTATGAGTCTTACCCTGGATTCCAAATCCTTTCCTAGTAATGTCAGCTCTTCCGGGCACAGTTTCCCTAACTGAGGTCTGGAGGAGGGGCATAGAGGGAGGAGCCAGTGCACACCAGATATAGTTCCTAATCTTTCTTTTAAGAGTGCCCAGTCTCCTGCGGAGCCCGTCTATACCCCATGGTCCTTACGGAGTACCCAGCATCCACTACGGACTACGAGAAATAGAATTACCGGTGAGTAAATTCTTATTTTTTTTCTATTTTGTGTATGTGTGTAAGCTGCGCTACTAGGGGGCACATCTACGGGGGCACAATGGCTGGGAGCACATCTACTGGGGGCACAATGGCTGGGGGCACATCTACTAGGGGCACAATTGCTGGGGGCACAACTACTGGGGTCACATCTACTGGGGTCACATATGCTGCTGGCACATCTACTGGGGGCATAACTTCTGACTGGGGACACAGCTACTGGGGGAACAACTGCTGGTGGCACATCTGCTGGGGACACATCTACTGGGGGCACATCTACAGGGGGTATAATGTCTGACTGGGGTATATCTACTGGGAGCATAACTACAGGGGGCATAACTACTAGGGCCATATCTACTGACTGGGGGCATAACTACTGACTGGGGGCATAACTACGGGGGCATTACGACTCGGGGCAACACTACACGGGGCATTACCACTGGGTGCATTACTACTGGCACTACAAATGAGGGCATTGCATAGGGGGCACTTTATAAGGGGCATCACTCCTGGGGACATAAGGGGCACTACTACTGGGGGCATTGTATAAGGGACACTATTGCTGTGGGAATTATGTGTATTTGGGGTGCTACTACTGTGGGCTTTGTGTATAAGGGGCATTAATGTGTGTCATAACAAGTATAACCATAACAAGTATAAGGGACACTGCTATGTGGTGGAATGTTAATAAGATTGTGCTACTGTTTGAATTGGGGATACTATTGGGTGACCACGCCCCTTTGTTGAGACCAAGCACCTTTTTTTCATGCAATCCCTTTATTTCACAGGTGTGGGGGAGGGGGAGTGAGTTCCACCATCTCTCTAGGAACACTTTAAGCACTGGTTAAGATTATGTCATGTCAACATTCTCTCATTCTCTACATTGTGAATGTCGACATGTTGAACAGACACTAACGTCACATGCGATCCACAGACCACCTCTCCAGTCACTGTGCATGAATACCATGGCCAACCACACTGCATCATGCATTTTTCCCTTTTTTATTATTTTAATTTGTCAACCATATATTTTGTTTGCATCTTTATAACTATACCCCTTTTCCACTATGACCTGGGAAATTGCTGGGTTTTTCAACCTGGCAAATTCCCTGGTCTCAGCTCCGTGATCCTGGCTGGGTTGGGGACTTAGTCTTGGGTAGTCTCCTTTTCCACTGACCAGAACCCTTTTTTTACGCCTCCATGTGCAAAAACCCAGGATTTTTATGCTAGTGGAAAATGGGTATCAGTGAGGAAACTGGGAGATGGGAACACGTTTAATACAGAAGAACATTATTTACAACTGCTCAGTCGAACTCTGATCATTTGTGTAATGCAGCATCCAGGTCTACCGTGCTCCATCCGGGAGGCAAGGAGAGCCCCCGAGACAGAGCATGCTGACGTCACCGTCTCTCCTTCATGTGCAGCAGCAAAAGGAAAAACTTGGCAGCGTAAATGCGAGCAAGTGCAAAGCAGGAGAGTGTGCAGTGCAGAGACACAGGAGCGGGGCCGGCCGGTCCATTAGGCAAAGTATGCAGGCGTGTATGGCGCATGGCCTGTAAGGTTGCCATCTCCGACCGATGGCCGTGTCATATGCGGCACTGATGCCTCCCGGCAGCGCAGCGCAGAGGTACTTTTTGTCCGTGTGATAAGGGGAGCGGCTGCTGCTCTTGCTGCTGCCGCCACTGTGCTGGCTGGTGCCTCAGCTGGCTCTCTGTGTGCTCGGATGTTCCCATGCAGATACAGTGAGTCTCTCCTCGGGCATCCTCCCATGTACACTACACCGCCTCCCTGTCTCAGAATAAGAGCTGCTGTGCTACTGCTGCTGGAGCCTGGGGACTTCTTCACCCGCACATGCTGCCAGCACTGCGCCCATGACACACAGTAACCCCTCTGCTGACAGGCTTCATTTATCTATATACACTGGGACAGAGTTCCCTAACACTAAACCCTGTCACCACTGCCTCCTCAGTCACCCACTTTCTCCATGTCACTCCTACCTTCCAGTCACCCACTATCTCCATGTCACCCCAGCCTCCCCAGTTTCCCACTTTCTATCTGTTACCCCTGCCTCCCTAATCACCCACTATCTCCATGTCACCCGAGCCTCCTCAGTCACCTACTATCTCCCCAGTTACCCACTATTTCCCTGTCACCCCGGCCTTCCCAGTCACCCACTATCTCCCTATCACCCCTGCTTCCCCAGTCACCTACTATTTCCCTGTCACCCACTATATCTCTGTACCCCTAGGGCTACTATTGTGTGGCCATGCCCCTTCTTTGTGAGACCACCCATCTTTTTTGTGTGCTGTACCTTTAAGAATTTGATACCATCAAGTGTCACCAAAATCTAAATTTGCTTACCAAAAAAATAAGCTTAGGCAGACCCAGTACAGGACTATCAGGTTTCATGAACTACCAAAGGTGCTTCTCAACCAGAGGTGCGATAGGAGGGGGTAGAAGGCTGTAAATGACCCAGGGATCCCAGAATCTTCCCCCTTCCCCTATACACAGCAGCCTATATTGATGTGTATGGGTCCTGTGTAGCTTGTTATCTGATCAGAGCATTTTGGAAATGGGGAGAGAGACACACAGAGAGTCCTCCTGAGTCCTATACCAGTATGTAGGTAGTACAGAGGCTGCTTCTATTGTTGCATGTGACAAGATAAAGGATAGATTTAATTTTTCTATGTATATTTTAAGGTTGCTTAAGTTCTATGTGTTCCACTGCAAGAAAACTTTAAAATAGTTGTCTCTCAGTTATGTGGGGCTAAAAACAGTATCCAATATTAAACCATTAGAATAAAGATCTAAGATACACAATTGGTTTAACTGTAATATACCCAATCTACTATACATCCCCGCCCCAGGAGTATTTTGCTGCACTTGCACTGTGCAGTCCCATAGAAGTGGCGGGCAGGATGACAAGTGCGGACAGTGCTGACAAGATGTGGCGGGCCACAGGACTGGGGGGGTGGGCTCCTCTGTCTTAAGTACCTCAAGCCCCCCCAAGGCTTGATCCAGCCCTAATTACCAGATCTAACTGATAAAAATATTCAGCAGTGACTTGTGCTCTTGTGGTCCAGTAATGTAACTGAGAAGAAATATGAGAGACCCATTTTAATGAGGAAACCTGTAAAAACAGACTTCAACCTGTATCATTAAAACCAGTAAGACCTTGTTGTGTGCTAAGACAGCTGCAGATGAAAGACTCTATTCTGAGTTTAGTATACAGTGTATGTATTACATGCTGCATATAGAGCATCTATGACTGATTCTGAGTTGGAAGCATCTCAGATGCTTTTCACTTACAGCTACACTGGATAACTAATGGGCGTTTAGCGGAAGCTTTTCTAATGGCATGACGTGGTTGTGTAGACAGAGCTATGAGCTAGTCTAATGGTGCCCATACACCTAAAAATGTATCTTCCAATCTGGCTGGTTGGAATGAAAATCTGGTAATGGATGGGAGCAAATGACAGTTTACCATTGAAATTGTCAACTGTCATTTGCTCCCATCCATTACCAGATTTTCGTTCCAACCAGCCAGATTGGAAAAAAAATCATTAGGTGTATGGGCACCTTTAGTTTAGTGTATGCAGAGTACATGCCTGTCAGGAATTTGATTTTTTACATTCATTTCATGTACTTAATGATTCATCACATACCTGTTCTGCAGACTAGGGCCCTCATTCCGAGTTGTTCGCTCGCTAGCTGCTTTTAGCAGCATTGAACACACTAGGCCGCCGCCCTCTGGGAGTGTATCTTAGCTTAGCAGAATTGCGAACGAAAGATTAGCAGAATTGCTATTACATATTTCTTAGCAGTTTCTGAGTAGCTCCGGACCTACTCACAGATTGCGATCAGCTCAGTCCGTTTAGTTCCTGGTTTGACGTCAAAAACAAGCCCTGCGCTCGCCCAGCAACTCCCCCGTGTCTCCAGACACTCCCACATTTTTCCCTGACACGCCTGCGTTTTTTTGCAAACACCGTGAAAACGCTGAGTTGCCGCCCAGAAACGCCCCTTTCCTGTCAATCATTTACCGAACACCAGTGCGACTGAAAAGCGCCGCAGAAGCCACAGCAAAACAGCTAAGTTTTGTGTTAAATAACTAAGCGCATGCGCCCTGCATGCCTTGCGCATGCGCAATTTGCAACTAATTGCAGCATAGCGAAAATCGGCAATGAGCGAACAACTCGGAATGACCCCCATGGTTTCTTGTTGCACTTGTGTTGTGGGGCTAATACATAGACGTCGCCGTGTTGGATCTTGTCAGCTGACATCATTTACTCCAGTCACTCCTAGCCTTATCTGATTCTGACAGCCAATCTGGATGCCAAATCACCATACTTAGTATCTCTGTACAGTATGTTCTATTAGGGTACTAATTAGCTGTTCGTGCTAATTAGTACTCTAATATAAAATACTTTACAGAGATACTAAGGACAGTGATTTGGCATCCAGGAACTTAGGGAGGAGCTTTTATCTCTCTACATTATACATAGAAAGATTAAACTTGCCACTTTGAATTACAAGCTGTTCGTGCTAATTAGTACACTGCCCTTAGTATCTCTGTGCAGTATGTTCCATTAGGGTACTAATTAGCTGTTCATGCTAATTAGTACTCTAATAGAAAATACTGTACAGAGATACTAAGGATGGTGATTTGGCATCCAGAACTTAGGAAGGAGCTTTTATCTCTCTCCATTATACATAGAAAGATTAAACTTGCCACTGTACGTTACAAGCTGTTCATGCTAATTAGTACACTAGTAGAACATACTGTACAGAGATACTAAGGAAGGTGATTTGGCATCCAGGAACTTAGGGTGCTTTTATCGCTCTCCTTTATACATAAAAAGATTAAACTTGCCACTGTATGTTAGAAGCTGTTCGTGCTAATTAGTACACTAGTAGAACATACTGTACAGAGATACTAAGGATGGTGATTTGGCATCCAGGAAATTAGGGAGGAGCTTTTATCTCTCTCCATTACACTTAGAAAGATTACAATGGAGAGAGATAAAAGCTCCTCCCTAAGATCCTGGATGCCAAATCACTGTGTGTATAGCTTATACAGACACAAATGAACGTGTTAAAACACTTGTGTCTGTAGACGCAATTAATGTGAAAGGAATAATGTAGCTCATTGACTTTACAGTATGTATAGTGCATGAAATGAGCGTCCGGGTCCCCTAAGAGCATAAACGAACACTAATGGGAAGGAATCGCTCTTTGCAGTACTTTTACATATGAACTTGTGAACCTTCCATGCGGTGTTGTGGGCTACCGATGAAGGCTCCCATCTGCCATGCTGAGAGTCCCGGGTTCAATTCCCAAAGTACCAATCTTTTTTTGTGTGTGTGTGTGTTCCTGTGACATTCACTTTATTATAATTTTTTTTCTGTGTAATCCATTGTAAAACATTTAAAGGAAGGGTGCACACAGGTTTCACACAAATCGGGGTAAATCTGCAGCAGTGACTCATTCACTATCTAAAATACACAGCGGTAATGAGCACCTATAGACATACCAGTAAATATAAATTAGTGTATTCTGACGCAACTAACTGTTCAAGCACACAGTACTGTAGATCGTCAGTGTTAGAGAATCTGTGTTGTACTTAATGAGAAGGGATCACTGCTACTGTACCATTTACACATCTACAGTATCAACGCGACTGCAGTTCTCTATGTGATTTTCATACACAGTATACAGTTGCACATGTCTTGTAACCTGACCTGTCTACTGCATGAACTGTGCAGGCTTCCAGGGGGGAAGGGCGATGGGGGTAGGGGGAGGCAGGTGAAAATACAGTGGTTTTGAAATACAGTATGTGCGTCCGAGTCCCGTTAGGCATAAACCAACACCAATGACTATAGCCCTGAGGAAGCCCTATAACGGAGAGAAATGCGCATAGGTGGACAGTGTGTCATGTCCTAAATGCATATATAATGAAATAATCCATCTCTAATTATATAAATGTATGTTGATTAATCCTGTGTGCACTGTTGTATCTCCGCGGTCTTTATTAAGATAGCGGTGGACACAGTCTCCTGAGAAAGCAGGAGTCCATAGCAGATCCAATCATAATAGCCGAGATAGCGAGGAAGCCCGCAATACAGAATAGAAAGGACACACAGGGAATTTTTTTTTAACACTTTTAACTCTTTTAACTCTTTTAATACTGTACACAATGAAGCCCTGCACTGATCTCACTGATATGGCCGGGCTTCATTGTGTTATGTCCGGCATAACACAATGATGGGGGTAGGGGGAGGCAGTGGGAAAGGGGTTGAGGGTAGGGGGAGGCTTTGGAAAAAAACGTGTTTTCCAATATGAGCATCCGAGTCCCCTAACAGCATAAAGGGGAGGAGGATGGGTGAGGGGGGAGGTGGAGATTAACTAGCGGAGGTCAGAGACACTGTCGAAAATATTAATTGTCTGTCGGGACCCAAAAAAGAAACCAATAAATCAATAAATAAAAGTAGTGTGGACAGATACAAACGAACGTGTTAAAGCAATGTTCCATTGACGTTTGGTTTATGTGAGCTATTACATTCAATTAAAATGGGCTTAAAGCTTAATGTCTCTGGTTCTGAGGGTCCAATCAGCTCTGAATTAGGTAGGTATGGAAAGGGAGACAATTAGCTACTGGAGGATACCAACCCCAAGTTTCTGTGACCCCCACAAGGCTCATGGCAAGCGTCGGAACCCATGGTGGGTCTGAATTAACGGGCCCATTATAGTCTATGGGAAAATGGGTCCATTGTGCGTACTGATATCTCTGGTTCTGTGTGTCCCAGAGACTCAGAACTGGTACCATACAAAAGAGCAGCCTATTAGCTTTCAGGGCAGACCAACCACTAGTTTATGTGATACTGCAAAGGGAAGCGGCAAGCAACCGTGTGTCTGGTCCCCTCCAGTTGTTCGCCCAGCTTGCACGGGATGCGGGGTTTCTAGCTAGATAGGAAATACTGTACAGAGATACTAAGGACGGTGATTTGGCATCTAGAAACTTAGGGAGGAGCTTTTATCTCTCTCCATTATACATAGAAAGATTAAACTTGTCAGTAGTGTACTAATTAGCGCAAACAGCTTGTAACGTAGAGTGGCAAGTTTAATCTTTCTATGTATAATGGAGAGAGATAAAAGCTCCTCATAAGTTCCTGGATAATAAATCACTGTCCTTAGTATCTTTGTGCAGTATGTTCTTTTAGGCAGAGCCGGCCATAGGCATAGGCAAACTAGGCAATTGCATAGGGCATTTGATATGCCTAGGGGCATCAGCAGCTTCTGCTGATTAAAATGATATGCGGCATGCCTATATTCTGTGTGTAGCATTTCATATGCATATACAGCCACAGTCTCACACAGGCATGCTGCATATATTTTAATCAGCAGAAGCTGCTTGTGCATCCTAGCCACATAGCAATGCAAATAAGATGCATTTTCATTAAATAAAGGTGCCCAACGTTAGCATTGAGGCAAGATTTATGAGGACACATCTGTATCCAAGCAGAGGCAGAGGTCACAGTGTTAGTAGCAGTGTGAGTGCTGTGTGCATGTGAGCGGGTTGGTTGTGCAGTAGTGTTCAGAATATGTGTAAGGAGCATTATGTGTGTCATGTAAAAATGCATTACTAATGTGCAACATATGTGTAAGGGGCACTATGTGTGTCATTAAGCGTATAAGGGCATTAATAATGTGTGGCATATGTGTAACAGGGTACCACTGTATGTGTGTCATTATGTGTAAAGGGGCACTAATGTGCAGCAAATGTGTAGGTTGCACTATGTGTGTCATTATGTGTATAAGGGCATTAATAATGTGCGGCATATGTGTAAGGGACATTATGTGTAAAAGGGCATTAATAAAGGTTGTCATAATGTGTAAGGCGCATTATGTTTATAAGGACATTAATAAGGTGTCTCATATATGTAAGGGGCATTACTGTGTGGAATTATGTGTATAAATGCATTACTAATGTATGGCATTATGTGTATAAGGTGCTCTACTATGTGGCGTTGCATATAGAAAGGGCACTACTGGCTCGTCTAATGTGAATAAAGAGCAATAGGGTGTGGTGTAATGTGAATAACGAGCAATTCAGTGTTATGTAATGTGAATAAGGGGCTCTACTGTGAGGAGTAACGTTTATAAGGTAAAGTGATACTACTGTGAGATGTAATATGAATTATGGACACTATCGCGTGATCAAATGTGAATAAAGTTGCAGTACTGTGTGGCGTAATTGGAATTGGGGTTACAATTATTGGCCATGCCCCTTGCCAGCAAAAACACACCCCTTTTTGGGCTGTGCGCCAAATGTGCAAGCTGTTCCTATTTAAAATATAGGGGGTACAAACACCAAAATAAGGACTGCTATGGGTGAGGGGAGATGGTGCTGGGAAAGAGGTGCAAGGTCAGAGGTGGAACCAGCAGTGGTGCCAGGGGGCACCAGCTAAAATCTTGCCTAGGGCATCATATTGGTTAGGGCCGGCTCTGCTATTAGGGTATTAATTAGCTGTTCATGCTAATTAGTACTCTTTATTATTATTATTATTATCATTTATTTATATGGCGCCACAAGGGTTCCGCAGCGCCCAATTACAGAGTACATATGCACATAATCAAAACAGTGACTTACAGTTGAAATCAATTTTGGACAAGTACAGGGTAACTAAGCATAACTACACCAGTAAATGACAGAGATAAGTTCCAGGTGGCCCAAAAACTGTGATTTGGGCAGTTGAGAATTATTAAAGTAAGAAAAGGGTGAGCACATGAGGGAAGAGGGCCCTACTCGTGAGAGCTTACATTCTAGGGGGAGGGGTAGACAGACAGGGGTGACACAGATGGGGTACATAGAGAGCATGGAACAGAGGGTTAGGATGAGATTTGGCTGGGTTTGGTAAAGAAATGGGTCTTGAGAGCCCGTTTGAAGTTTTGTAGAGAGGTGGAGAGTCTGAGGGGGAGAGGTAAAGAATTCCAAAGGAAGGGAGCAGCACGTGAAAAATCTTGGAGATAGGAGTGGGAGGAAGTAATCAGGGGACAGGAGAGGCGGCGTGCATTAGCAGAGCGAAGAGGACGGGTGGGAGAGTAAAGGGAGATAAGGTCAGAGATGTAAATGGGAGAGGATTGGATGAGAGCTTTGTAAGTGAGAGTGAGAAGTTTGAATTGGATTCTGAAGGGGAAGGGAAGCCAGTGAAGGACTAGTAGGAGAGGGGAGGTGGATGTAGTGCGTTTGGTGAGGAAGATGAGCCGAGCAGCAGCATTGAGGATAGACTGGAGTGGAGAGAGGTAATTGTCAGGGAGGCCAGTTAGGAGGAGATTACAGTAGTCCAGTCTGGAAATAATCAGTGAGTGAATAATGATCTTAGTGGCATCCTGGGTGAGAAAAGGTCTGATCCTGGAAATGTTTTTGAGATGAAAATGACAAGTTTGTGAGAGGTGCTGAATGTGTGGTTTGAAGGAGAGGGAGGAGTCAAGGATTACACCAAGACAGCGTACTTGGGGGCTAGAGGAGATAGTCGTGCCATCAATGGATAATGAGATTGTGGGAGGTGAGGTTGTGCGGGAGGGTGGGAAGATGATCAGCTCAGTCTTAGACATGTTGAGTTTAAGAAAGCGCTGGGACATCCAGGAAGAGATAGCAGAAAGACAGTTAGAGGCACGAGTGAGGAGAGCCGTGGAGAGATCAGGGGAGGAGAGGTAGATTTGAGTGTCATCAGCATAGAGGTGAAACTGGAAATTAAAAGAACTGAGTTCACCTAAAGAGGACGTATAGAGAGAGAAAAGGAGAGGCCCAAGAACAGAACCTTGGGGGACACCAACAGTTAGTGGAAGTGGGGGCGAGGTAGCATCATGAGAGGAGACAGAGAAGGAACGATCAGAGAGGTAGGAGGACAGCCAGGAGAGGGCAGTATCGCGTAGACCAAGAGAGTGAAGGATTTGCAGAAGAAGAGGGTGGTCCACAGTGTCAAAAGCAGCAGAGAGGTCAAGAAGAATAAGCAGAGAGTAGTGGCCCTTAGATTTGGCGGCATGGAGGTCATTGCAGACTTTTGTGAGGGCAGTTTCAGTGGAGTGGAGAGAGCGGAAACCAGACTGGTATGGGTCAAGCAGTGAGTGAGAGGAAAGAAAGGCAGTAAGGCGATTATAGACAATACGCTCAAGAAGTTTGGAGGCAAAGGGGAGGAGAGAGATGGGTCGATAGTTGGAGAGAGTGTTAGGATCAAGGGTAGGTTTTTTAAGAATAGGGGAGACAAGAGCATGCTTGAAGGCAGAGGGGACAGTGCCTGATGAGAGGGAGAGATTGAGAAGGTGGGCAAGATGGGAACAGGCAGAAGGAGAGAGGTAGCGAAGGAGGTGGGAGGGGATAGGGTCGAGTGGGGAGGTTGTGGGGGGGGGAGTGTATGAGGGCCATGACTTCCTCACCAGATACTAGGGAGAAAGATGTCAGAGTTGGTAAGAGGGTAGGGGAGGGGTGGCAAAGGATGGGTGGTGGCTGGTTGCTGGACTGGTGGGATGTGATGTCCTGACGTATGGAGTCAATCTTGGATGTGAAGTAAGTGGCAAAGTCAAGAGCAGACAATGAGGAAGGGAGAGGAGGTGGTGGTGGGCAGAGGAGGGAGTTAACAGTGGCAAAGAGGCGCCGGGGGTTGGAAGAGTGGGTAGAGATGAGGATTTTGAAGTATGATTGTTTAGCAAGGGAAAGGGCAGCACTGAAGGATGAGAGCATGAATTTGAAATGGAGGAAGTCTGCTTGAGAGCGTGATTTCCTCCAGTGTCGCTCGGCAGTACGTGAGCATTTTTGTAGATATCTGGTGCATTTGGTGTGCCAGGGTTGAGGTGTTGATCTGCGAGGGTGAATAGTGGTTGGCGGAGCAACAGAGTCAAGGGCTGAAGTAAGAGATGCATTGTATAGAGATGTGGCTTGTTCAGGGCATGTGAGAGAGAGAAGAGGAGAGAGAAGCGAGTCAAACAGGGAGGATAGGGATGAGGTGTCAATAGCCTCAATATTACGCTTAGTGATGGTAACCTTAGGAGGGAGAGATGGGGGAGCAGAGATAGATAAGTTGAATGAGAGCAAGTGGTGGTCAGAGAGGGGAAAAGGGGAATTGGAGAAATCAGAAATATCACAGCGGTGAGTGAAAACCAGATCCAGTGAGCTCCCGTTCACATGGGAGGGTGAGCTGGTCCACTGGGAGAGACCAAGTGAAGATGTGAGGTTAAGGAGTTTAGAGGCAGGTGGTTTTGTGGGGTTATCGATAGGGATGTTGAAATCACCTAGGATAATGGTGGGAATGTCAGAAGAGAGGAAGTGAGGTAGCCAGGAAGCAAAGTTGTCGAGGAATTTAGAGGAGATGCCAGGTGGACGGTAAATGACAGCAACTCGAAGATTAGTGGGTCGGTAGAGGCGAATTGCATGGACCTCAAATGTAGAGAATGTAAGAGATGGTTCTGGAGGTATAAGTTGGTATGTGTAGCTTGAGGGTAAAAGGATCCCAAAACCACCCCCATGACGACCCCCAGGTCGGGGTGTGTGTGAGAATGTAAGGCCCCCAGCCGAGAGAGAAGCAGGAGAAGCGGTGTCATAGGGTGTAATCCAGGTTTCAGTAATGGCCAGGAGGTGCAGGGAGTTGGATATGAAGAGGTCGTGAGTGGGGGTCAATTTGTTGCAAACAGATCTGGCATTCCAGAGTGCACAGGATAGGGGGTATGAGCTTGTTGGAGAGATGTGAATGAGATTATCAGGATTGCTATGGCGTTGAGGTAAGCTTGATGGGGAAGGAAGGGATAAAGAGGGTGAATTGATGGTGCTGGGGCCTTGGCTAGGAAGGGAGACTGCAGGAGTGAGGCAGGGAGGGAGTGCAGTATGATACTGGTGGAGGAGAGGTGAGGAGACAGGCAGAGGAGGGAGAGAGCAGGGTTGAGTGGTGGGGTATAAATGGTGTGAAGGGGCAGAAGTGAATTGCAGTGGGGAAACAGAAGAGGAGGGGAAGGGAGGCAGACAGAGGAGAGGAGACAGCATGAGATGTAGGAGACTGGGAGAGAGGGATAGAGGTGGTAACAGGGGACAGAAAAAAGGAATAGGAAGACAAGGATTAATGGGGGATGTTGCCAGCATGGCCATAGTGTGGCTGGGGTAAATAGTGGTAGCAAAATGAGAGTAGGAGGAGGAGTGGTGGCTGAATAAGAGAGCAGTGAAGTTTGTAGAAATAAAAATCAATTTTAAACTGTCGTTAGTATCTACAGGTTGACAGTAGCTCAAATATTTGCTGATGTTAGTTGGAAAATTACACAGTGTTGGCAAACCAAGTCAGTGTTACTTCAGTAAATATGCTCCTCAGTGACACATTTGTTTTCCAGGTATTTGCAGGGTCAGAGTAGAAGTTGCATTGCAGGTGTTTGTGCAGAAAGTGAATGTATAGTTTTCCGAATAAGTGATGTTTGGAGAATATTAGGAGTAAACAAACATTTGTAGCTGCAGTCCAAGTATTGGTGGTTTGTGTTGGTTTTTTTGTGTGCAATTGATGGTGCTTCATTTCAGTTTCCGTCCAGTAGAAGTCACAGATGACACCCTTAGAAATTTTCTCCCTTTGAAAGCTTTCAACCCACACTGAATCAGCTACGCTGATTCAGCTAGACTACAAACTAATATAAAGAGCAACAAACATGTGTTTGTGACCACATTGATTGAATGGACCCACCCCTAGCCCATCACCCGTTTAAAGCAATAAAACTTACACAGACAAATGGTGTGGGGGTATGAAACCATCACACATTTCCCAAATGCTAAAAATAAAGTTTGCTTAAATCTGCTAATGATTAATAAGCTAAACATACCTATTGCTAAGCATTCATGATAGTCATATATGATAATTAACAGATGCAGTGCAGCTTGCTGGCGCTTGTAGTCCCACTAGACATACCTATTGCTAAGCATTCATGATAGTCATATATGATAATTAACAGATGCAGTGTAGCTTGCTGGTGCTTGTAGTCCCACTAGACATACCTATTGCTAAGCATTCATGATAGTCATATATGATAATTAACAGATGCAGTGTAGCTTGCTGGCGCTTGTAGTCCCACTAGACATACCTATTGCTAAGCATTCATGATAGTCATATATGATAATTAACAGATGCAGTGTAGCTTGCTGGCGCTTGTAGTCCCACTAGACATACCTGGTAAGAGAACAATGAGATATGAGGTTACTTCATAGTCCTTGCAAATTGATCACTAATTTTCCAGTAAAAGTCACAGATGACACCCTTAGAAATTTTCTCCCTTTGAAAGCTTTCAACCCACACTGAATCAGCTACGCTGATTCAGCTAGACTACAAACTAATATAAAGAGCAACAAACATGTGTTTGTGACCACATTGATTGAAACTCTAACAGAAAATACTGTACTAAGGACAGTGTATGAAAATCACATAGAGAACTGCAGTCGCGTTGATACTGTAGATGTGTAAATGGTACAGTAGCAGTGATCCCTTCTCATTAAGTACAACACAGATTCTCTAACGCCAACGATCTACACTACTGTGTGGCTCGAACAGTTAGTTGCGTCAGAATACACTAAGTTATATTTACTGGTATGTCTACATGTGCTCATTACCACTGTGTATTTTAGATAGCGAATGAGTCACTCTGCAGATTTACCCCGATTTGTGTGAAACCTGTGTGCACCCTTCCTTTGAATGTTTTACAATGGATTACACAGAAGAAGAAAAAATAATAAAGTGAATGTCACAGGAACACACACACACAAAAAAAGCTGGCACTTTGGGAATAAAACCCAGGACTCTCAGCGTGGCAGGCGGGAGCCTTCATCGCTTGCCCACAACACTGCATGGAAGATTCTCAAGTTCATGTGTAAAAGTACTGCAAAGAGCGATTCCTTCCCATTGCTGTTCTTTATGCCGTTAGGGGATTCGGACGCTCATTTCGTGCACTGTACATACTGTAAAGTCAATGAGCTACATTATTCCTTTCACACATTAGTTGCGTCTGCATACACAAGTGTTTTAACAGGTTCATTTGCGTCTGCATAAACTATACACACAGTGATTTGGCATCCAGGAACTTAGTGATGAGCTTTTATCTCTCCCCATTATACTTAATACTACGGAATTTGGATGCTCACATATCCCTAACATCAATAGACCATACTGTATCTGTAACTTCTTTGTTTGCATCTGTATATGTTGTACTAGTATACTTTATATACTGTTATAGACTGTATGACATACTGTAGCATAATGTAGCGTAATGAGACGCACCAGTAAAGTAGTTCTTACGCTGTAGTTCAGTATTGTATTTTAATGGAGACCACATGCTTGCGCATTGGTGATTTTAAAAAGCGACATCTGGTGGATGATCTTAGGTATTACATTCAAAGGTAACGACAAACGCTCTGTGCGCCTCCCTTCAACTAGGCGCGCCTCCTTGCGTCCAGGTACGCTGCGTATGCCTGATCGCGACTAACGCCTCAGTCAGCCAAGATAACGGAGACCCATCTGTATTCAAGACAGAGCTTAGTCTAGTGATCACTATACAATACAGAGAGCATTCCAGTATCACTCTATAACACATAGATCACTATTTAATACAGAGAGCATTCTAAAGACTGTTGCACAATACAGAGAGCATTCTTGTGAGCAATATACAATACAGAGAACATTCTAGTGACCTCTAAGCATAGTGCATTTTTTGTTCCCTATATACAACAAAAATACAGAGGCTAATACACAGTAAAGTTATTGATATACAATTCCCTCCCCTTTCTTCTTACCAACTCTGACATCTCTCTCCCATGTATCTAGTGAGGAAGTCATGGGCCTCATCTGTTCCTCACCCCCCTTCCCACCTCCTCCGCTACCTCTCTCTCTCTCGGCCTGCTCCCATCTTTCCCACCTCCTCAATCTCTCCCTCTCATCAGGCACTGTCCAGGGACGTGCGGTGAGCTAAATAGCTCAGGAGGCACTGCCTAGCACCAGAGCGAGATTTACATGCAATATATGATCCAAAGCTTAAATCTGGGCATTATACATAGGTGCAGCAGTATAAACTCCTGGAAATTCGGTGAGTTTTGATCAGAGATGTGTGGAAAAGTTAGCCGGGTGTGGCACTGCCTCATCTGCCATAGACTTTTTACTCCAGAGTTTTGGCTATAAAAATTATTATAATAATGCAAAGAAGATATTTCAAACATATTCTTTGTATTTTTTATATACTTTATACAGTAAAAACTTTGGCACAAATGTTAGTATGACAGGAAAGGCTCTGCCTCACCTGCATCACCCCACCGCACGTCACTGGCACTGTCCACTCGGCCTTCAAACATGCACTCATCTCCCGTATTCTTAAAAAAAACCTACCCTTGATCCACACACTCTCTCCAACTATTGACACATCTCTCTCATTTTTGCCTCCAAACTCCTTTAGCGTATTGTCTATAACCGCTTGACTGCCTTTCTTTCCTCCCACTCAGTACTTGACCCAATCCAGTATGGCTTCCGTCCTTTCCACTCCACTGAATCTGCCCTCAGAAAAGTCTGCAATGACCTCCTACCTACTAAATCCAAGGGTGACTACTCTTTGCTTATTCTCCTTAAGCTCTCTGCTGCTTTTGATCCTGTGGACCACCCTCTCCCTCTGCAAGTCCTTCACTTCCTTGGTTTGCGTGATACTGCCCTCTCCTGGCTGTCCTCCTACCTCTCTGACCGTTTATTCTCTGTCTTCTCTTATGGCTCCTCCTCCCCCGCACTTCCACTAACTGTAGGTGCCCCCTAAGGCTCTCTTTCTTTCTCTATACATCCTCTTTAGAAAATATAATTATCTCTTTTGATTTACAATATCATCTCTATGCTGATGATACGCAAATCTACCTTTCCTCTCCTGACCTCTCTCATGCTCTCCTCACTCATGTATCCAACTGGCTCTCTGCTAACCCTTCTTGGATGTCCCAGCGCTTTCTTAAACTTATCAATGTCTAAGACTGAGCTGATTATCTTTCCACCCTCCCGCACAACCTCACCTCCCACAATTTCATTATCTATAGATGGCACTACTATCTCCTCTAGCTCCCAAGTGCGCTGTCTTAGAGTAATCCTTGACTCCTCCCTCTCTTTCAAACCACACATTTAGCACCTATAACAAAACTGTTATTTTCATCTCAAAAATATTTCAAGAATAAGACCCTTTCTCACCCAGGATGCCACTAAGACCCGTATCCACTCGCTGGTCATCTCCAGACTGGACTACTGTAATCTCCTCCTGACTGGCATCCCTAACACAGACATCTCTCCACTCCAATCTATACTCAATGCTGCTGCTCGGATCATCTTCCTCACCAAACACACTACATCCACCTCCCATCTCTTACTAGCACTTCACAGGCTCCCCTTCCCCTTCAGAATCCATTTCAAGGTTCTCACACTCACTTACAAAGCCCTCATCCACTCTTCTCCCAGTTACATCTCTGACCTTATCTCCCTTTATACTCCTGCCCATCCCCTTCGCTCTGCTAATGCATGCCGCCTCTCCTGCCTTCTGATTACCTCCTCCCACTCCTACCTCCAAGAGTCTGCACATGCTGCTCCCTTTTTCTAGAATTCTCTACCTCTCGCCTTCAGACTCAACACCTCTCTACAAAACTTCAAACGGGCTCTCAAGACACACTTTTTTACCAAACCCAGCCAAATCTCATCCTAAGCCCTCTGTTGCCCACGCTCACTTTCTACCCCATCTGTGTCACCCCTGTGTGCTCCTCCCCTTTAGAATGTAAGCTCTCACAAGCAGGGTCCTCTTGCCTCATGTGCTTTTACGTCTCTTACTTAACCTATCTTCTTTTAAATACTCCCTTTGATGGCACCAAATCTTTCGGTTTTCTGCCACCCTGATACTTATTTCACTGCTGTTTACTGATGCAGCTATGTTTATATACAGTGCCTTGCTAAAGTATTCACCACTCCTTGGTTTTTTACCTATTTTGTTACATTACAAAATTTAATTTTATATTTTTTTAATCTGATTTTTATGTGATGTATCTGCACAAAATAGTCTAAGTTGGTGAAGTGAAATGAGAAAAATTTCCATAAAAAATATTTTTTATAAATAAAAATCTGAAAATTGGCATGTGTATATGTGTTCACCCCCTTTGCTATGAAGTCCCTCAAAAGTTCTGGTGCAACCAATTACCTTCAAAAGTCACATAATTAGTGAAATGAAGTCCACCTGTGTCAATCTAAGTGTCACATGATCTGTCAGTATAAATACACCTTTTCTGAAAGGCTCCAGAGGCTGCAACACCACTAAACAAGAGGCATCACACCATGAAGTTAAGGAGCTCTCCAAACAAGTCAGGGACAAAGTTGTTGAAAAGTACAAGTCAGGGTTGGGTTATAAAAAAAATCCAAATCTTTGATGATCCCCCGGAGCACCATCAAATTCATCATCTATAAATGGATAGAACATTGGGGGGGTCATTCCGAGTTGATCGCTAGCTGTATTTGTTCGCAACGCATCGATGAGGCTAAAAAATGGCACTTCTGCGCATGCGTATGCGGCGCAATGTGCAAGCGTGATGTACTAGTACAGTGATGGCTAACCTTGACACTCCAGCTGTTGTTGAACTACACATCCCAGCATGCACTGCATCAGTTTTGTTATTTGGCCATGCTAAAACTGATGCAGGGCATGCTGGGCTGTATAGTTCAACAACAGCTGGCGTGTCAAGGTTAGCCATCACTGTACTAGTACAACGAACGATGTAGTTTCACACAGGGTCTAGCAATGCATTTCAGTCACACTGGCTGCCGCAGAGTGATTGACATGAAGTGGGCGTTTCTGGGTGGCAACTGACCATTTTCAGGGAGTGTTTGGCAAAACGCAGGCGTGGCTGGGTGAACGCTGGGCGGGTTTGTGACGTCAAATCCGTAACTGAATGGTCTGAAGTGATCGCAAGCACAGAGTAGGTTTGAAGCTACTCTGAAACTGCACAAAATAATTTTGTAGCCGTTCTGCGATACAAGCATTTGCACTTCTGCTAAGCTAAAGTACACTCCCAGTGGGCGGCTGCATAGCGTTTGCACGGCTGCTAAAAACTGCTAGCGAACGATCAACTCGGAATGACCCCCCCATGGTACCACAACAAACCTGCCACGATAGGGCCGGCCACCAAAACTCACAGACCGGGCAAGGAGGGCATTAATCAGAGAGGCAGCACAGAGACCAAAGGTAACCCTGAAGGAGCGGTAGAGTTCCACAGGAGAGATTGGTGTAGCTGCGCATGTGATCACAAAAAGTCGTACACTCCATAGAGCTGGGCTTTATGGAATAGTGGCCAGAAAAAAGCCATTACTTAGTGTTAAAAATAAGAAGTCATGTTTTGAGTTTGCCAAAGGCATGTGGACGACTCTCCAAATGTATGGAGGAAGGTGCTCTGCTCAGATGAGACTAAAATTTAACTTTTCGTCCACCAAGGAAAATGCTATGTCTGGCGCAAACCCAACACATCCCATCACCGCAAGAACACCATCAGCAGTAAGGACTGGGGATTGTTTCGAGTCAAGGGAAAGATGGATGTTGCTAAATACAGGGATATTCTTGAGCAAAACCTGTTTCAGTCTGCCTGTGATTTGAACTGGGACGGAGGTTCATGTTCCAGCAGGACAAAGACCTGTAGCATACTGCTAAAGCAACACTCGAGTGGTTTAAGGGGAAACATTTAAATGTGTTGGAATGGCCTAGTCAAAACCCAAATCTCAATCCAATTGAGAATCTGTGGTCAGACTTGAAGATTGCTGTTCACAAGCGGAAACCATCCAACATGAAGGAGCTGGATCAGTTTTGTCTTGAGGAATGGTCAAAAATCTCAGTGGCAAGATGTTGCAAGCTCATAGAGACTTATACAAAGCGACTTACAGCTGTAATTGCTGCAAAAGGTGGCTCTACAAAGTACTGACTTTAGGGGGGTGAATAGTTATGCACTAGCAGGGACGCGCGTTCAGCACCTGCAATGCGCTGGCTTACTCCTAAGCTTCCATCGCTGTCCACGGCAAGAAGCAAGGCTATAAACATAGTGGCGGCGCTGGGAGTCTTGGCAGGTGTAGACGGCGCACGGCAGATGCTGAGGCAGTGCAGTCCACGAGGGTGAGCTGGTGGCAGCTATACCTTTATAGCGCCAGTCACCCCTGAGGCGGCTTTGCCGGCTTCAGTTTCATCTGCAACAGCAGTGACAACGAAGGGGTCACAGCACTTCTTTGACTGACAGGGGGTGGAGCTCTCAGTTTCCCAGTCAAAGGCAGTGACTCAGTTTCTGCATTGCAAACGAGCCTATAGCACCAGACCTGGCCTGAGAGAGGGAGGAGTTGGGGGAGCATTTCCTGGAAGGAAGATTCTGGATCGCCATTAGCCAGCAATTTTGTGAGTACAGCAGCACTGACCCCTCAGCTAGTCATATACCAACTGCAATTTATGAATAGACTTAAAGACTATAGCCACTACCTGGCACAATGTGTATAATTGGCTACCTGGTGCAGTGTATATAATCAGCTACCTGGTGCAGTGTGTATAAGGAGCTACCTGGCGCAATGTGTATAAAAGGCTCTAACTGGTGTAACGTGTATAAGAGGCTCTACCTGGCACAACTTATATTAGCGGCTCTATAAGAGGCTCTACCTGGCACAATGTGTATAAAAGGGGATCTACCTGGTGTTAGGTGCATAAATGGGGCTCTAACTAGCGTTAGGTGCATAAAAGGGGCTCAACCTGGCATAATGTGTATTAAGCTCACTACCTGGTGCAGTATGTTTAAGGGCCTCTTCCTGGCGTGTATAAGGGATACTACTGTGTGGTGTAATGTGACTGACAGACACTACTGTGTTGTGTAATGTGAATTGGTACTTTTCTATGGCCACTCCCCTACTCCGTGAAGCCATGCCCCTATATTTTTGCAGCACACCTTTGGCACGCACTGTCCTTGATTTCGATGGGGAGGGGAGGGGGGCTGCTTTTGCATGTAGCCCACAAATGTTAGCTTTATTTTTCACTGCAATTTAGACAGTTTGGACACATCCCACCCAAATCTAATACCCCTTTCACACCGTTAGCTTTTAACATGGGTTATTGCACATGAGTGCACATAGTGGTGTGTATAAAGGTGGTGTGTTGTTTGGTGACGGCCTCGCTGATTTGGTATCTACAGCTACCGCGGGTAAGTCATCATTTTTACCTTATGTGCCTGCACCTCAAAAGAAAGCACACCACTATAAGATGCAGTCCTTTCGGCCCAATAAATACAGAAAGGGCCGAGGGTCTTCCTTCCATTCTACTAGAGGAAAGGGAAAAGGTAAATGATCACCGTCCGTGGCCCGTTCCCAGGAGCAGAAATCCTCACCAGCTTCTGCCAAGTCCACCACATGACGCTGGGGCTCCTCTATGGGAGTCCGCACCGGTGGGGGCACGTCTCAGGCCCTTCAGTCAGGTCTGGGCTCATTTGGCCCTGGACCCATGGGTTTTAGAAATAGCGTCCCAAGGGTACAAACTGGAGTTTCAAGACGTCCCCCCTCACCGATTTTTCAAATTAGCCTTACCAGCTTCTCTTCCGGACAGGGAGGTGGTATGCGCCGCAATACAAACATTGTGTCACAATGAAGTCATTGACAGGGAGAAGGCTTTTATTCGAGCCTGTTCGTGGTCCCGAAGCAAGACGGCTCAGTCAGACCAATCCTGAACCTCAAATCCCTCAATTTCTACCTAAAAAAATTCAAATTAAAGATGGAATCTCTCCGGGCAGTGATCTCCAGTCTGGAGGAGGGGGATTTTATGGTGTCGGTAGACATAAAGGATGCCTAATTGCATGTTCCCATTTATCCCCCATATCAGGCTTACCTGAGGTTTGCAGTTCGGGATTGTCATTACCAATTTCAGACGTTGCCGTTTGGTCTGTCCACAGCTCCGAGGGTTTTCACCAAAGTAATGGCCGAAATGATGGTTCTCCTATGCAATCAAGGAGTCACGATTATCCCGTACTTGGACAATCTCCTGATAAAGGCGAGATCCAGGGACCAATTGATGCAGAACATTGTGACCTCCCTGACAATTCTGCAGCAACATGGTTGGCTCCTAAACTTGCCAAAATCACAGTTGATTCCGACGAGACGGCTGTCATTTTTGGAATAATTCTGGACACAGAATTACAGAGAGTCTCTCTTCCAGTGGAAAAGGCTCTGGAAATTCAGAACCTGGTCAAACAAATGCTGAAACCAGCAAGAGCATCGATCCATCAATGCAATCGGTTGCTGGGAAAGATGGTGGCGGTCTACGAGGCCATTCAGTTTGGCAGATTCCATGCCAGAGTGTTTCAGTGGGACCTGTTAGACAAGTGGTCCGGGTCCCATCTGCACATGCACCGAAGGATAACCCTGTCTTCCAAGACCAGAATCTCACTCCTGTGGTGGCCGCACAGCTCTCACCTCCTAGAGGGATGCAGGTTGAGATCCAGGACTGGATCTTAGTGACCACGGATGCGAGTCTCCGAGGCTGGGGAGCAGTCACGCAGGGGGAAAGCTTCTAGGGAAGATGGTCAAGCCAGGAAATGTGTCTACACATAAACGCTCTGGAGTTAAGGGCCATTCACAATGGCTTTCTGCAAGCGGAACATCTTCTTCGCAATCGGCCCATCTTGATGCAGTCGGACAACATAACAGCAGTAGCGTACATAAACCGCCAGGGCGGAACAAAGAGCAGAGCGGCAATGGCAGAGGCCACAAAGGTGCTCCTTTGGGCGGAAAGGCATACAAGCGCTCTGTCAGCGATCTTCATTCCAGGAGTGGACAACTGGGAAGTAGACTTCCTCAGCAGACACGATCTCCATCCAGGAGAGTGGTGTCTTCATCAAGAGGTCTTTGCAGAAGTGACAAGTCTTTGGGGAATTCCTCAAATAGACATGATGGCGTCTCGCCTCAACAAGAAACTTCAGAGATATTGTTCCAGGTTGAGAGACCCTCAAGCAATAGCAGTGGACGCCCTAGTGACACCGTAGGTGTTTCAGTCGGTGTACGTGTTTCCTCCGCTTCCACTCATTCCAAAGGTGATAAAGATCATAAGAAGAACAAAGGTTCAAGCGATCCTCATTGTTCCAAGAAGGGCTTGGTATCCAGATCTTCAGGAATTACTCATAGGAGATCCCTGGCCTCTTCCTCTGAGGGAGGATCTGTTACAGCAGGGGCCGTGTGTGTTCCAAGACTTACCGCAACTTTGTTTGACGGCTTGGAGGTTGAACGCCGGATCCTAGCCCGAAAGGGTATTCCCGAGGAAGTGATCCCCACTCTTATTCAGGCCAGGAAGGGAGTAACGTCTAAACATTACCACCGTATTTGGAGGAAATACGTGTCTTGGTGTGAATCCAAGAAGGCTCCTACGGAGGAATTTCAGTTAGGACGGTTTCTCCATTTTCTACAAGCCGGTGTGGATGCGGGCCTAAAGTTGGGCTCACTTAAAGTTCAAATTTCAGCTTTATCAGTTTTCTTCCAAAAACAATTGGCCTCCCTTCCAGAAGTTCAGACCTTCGTGAAATGCGTGTTGCACATCCAACCTCCCTTTGTGCCCCCTGTGGCACCATGGGATCTTAACGTGGTGTTGTAATTCCTTCAATCTCATTGGTTTGAACCTTTACAGAAGGTAGAGTTGAAATTCCTTACTTGGAAAGTGGTCATGCTGTTGGCCTTGGCATCCTCAAGGCGGGTGTCTGAATTGGTGGCCTTGTCTCACAAGAGCCCTTATTTGATCTTCCATGAAGATAGAGCAGAGTTGATGACTCGTCAGCAGTTTCTGCCGAAAGTGGTTTCGTCGTCCCTTTTGAATCAACCTATTGTGGTGCCAGTGGCTACTGACGCCTTGCTGGAATCGAAGTTTCTCGATGTAGTAAGAGCTTTGAAAATTTATGTCACCAGAACGGCTCAGTTTAGGAAAACAGAGGCTCTGTTTGTCCTGTATGCTCACAATAAAATTGGGGCTCCTGCTTCCAAGCAGACTATTGCGCGCTGGATCTGTCATACGATTCAACAGGCTCATGCTACGGCTGGATTGCCGTTACCGAAATCGGTGAAGGCCCATTCTACCAGAAAGGTGGGCTCATCCTGGGCTGCTGCCCGGGGGGGTCTCGGCATTGCAACTATGCCGAGCAGCTACAAGTTTGATACCCTGGCTAATGAGGACCTCATGTTTGGTCAATCGGTGCTGCAGAGTCATCCACACTCTCCCGCCCGTTCTAGAGCTTTGGTATAACCCCATGGTTCTTGATGTGACCCCAGCATCCTCTAGGACGTATGAGAAAATAGGATTTTAATACCTACCGGTAAATCCTTTTCTCTTAGTCCGTAGAGGATGCTGGGCGCCCGTCCCAGTGCGTACTGTATCTGCAGTTATTAGTTGTGGTTACACACATGTTGTGTTACATTTATAGTCAGCCTGTTGCTGATGTTGTTCATGCCGTTGACTTGTGTTGTGTTAAATGCCACGTTGTACGGCGTGCTTGAGGTGTGAGCTGGTATGTATCTCACCTTAGTTTAACAATAAATCCTTTTCCTCGAAATGTCCGTCTCCCTGGGCACAGTTCCTATAACTGGAGTCTGGAGGAGGGGCATAGAGGGAGGAGCCAGTTCACACCCCTTTGAAAGTCTTAAAGTGCCCATGTCTCCTGTGGATCCCGTCTATACCCCATGGTTCTTGATGTGACCCCAGCATCCTCTACTGACTAAGAGAAAAGGATTTACCGGTAGGTATTAAAATCCTATTTTTGCCCAGTTGCTTGCTTTTTTTGGTTTGTTTCCACCTCTGAATAACCCTCAATGACCCATAATATTATTTTTGCCATAAGAGGTTTATTAAGACTGGACATAATCCAATATTTACTTGAGGTTGAATTACATTTCTATGCAATTGAATATAACAATTGAAAGAAGCCAATATTAATTTGGCAAGCAGGGGGAGAATCTGTGTAATAACACTTTAATTCTCTAGCTGTGGGTGTACAGTTCCTATAGCTATAATTTGTTGTATAAGTTTTTGTTCATTCTTTATGTGTATTTTGGATTTATACCTTGGATATACCATGACGAATGCTGTACATATCCTCATGGGCCCTCATTCCGAGTTGTTCGCTCGCTAGCCGCTTTTCGCAGCAGTGCACACGCTAAGCCGCCGCCCTCTGGGAGTGAATCTTAGCTTAGCAGAATTGCGAACGAAGTATTCGCAATATTGCGAAAAGATTTTTCTTTGCAGTTTCTGAGTAGCTCCAGACTTACTCTTCCAGTGCGATCAGTTCAGTGCTTGTCGTTCCTGGTTTGACGTCACAAACCCACCCAGCGTTCACCCAGACACTCCCCCGTTTCTCCAGCCACTCCCGCGTTTTTCCCAGAAACTGCAGCGTTTTTTCACACACTCCCATAAAACGGCCAGTTTCCGCCCAGAAACACCCACTTCCTGTCAATCACACTACGATCACCAGAACGAAGAAAAAAACTCGTAATGTCGTGAGTAAAATACCGAACTTCTTAGCAAATTTACTTGGCGCAGCCGCAGTGTGAACTTTGCGCATGCGCAGTTAGCGGAAAATTGCACCGATGCGAAGGAAAAGAACGAGCGAACAACTCGGAATGAGGGCCATAGTCTTATATATATTCAAGGTAAAATGCTTCACAATGAAAACCAATCTTAATTGGCTCTACCAGGGGATGCAACATCATAATACTGTTTTTTTCAAGAAAACTCGATAAAGTAAGTAACTAACCCTATCACATCCTCCCAAAAATTCTAAGGGGTAAATGTAATAACTTGTAATATGCAGGCATTGGCGTGAGTTTCACAAGTCTACCTGTTTTTTTAAAACAGCAATAATTTGAAAAGCGAAACAACCTGGTTTTACCTTCTAAATGCCACTTTAAAAAAATGGGCTTACACGCCAAAATCATCCCAATACCTGCATCTTGCAGACTATTACATTGCCCCCTAGATCTGCACCCCATGCTATTATTTAGAGGTGGGCTATCATTGCTGTAATTGTGATCATCAAAGGCATAGAAGGGCCACAATTATGTGGAGGGGACCTACTTTCTTTTAATTTTCAGAATGGTGAGGCAATTTTTTTTTTCTTTTTTAATAACAGGAATATATTATCTAATCTAATGAACTGTGCTATATTATAAATATGTTATGTGGAGATTTACATGTATTGCTTATATGATCTCTAAAAAGTTATCAGTTAGAGTTCCATAATAACCGGGGGAAAAATAAAATACTTTTTTGAAGCCAATATATTGTGGCTAAAAGATGATAGATTTAATGGTGGATCGCTTGATGGATTTGTCAAGGGATGTACTGTATGATACTTTGGTGGTGTTGGCCCAGTCAAAAAAAGGAAATTGCATGAGCAGCTTTCTCAAATGTCTCATGGGGTGCATTAGCACAACATCATTAAGGGTAAGATATACTAAGGGTACAATGCAGTCAAAACTAAAAAAACTGCCATTTGATACATTCCCCATACAGTATGTATCAAGCTAGGAAAGTGAAACATTACAGAGCTTGCACCTGAAAGGCAATGCCATCTAAAGATGGCGCCAATGTCAGACTGGGGCATGAAGGGTCCACTGCACAGACTTTGCCAACCATTAGAGAAGACATAACCTGCAGACAACATGGATACTACAGAGCCTGCACCTATATACAGTATCAGAGCCGACACTAACCAATATGATGCCCTAGGCATGTTTTTGGCTGCTGCCCCCTAGCACCGCCGCTAGATCCACATCTGACGCTGCATCCATTTCCCATCACCCCTCACCCAAAGCAGTCCTCATTTTGGTGCTCCTACTTCCTAGATTTTAAATAGGAACAGTGCGAACAGTACAAAAAATAGGCACAGTAGTACCCTTTCTATATGTTATGCCACACAATACAGCACCTTATACACATATTGCCACACATTAGTAATGCATTTATACACATAATACCACACAGTAAAGCCCCTTACACATATGACACACATTATTAAAGCATTTATGCACATAATGACACACATAATTGCCTTACACATATGCCGAACACTATTGCACAACCAACCCACCTGATAATACTATGACCTCTGCCTCTGCTTGGATACAGATGTGTCCTCATACATCTTACCTCAATATGCCATGCAGCAGGAGATGCTTTTTTTGCAGAAAAGTCGGGCGCCTTTTTTGCCGAAAATGCATTTTTTCTGCATTGCCATGTGACTAGGATGCACAAGCAGGTTCTGCTAATTAAAATTATATGTGACATGCCTATATTCTGTGTGCAGCTGTGGCTGTGTCTGCATCCGAAATACCATCGATTGTAAGCTTGCGAGCAGGGCCCTCCTACCTCTATAACTATTTGTTTTTAACCAGTTTTTCTCTAATTGTGTCCAGTTGTAAAGCACAATTGAATTTGCTGTGTTATATAAGAAACCGTAAATAAATAAATAAATGCTACGTTACAGTGATTTCCAGGAATACACTGTAATGTAGCATTTCATATGCAGATACGGTTACAGTCACACACAGAATATAGGCATGCCACATATCTTCTTAATCAGCAGAAGCTGCTTGTGCCCCTAGGCATTCCAAATGCCCCAGGCATTTGCCTAGTTTGCCTTTGCCTAGGGCCGGCTCTGTACAGTATTATATATACAGTAAATAAATATATATATATATATATATATATTTATATATAGCAAACAAAGATAGCCGCAGAAAAACACAAAGTCTCTGTAAGGAATAAAAGTCCAAATGTATGTTGCTGCAATCCTCCTTCAGGAGTTAACCATCCTCCTCAAATGATAGCGTGACGAAACACGTTGGGCGTGGCCAGCAGGACGTGTGACGCGAGATCCATTGACCAGAGTACCGGAGTGTGTAATCCTCGTTTTGGAGTCCGTGAAGCTGGAAACTACAGCGTCCGTGGTATTTGGGGAGCAACGGCGGTGATCAGTGTTAGCGGGGGCCGGAGGCTGCACTGTTCTTCTACTTTGCACCGGTTACCTTTTATTGAAATGTATGTGAGTTTATACTTGGCAGTAAAGCATTATTGACCTAATACTCACCTTTGCGCCCTCCATTTCTTTCTTTTATCATATATTTATATATATATATATATATATATATATATATATATTATATATATACATAATATATATATATATATATATATATAAACTAGCTAAAGTACCCAGGTTTAAATGTTGAAGTTATTATGTTATCAAAGAGGTCAGTTCAATTCAGGGCGGAATGAATAGCGTCGGGAAGGCGCTCATGGTGCTATTCAATTCAGTATGCTGTTATGTCGGAGTAGGCCGGTTCCCGCGGATTAAATGGGGTGGTTAGTTGCTAGATCTGGCATTCTCCCGCTTAATTACCCGGAGCGTTGGTGTTTCTACTGTGCTAAGGGCAGAAAACAGCACTGCGCCAGTACTTTTGTTGGTTTTCTGCTCGCACACCGGGGGGTAATTCCAAGTTGATCGCAGCAGGAAATTTTTTAGCAGTTGGGCAAAACCATGTGCCCTGCAGGGGAGGCAGATATAACATGTGCAGAGAGAGTTAGATTTGGGTAGGTTATTTTGTTTTTGTGCAGTGTAAATACTGGCTGCTTTATTTTTACACTGCAATTTAGATTGCAGATTGAACACACCACACCCAAATCTAACTCTCTCTGCACATGTTATATCTGCCTCCCCTGCAGTGCACATGGTTTTGCCCAACTGCTAACCAAATTCCTGCTGCGATCAACTTGGAATTACCCCCACCTTGTGGAGTGCAAGAAGAAATCGTCTAGTAGGGCATCACATTGCGCTGAATTGAATAACTCCAGGCACTCCATCCAGGCGCTATTCAATCTGCACTGAATTGAATTGACCCCAATGAGTTGGATGTAACTGTCAACATTTTAAAAATAATTAGCAGCTTAGCAGCTCTTCCAATGGGTAGCAGTTGATTTACCAACGGACACAATACCGATGGTCAATCCCGGCAGCCGATGACCGACAGTCAAAATACCGACATGGTCAAAATACAGACATTCATTATGCAAACATGTTCAAAATGCCGACATAGTCAGAATACCTACATTTGAAATGACTACATGTCAAAATGCGGACATGCGTTTTTAAGGAATTTTTCCCCCAAAAAAAAGACTCATACTTTACCATCCCTGTGGACCTGGAGGGGGAATATAATAGTGTACCAAGTGCAGTGAGGCACTGTCCATGAAGTGCGCTCGCCATGGGAGGGGATGCGGTACACTTAGACGGTGTCCATGTCGACATTGACACACAAAAAAAAACGACCTCTGGGCTAAAGTATTCAAGTTATTAAGTTATGAATGAGTTGGATGTAAACATTCTGCCTGGTGAACACTAACAGGAGGTCCAACCAGAACCCCAACCTTTAGAATGTCTTCAGGGATCAAATATTACCACTCTGTGATGTTTTCGTCCAAATCGATTCAGTGGAAGACCCAGAACAGACTCCCTGCGTACACCAATGGGAGGTACGACCGGGACCCTAACTCCCCTAAAGCCTGGCCAGGATTCAACTGGACTACCTTGCATTGGTTTCATACCATTCGGTGCAGGGACAAACAAACAAACAAACAAGCAGACCAATGAATTTTCTATATAAGATATTTACTGTAAATTAACATAACCACAACATTTGATTGGCAAGAGGGTGGATCTTGGTGTAGTTTCTACAGAAACAAACCAAGCAGCCATGTTCACCCATGTTCCTGCTCTACCAGGTAACTGACCATCTAAGAGAGCAACAATGCACTGTATAATGAGAGGGAACAGTCTGCAACCTGACATTAATGAAGGGGGGGGGGGGCATGCACTGGGGCCCACCAGGGAATATCCCCTGTGCCCCTATAGGCCAGTCCGACCCTGGCTGCTACTGCTGCTGCCTATAGAGCTTCTTTTGGTAGAATTCAATGGAGAAAAAAATCTAAAGGATCAATCATTTTCTGACCACCCTCTTGGCTTGTACTTGTGAAGGCAGATGGCAGTCCATTCAGAGTAGGACTCCCAGGTCATAAACCAGTCCTCACAATGCAAAGAACAGCTCTCAAACATTAATAAATGTCAGTATGCATTAGAGATGAGCGGGTTTGGTTCCCTGAGAACCGAATCCCCCCAAACTTCACCCCCCCCTCCCTGCCGGTATCCGAGACCAGCTGGGGGTTTCCCGCCAGACTCGGAAACCAGAACGAGGCAAAACGTCATCATCCCGCTGTCGGATTCTCGTGGGTTTTGGACTCCATATAAACAGCTATGCATCGCCACCATTTTCACTCCAGACTTGGAGAGTGAGGGAGACAGACCTCTGTCTCTCTCTGTGGGTGGCGGCGTCGGGTGGGGTTAGTGTGTGCTGTGTAGGGGTGCTGCTGCAGTCACTGTGGTGTACCTGTGCTGTGTTAGGGGTGCTGTCCTGACTGTCACTGGTATTTCATGTGCTGTTACAGCTGGGTGCTGCAGCTGTATTGGGTGTTGCTGTCACTGTGTTGTACAGGGTGCAGGGGCACTGTCCTCCTCCTGTATGCTGTAAAAAATAGGAGTGCTGCTGGCCCTGTATGTTGTAAAAATTCAAGGGTGCAGTTGTTTAAAATTAAAAGCACCCTGCTCCTGTATGCTGTATAGGGGTGCTGCTGTTAAAATAACATTACACTGGACCTGTATGCTATAAAAATTCAGGGGTGCAGTTGTTAAGAATTAAAAGCACACTGCTCCTGTATGCTGTACAATATAGTGGTGCTGCTGTTAAAATAACATTACACTGGCCCTGTATGTTGCAAAAATTCAGGGGTGCAGTTGTTAAAAATTAAAAGCACACTGCTGCTGTATGCTGTAAAATATAGTGGTGCTACTGTTAAAATAATATTACACTGGCCCTGTATGCTGTAAAAAGTCAGGGGTGCAGTAAAATCAATGAACACTGGCCCTGTCTTGTATGCTGTAAAAATTCAGGGGTGCAGTGAAAATAAATGTACACTGGCCCTGTATGCTGTAAAATTACAGGGCTGTGGTGAAAATAGATGTACACTGGCCTTGTTTTGTATGTTGTCAAATTACAGGGGTGTTGTGAAAATACAAGGGTGCTGGCACTGTCCGCGGTTGCGATGTCTAGGCCTGTCCTTCACAACTCTGTATCGGTAGAGGAGGCTCCTACCACCATTTGCACGCTCCCTGCAAGTGCTGAGAGGAGCATCGCCAGTCCAGTTGTTGAGATTGAGATTGAGTACACCAGTATGAGGAAGATATGGGTGTAGCTGGCGCTGAGGAGGAAGGTGACGATGAGGAATCTGATGGTGATGTGGTTTGTTTGAATAAGGCACAAGAGGAGACAGTTGTTGGCCATGAGATGAAAAAGCCCATTGTCATGCCTGGGCAAAATACCAAAAAAGCCACCTCTTCGGTGTGGAATTATTTCTCCACAAATCTGGACAACAGGTGTCAAGCCATCTGTTGCCTTTGTCAATCCATAATATGTAGGGGTAAGGACGTTAACCACCTGGAAACATCCTCCCTTATATGTCACCTGCAGCGCATTCATCATAAGTCATAGGGCCTAATTCAGACCTGATCGCTAGGCTGCATTTTAGTACAGCCTGTGATCAGGTCTAAACTGCGCATGCATATGTAGCACAATGCGCAGGCGCGTTGCACGGGTACAAAGCGGATTTCCGCTCAGCGATGGGTTTGTGCGACGGATCCGTTCACACAGCCGTTCGCAAGGAGACTGACAGGAAGAAGGCGTTTGTGGGTGGCAACTGACCGTTTTCGGGGAGTAGTTGGAAAAACGCAGGCATTCTCAAGCGTTTTCAGGAAGGACTCCTGAAGTCAATTCTGGCGCTGGACAGGCTGATGTGATCGCAGCAGCTTAGTAAGTCCTTGGCTGCATAGAGACTGCACAAGATCTGTTTGTACAGCTCTGTTACACATGCGATCGCATACTTGCAAAGCTAAAATACACTCTCCTGTAGGCGTTGACTATCTGATCGCAGCAGTGCAAAAATCGCCTGCTAGAGATCAGGTATGAATTAGGCCATTGTCAAGTTCTGAATCTTGGGTAATAGCGAAAGCAGTCCACTTACACCTAAATGATGTGGTTTTGTTTGAATATTATTTCTCTGTGAGGATGAGGATGTAAATACTGAAGGGGGGGGGGGGGGGCATCTGAGGATGAGGACGACATCTTGCCACTGGAGAGCCAGTTTGAGCAAGGAGAGATTAATTGCTTTTTTTTGGTGGGGGCCCAAACAAACCAATCATTTCAGCTGCAGTCGTGTGGCAGACCCTGTCGCTGAAATTATTTGTTTGTTAAAGTGTGCATGTCCTGTTTATAAAACATAAGGGTGCATGTCCTGTTTTTAAAACAAAAGGCACGTCTTTACTTTGCCATATCGTTCCAGGGGTTCTGCCATATATGGGGTGCTGCCCTTCTGCCCTTTCAGTCAAGGGGTACTGCCCCACTGCCGTTTAAGTCCAGGGGTGCTGTTGCCTGTCTGCTGTGCTGTGTAATTCTCCAGGGGTGCTGCCTAGCCTGTATAAATCCTGGGGTACTTGATTCTTGGTTTAAATGAAAGCCTACAGCAGATAGGAAGCAAGCTTCAACATCACAAACAGATTTGTGCTTCCTTGCACAGTCCTACTTATAGTATGAAATGAGTTTGGACTGTAGAGTGGTAAGCTCTACTAGGACAGGGGCTCAATAACGAAAAAATTTACTGCACAGTTGTGCTTAGTACTTTACCGAACCCACCCAAACTCAACTTGCCCCATGGGGCTGCTGCGGGGGCAAAGGAGGGGCTGCTAAAACATCTAAGGGGCTGCTTTATTTAAAAATAAAATATGAATAAAATAAACAAGACCCACAGGTATGCTCACATGCGTGTAACTGGGAGCTGTGAAAAACAAAAATAAGGCATCTGCCACAACATATGTAAATAAAAATGCAATTTCAAATTTTTAAAAAAGAAACCCACAAGATTATCCCAAAATAAGTCTCCAGACTCCGTGGAGGGGAAAATATCCACTATTGATCCTGTGGTATATACCACTTTATTTGCATCCCAGTATTAAATCCGAGATTATCTTAATCCCTGAAAATGGAGAAGGGGGTACAATTTTGGAGGCTTTGGCCCCTAGTTTTTCAGTTTGTCCAGTTTGTGGTAATTAATAATTATATATTTGCTTTGTTGAAGTCCTTTCTGTTCCACACCAAGATAGGATTGGAGGTGAAAGCCTGTGTGTTGTTCCTAATTGCGTGTGCCTCTCTAATTTTTAATCACCTTCGTGACACTGTCCTCTTCCTCTTGCCTCTTCTCATAATGTGAAAAGTCATCAAATATGGAGGTGGTATGTTTGTAGCTAGCTATGATTCGGAGAACTTGGTGAGTTTTTTTTCCAGGGGGACCACCTGTCGCAGAAATGATGGGTTTATTAAACTGTGCATGTCCTGTTTAAACAACATAAGGGTGGATGGGAGAGCCCAGGATAATTCCATCTTGCACCTCTTTTTTTCTTTGCATTATGTGCTCTTTGGGGCCTAGATTTTAAAACTGCCATCCTGTCTGCCACTGCAGTGCCACTCCTAGATGAGCCAAGTGTTTGTGCCACCCATTCTGTGGCTTAGCATAGTCATAAAGCTACCTCGATGCAACCTTTTGGCCTAAACTAGATAAAACCAATATTGTGAGCTGTGAGGTGTTCAGAATAGACTGGAAATGAATGTTATTGAGGTTAATAATACCGTAGGCTCAAAATTACCCCAAATTCTGTGATTTTAGCTGTTTTTATGTTTTTTAAAAAAATCATCCAGATCCAAAACCAAAACCAGAAAGGGTGGTTTTGGCAAAACCAATCCAGATCCAAAACACGAGCGGGGATCCAGATCCAAAACCAAAACACGAAACCTGAAAAGTGTCCGCCGCACATCTCTAGTATGCATGCAATTAGTGGCGGGCTGTATCACATGCAAAAATATTGTTCTTCTCATAACGAAAAATGGTTTTATTTTTTTAACAATTTTGCCCCAATAATAAAAATATGTACTGAAGGAATTAAATAGTCATGGCCCAGTAGGATATTTTTTTTTTAAAGGGGAAGGGAGTGTTTCTGACTTAAGTAGTGACAAAAGTAATATTTATGTTTAATGTGGCTGTTTGTTATGTTCTGCCCATAAAATGTAAAATGCATATAATTTGACCAATATCACCAGCCGGGGTCCTCATTTATTCTGCAGTATTTTCTGGCACATTTCCAATGATGGCCCTCATTCCGATTTGTTCGCTCGCTACTTGCTTTTAGCAGCTTTGCACACGCTAAGCCGCAGCCTACTGGGAGTGAATATTAGCTGTGCAGAATTGCAAACGAAAGGTTTGCAGAATTGCGAATAGAATAGCGATTAGAAATTTCTTTGCAGTTTCTGAGTAGCTCAAGACTTACTCTGCCACTGCGATCAGTTCAGTCAGTTTCGTTCCTGATTTGATGTCACAAACACACCCAGCGTTCGCCCAAACACTCCCCCGTTTCTCCAGACACTCCCGCGTTTTTTCCAGAAACGCCAGCGGTTTTTCACACACACCCAGAAAACGGTCAGTTTCCGCCCAGAAACACCCACTTCCTGTCAATCACACTACGATCACCAGAACGATGAAAATTCTTCGTTACGCTGTGAGTAAAATACCAAACTTTTGTGCTAATTTACTTGGCGCAGACGCACTGCGAACATTGCGCATGCGCAGTTTGCGACTTATCGCACCGATGCAAAGAAAAAGAACGAGCGAACAACTCGGAATGAGGGCCGATATTAGGAGTCGCAGATTATCTGACTCACACGTTGCACTGATGCAGAAAATATATTACTCCCAGCGCTTGCTCAATATCACACATACAGCTTGAAAATTGTTGAATTAATTTTTGTTTTATTTATAGACATGTAGATAAATACTGGATAAAAAAATAATTTAAATGCTGGATAGGTATAACGTATATGTTTATTATATAACAATTAAAATTTTAAAACTCTAAATACCGGTACAAACATATAACAAACAAAGACAAATAGTGAAAAAAAGACGAAAACTTAGGGTTTTGGTGAATAGGGAAAGGTACCAGATGGAAATAGTACAGATAGTTGTAGAGATGGGTAAATACGCTAGTGTGCGTTTTACTCTATCCACCGGTATACATATGCATAGTTTGTTGATGTTTTTGGGTAGTTCTAAAGATACCAGGTTATGTTATGAACAAAAGGTTTAAAGGTCCTGGGAAATGTAACAATATTGTTACAGTGTCTCCGCCCAAAAGGGGTTTCTGTGCAGGTGGATACAATATCTCAGTTTTTATATCGTTACTCACAGTCTTTGTAGTCAGAACGGTGCTGTATCTGCACTCGTCCAGGGGATCCTCTGTGTCCTGTTGGATGCCGCTGCTCGTAGCGTGGGGGGTGTTTGCCCGCACTCGTCCAGGTGGTAATCTTTGTGGTCGGAACGGTGCTGTATCTGCACTTGTCCCGGGGACCCTCTGTGTCCTGTTAGATGCCGCTGCTCATAGCGTGCTGGGGTTGCTTGCTCGCACTCGTCCAGGCGGTCTTTTATATTCAGCTCAAAAGCTCTTTTTCGGTGGCGTGTGAGCGGGCGCTGATCCGGGGTACGGAGTAGCATTGTCGTCTGCCGGCAGACTTGAATGGGGCTTGTGCCGCGGGAGGACAATGTCTAAGTCCGAGCCCGTGGCTGATCTACGCGTTTCACCTGTTGCTTCAGGCTTCGTCAGGCAGCTTGGGCTAGTATATCATATTTAAAAGAATTGCAGGAAATTAAATTACCAAGTAATTTTACTTTGCGCTGATCGTGAGCTGTTTTACTAAAAGCAGCCAATATTAACCGGGATAATTAGTCCCCACAACAATATATAAAAATAAACAAAATTGGCGCTAGAGAACTGAATATATTCAGAAAGAATTACACATTTATTAATACATTATAAAAAATCCAAATGTTGCAACAATCTAAAAACAACTAAAAGTTGAAGCATGGGCCTGTCATAGCACTGCATACATTTGTAGATGAACTGTAAACTTCATATCATATAAGCTGTGTTTTTGAGCATCAAGTTCATCTAATGATTACAGCCACAGTCCAGGAACACTTTTATGCGAGATGGAAATAGTTACCAACTTGAATTAGGTGGTATGACCCTTGAATGGCTTGATTTGAGGAATCCAATTGGTCCAATTAAAAGCTCAGGTCCGTTTGTGCAATGTCCAAATTGCTGGGATGTTTCTTATATCCGACTTCTAGGCTTTTTCTTCTCTCTAGATGGATTGTGTGAGTAAATGATGCAAACGTCCAGCTCCTCCACCAACGCGTTTCACTGTTTACCACAGCTTTGTCAAGGTGATGTAATGCAGTGCCCTAATGCCCTTTTTTAAAGCAGTGCTAATGGCCCATGCTGAACAGGTGCTCGTCATTCAATTAAATAAATAAACTTTCACATTTAACTTATATGCCTTCCATACACAAGAAGTTTATCCCGCGATCAAGTGACCGGGAGCCGGCTTTTGAACCAAGAAGGTATATTTTAGTAATTCACAACATTAAAAATAGGTTTATACATATTAAATATTGCAAGTATGTCTTTCATTGTAATAGGGAGCTGAATATAAGTTACATTTGAAAGGTTATTTAGTTAATTGAATGACGAGCACCTGTTCAGCATTGCTGGCAAAAAAAAGAAAAAGAAAGAAAGAGAAATATCCTAGCTAGTCCAATAAGAATGAAAAAATAAACTTCTTAGCTCAATCACAGCTTGTGCAATGGATTGGAGAAATTCCCTCTTGCCCCAATGCCGGGGTCGGGAATCAAGGATTTCCAACATGTTGAATTTCTCCAATTTGCTGATCTCAAACGCAAAAATTATCTTGATCGGCAAATTGGGGATTTTGACATGTAGAATATCCCTGATTCCTGAACGGATCTGCAATCATCGGGGGCTGCCAGCATTTTTTTATCAACAGACTGGATCGGGAAACCTGTACCTTAGTGCACTGTATGGCCCACATTAGACGACTGAATACAAAAATCCATTTACACCAACTCTGTACACCTCCAGTTTCCTCTGACAGACAAATTGGGGTGTCACATGTAATCTCGGTAATCTTGGCAAGTGCATATCTTAATTTAATTCTTTCTAGTTTGCAGGGTTTGATGAGCTGGACTAAGTACTAGGAATGGTTTTCAGAGTCTGACGTTTGCATGCGTTCTATAGCTGCTTGGTCTATCTTGGTTGGCAGCTGATCGTTGAATCCCGCAATCAGCCAGCTTCATCTCGGTCGGACTCTATCTAAAGGTGCATACACATGGAGAGATTTTAACTATGAGAGATTTTGACTGAGCGTCTTCCCTTGAACTGGCAGTAGGAGATTTTGACTAACTTTCCCAGCGATTTTGATTAACTTTACCAGCGATTTTGGCTATGAGCAATTTTGGCTAACTCATTTAAGCAAGGGGATGCTTTTTCTTTTCCAGCGACCTAGCCAAAATTAACTTGCCTGCACAGTGTATTTTTAGCAGCGATAGCGACCTGGCGGGGACGCACATCGATATCGCTGGCTGTGTACACACAGAACGATATGCACTAGCTATATTGCTCCGTGTGTATGGTCCTTAACTTATTGGTTTTGGTTACTTTGTGTACATCCTGTTGTGGCCACAGCTGAAGCTTACTCAGACTGACCATCCGAACTCCTCTGCCAGGGACAGTAAGTCTGATCATGCAAACCCTGAGTTCGGTGTGCCTACATAGCCGTGAGCAACACCCCTGTTTTGTAGAACAGTCCCAATCGCTGACCCCACTCTGCCCCCAAACAGTACAAAAGGAGACTGTGGGCGATCATGTAGGACTCATACTGCACTTGAGCAGAACGGATTCTGACTAGAAATGAACGGGTTCGGTTCCCTGAGAACCGAATCCCCGAACTTTTGTGATCCAAGCCGGGATCCGAGCCTGGCTCGGGTTTTCCCGCCCGCCTCGATTACATTATCAAGGCAAAACGTCATCATCCCGCTGTCGGATTGTCGCAGGTTTTAGATTCTATATAAGTCCCCGGTGATCGGCGCTATCTTCACTCCGGCATTGGAGAGTGTACTGGACAGCTGTGTCTGTCTAAGTACTGTGTCTGGCGTGGCGTGGGGCGGGTGTTCTGTCTGCTGTATCTAAAAGGGGTGGTCTCTCTGTTGTATTTGAAAGGGGTGCTCTGTCTCCTGTATCAGTCCTGGGGTGCCCTGTCTGCTGTATATGTCCAGGGGTGCCCTGTCTGCTGTATCAGTTCGGGGGTACCCTGTCTGCTGTATAAGTCCAGGGGTGCCTGTCTGCTGTATCAGTCCAGGGGTGCCCTGTCTGCTGTATCAGTCCAGGGGTGCCCTGTCTGCTGTATCAGTCCAGGGGTGCCCTGTCTGCTGTCTCAGCAAGGGGTGCCCTGTCTGCTGTATGAGTCCGAAGGTGCTCTGTGTGCTCTATCAGTCCAGGGGTGCCCTGTCTGCTGTATAAGTCCAGGGGTGCCCTGTCTGCTGTATCAGTCCCAGGGTGTACTGTCTGCTGTATCAGTCCAGGGGTGCCCTGTCTGTTGTATCAGTCCCAGGGTGTCCTGTCTGCTGTATAAGTCCAGGGATGCCTGTCTGCTGTATCAGTCCAGGGTGTCCTGTCTGCTGTATAAGTCCAGGGATGCCTGTCTGCTGTATCAGTCCAGGGGTGCCCTGACTGCTGTATCAGCCAGGGGTGCCCTGTTTGCTGTATCAGTCATGGGGTTCTCTTCCTGCTGTATCTGAAAAAGGGGCTGTATCTGAAAGGGGTGATCTAGGTCCATTTAGGGGTTCAGTCCCGCCCCAGTGTAAAATGAAAATAAGAAAAAAGCTAAAAACAAAAATCCTAAAATTATAATTATAAAATATATGTATATATATGTGTATATATATATATATATATATATATATATTTATTTTGTGAGTGTGTGTGAAGACCGGCACTCCCAATAAAGGTTCAACTACCGTGGTGCTCAACTCAGAAGATAAACACATGAAAAGTCAGTGGCACTCCAGCGGATTTATTGAAAAAATTACACTACAACAGCAGCTGCAGTTAAATGCGACGTTTCGGATGTTACGCCTTTATCAAGCCATACGTTGTTTGGCTTGATAAGAGAGTAACATCCGAAATGTCGCATTTAACTGCAACTGCTGTTGTAGTGTAATTTTTTCACTAAATTTACTGGATTGACACTGAATTTTCATATATATATATATATATATATATATATATATATATAAATATAAAATATTGTTTTGTTGGTGTGTACATCAGTGTACTATACAATTTTTATTTTATTTTCATAAGTACTATGACACTGCCGGTCAGACTGCAGTATAGTATCTCCTATTCATACATGTGTTGTGCTACGCTGTCGGTGATGTCAACCACAGTGTGTAATTATTATTATATACATTTCTGACTCATTTGTGCGATACTGTCGAGGAAGTCAATCACAGCGTGTAATTATTATTATATACATTTCTAACTCATTTGTGCGACGCTGTCAGTGAAGTCAACTGCAGTGTGTAATTATTTACTATATATATTTCTGACTAATTTGTGCGACGTTGTCAGTAAAGGTCAACCCCAATTTGTGTTGATAGGAATGGAGGCTACTTCTAATGCTGAAGCTGCTACTACTAGTTATGACATTGTCAGTGCAAGTCCATCAATGTCATTTGCTAAGGCAGATGCCCAGGGGCACAGACAGCTTAGGCCAGGGTATGTAAAATTATTTAATTTTAAAGCGGTAAAAAAAAAAAATCAAAAGCAAAGTTAGCTGCAGTGGCAGTAAGACAAACTGCACATTCAGAATCAGAAACATCAGACATTCTTGAGGAAAATTTAGGGGTGTCCACGTCAGCTGACATTTCTCACACTGTCTTCATAGAGAAGCCTCTTTCACCTCCTTCCACCATTTCTGAACCATCTAACATGTGGGGAGCAGTACAAGTAAAGATGGTGATGAATCTGATGAGGAGGACATAATACAAATTGATCATTCGTGTGTGGAAGTGGGACAGGATGAGGGGGAAATGTGTGTACTATCTGACAGTGAGGCTGTTGATGATGACGTTGTTTGTGTAAATCAGCCACCAATGGCTGCAGTTGTTGACCGTGATAAAAAGAAAGCCATTGCGATGCCTGGGCATAAAACAAAAAAAGCCACCTCTTGTGTGTGGGATTATTTTTACTCTAATCCTGACAATGTTTATGAAAGCATCTGCTCCATTTGTGAGGCCAAATTTAGTAGAGGTAGGAACGTTAGCCATCTAGGCGCCTCCTCCATGTTATGTCATTTCCGGCGAAGACATGACATTTATTGTACAAGATTATAATGCAATTAACATCTCATCATCAACATCCTCAGAGTAATTCTTAACGGAGGAAGTCCTTCTTGAAAATTGTTTTGTGGGGGTCCAAACAAACCAATAATTTCAGCCACAAGTGACGGTCCCTGTTGCTGAAATAATTGGTTTGTTAAACTCTACATGTCCTGTTTAATATATACAACATACGTGTGGATGGGAGGGCCCAAGAACAATTCCATCTTGCACCTTATTTCTTTGCGTTATGTGCTCTTTTGAGCATTTTTTGGTCATAGTTTATAAAACTGCCATCCTGTCTGCCACTGCAGTGCCACTCCTAGATGAGCCAGGTGTTTGTGCCACCCACTTCTGTGGCTTAGCATAGTCATTCAGCTACCTCGGTGCAACCTTTTGGCCTAAACTAGATAAAACCAATATTGTGAGCTGTGAGGTGTTCAAAATAGACTGGAAATGAGTGGAAATAAATGTTTTTATGGTTAATAATACTGTAGGAACAAAAACACTCCCAAACTCTGTGATTTAAGCTGTTTTTATTAGTATTATTATTATTTTTTTAAATTAGAACCGAAACCAAAACACACAAGGGTGGCTTTGGCAAAACCAATCCAAAACCAAAACACGGTAAAAAAAACAACAAACAAAAACAAAACCTTAAAAATGGCCAGGCAACCATCTCTAGTTCTAACATACGTAGTTCCCCCACCATCGGATTAGCGTATGTAAACTATTGGGTCTGCATTCTAATAATTTAATTTGTTGATGAAGAAAGCTACTGTATACAGTAATTTTTCCAGCTGATTTTATTTATCAAATTGAGATGTTCCATATCTGAATGTTCTCTTACGTCATATGAAACTTTTTCTACCACAGAAGCATCCCAAATTAAAATTAATTGTATAGCGGCAGTTGCTGCACCAACTTGAGCTGTACCTCACAGCTAATGCATTTTTGGTGAAACATATAATAGATTAGTATTACGTTCACCCAACCCCAAAATCCCCAAAATCCCCCTGCTTAATATATCAGCTGAAAGAACTGTTGGCTCTTTCTGTGGAATACTAAAAAGAAGGTACGACTCAGCACCAGTAAGATGAAGAATAACAGTAATTAAGTAATAACCAAAGTAGGACAATCAAAGTACGACTTATATCACTATTGTGGTGTCCGTTTGGTGGTGTGCCCAGAGTCAGAGAGAAGTATGTAAATAGTATACAGAGAAAGAGAAGACTCTTTTGTGGATGCACTCTTAGCAGTCGGTAAATACAGTGTAATATGTATAGAATCTAAAACATAACGTTTAATAATATGCCACTAAAATGCTCATTTGGCTCACAGAGAACAGCTAGAAAAGCGATACACAATGTGGAAAAATGCAGGGTGAGCGAATTCTCATACGATGTGCAGCTTCATCATTAGAGTCTCCCACTCTAAGGGTTCACCCGCACTCCTACAAAGAAAATTAGTGATGCTAAAAATTCTGTATGTTCTGGTCAATTTCCATATAATATGGGTTGGGGGTATACAGTCATATATCTGGACTGTAACCTACCACTTTGACCAGTACAGATGAACTGTATTAATAAGGCCACAAATGGCCAGGCATTACACAGAGCCCCACCTGGGTTTAGGTGGCACCGTACATGTAATAATAATTTATATAGAAAGAATTGTAAGGTATCCACTTGTGAGCAAATACTAAAACCTGCTATATGGAAGAAAGATAGAGGTGCTTCTGCTGTTAGTGTTAAAGGTTTTAACAATGTCCTAGTGGTTCTCTAGACCCCTACAACACTCGGTATTCCTTGGAGGTCGCCCTTCCAGGTACTAACCAAGCTCAAACCGCTTGGCTTCCAAGATCAGACGAGATCGGGCATATGTGGTGTGGAATGGTAGTAGAGTCTCTGAACTGATAAAGGCACTTATAAGAGAGCACCAGAAAAGTAAATTGAGCCAGTGGATGTATACGTTGGAATTCAAGAAGTGCTTACGTTGGGTTCTCCACCAGTTACTGTTTGTATTTACAGTGGGGGAAATAAGAGTGAAAGACAGCGCTGACCAATGGAACTGTGCTATGTATTATAGACTTCTGTTCTAGAGCACTTCTTAGTTCTGTTCTGTTTGTACAGCGAGCATCTATCCTCATGTCAGTGCCATGAGACTACTCATTCCCCGGCCATTGCTGCTTGATTCTAGAATGTGTGAATAACACAGGAAAAGTAATATTGACATTTGTAATCACCCAAAATAAATCAACAAAAACATCTATCTTGTTACTGGGTAGTTGTGATGTTAGTACACTAGCTGTTGTGCCTTGCACATATCAGATGTGGCGTAGGGGTTAATAAGAGTCCAAGGACAGGATCCAGACTTAGATCTTCCCTGGAGACTCCAGCTGGTGGGTGGAAAGTAAATGCTTGAAGAAGTCCGGTAAAGAATAGGAAAAGTTCCATCTTGGCCAAGCTTTCTCCAACACAAGCTCTTCTTCCTGTAGGAATGTGATGAGACACCTATATCACATACAGGCGCAGACGTATTGTAAGCTTATAGGGCCTAATTCAGATATGGTTGTTCTTGCTCTTGCTCTCTTTTGCCATTCGCAACTGCTATTATATTCTAATATGGGCAGAAGGTAACCTGAGCATGGGGACACCCACTGCTGTAGCATCATTTCCGTCTGACAGCATACAACTGCTGATACATCGGTACCATTGATGCAAAATGGGTCATAATGCAGATTCTGAGTGCCTCTGAGGACACACAGGCTGAGCTGCTCTCCTGGGTCGCAGAGGTCGTTCCAGTAGCAAGTAAGATCGCAACTGCTAATTTATGAATCCCCAGAAAACACAATCTGAACGGCCATGACACGCCTGCGTTTATCTGACCACTCACTATTCCTACCCCTAAATGTCTACCTGTAATTAATTTTGAGACTAATTCCTCCGCCATCGCAATTCAATCGCTGCGTGTGCTCACTGCTGTTCAGACACATGTGCAGTAAGTAGACATCGACCAATTTGCATACAATAGCCGCTGTGCAACCACATCTGCAGTAGGCCCATTGTGTCCTGACTGTGTATTCAGGAAAGTTGTGAGATACTGTATTAACATAGAAAAATTGTATTTACTGTACTTGTTTGAAAACATCAATTTTCTGGAGTGATCATACTCAAGGAATTTCCTCAGACTGGCTACTGGAGCTGCCAGTGGAAAAGTCAAGAGCAGGGGGTGTGGTAATGGGATTTCCATCATCAGTTTTCTTCCCCCATTGCAAAATGCTGTGATTCTTCAATGGGGTCATGATGACTTGATTTGCAGAAAATGGCATCCTCAAACCCCTGCCCTGCTCACTATAAAACAAAGTAAGCAGCATTTGGGAGGCTGGTCTGCAGTTCTGGAAGTCTCATAGACTTTATGTGAGAATTGGCAAGAATCCAATTATTACATCAGTACTATCAGCCACAATCACTGACACAAAGGAAGATGGATAAATAGTTTAATGGTGTTTCCACCAAGTAACCCTAATATCTGCATTGCACAGCAGAAATAGAGACTTACCAGTCCAGGCAATGTTTTACCTGTCTTTAACTGTTCAGTTTTAGTGGACCTGTGCCCACTGTACCCTTGGTATCCTAGGAAAGGAACCTAGTGTGATCTTCAGATACTGTATTATTATTATTATTATTTATCACCAGTTATTTATATAGCTCACACACATATTCTGCAGCGCTTTACAGAGAATATTTGACCATTCACATCAGTCCCTGCCCCAGTGGAGCTTACAATCTATATTCCCTACCACATGTACACACAGACACATTCTCGCTGGGGTTAATTTTGATTTGGAGCCAATTAACCTTCCAGTATATTATTGGATTGTGGGAGGAAACCGGAGTACCCGGAGGAAACCCACGCAAGTACAGGAGAATATACAAACTTCACACAGTTAGGGCCGTGGTGGGAATCGAACCCATGACCTCAGTGCTGTGAGTCAGTAACTGTTATGCACACCAGTGCCAGCAGGAAAGTACTGGTGTCAGAACTGTTATGCACTCCAGTGTCTGCAGGAATGTACTGGTGTTTGAACTGTTATGCAAAACAGATGGACTCACAGACAAACTGGGGGATATGACATAACGTACACAGAAGGTGATAGGGTAACAAAATACACACAAAGTGAACAGAGAAGCCCAGAGGCTAAGGAACTGGGTATCTCCCTTGTATTAGAACTGCTAAGATGGAAAAAGCAAGATGTTGTGTTTTAATACGTAGAGTACCCGAAATGCTGTTGCTAAGGGCAACAGCAAAACCCTAAAGGGTTACCAACGGGTGTGGCAGTAAACTCCTTGGTCAGAGATGGAATGATAGACACAAGGAGAATCTCCACAATCCAAATTCTCACTTGCAGTGCACAGGTTTTAGCTTACTGCCACTAAACTGACCCCTGACACCTAGCACAGTGAGACAGGATTAGACAGGCAAGTCTTAGAATACAGCCGCAAACTTGCTAAGTTCACAGAGTAGTAACAGAACCCCAGCAAGCTAAACGACTGACTCCAGTCTTACTGCTAGGTCTGGATTGGCAGAGTGTAATACCAAATTCCCAGGCCTATTTGCAGTAAGCAACAAACAAATACAAAGCTACACAGTACTGGCTAACGTTCATGAACTGACTAACCAACAAAGATTCAGCAGCATCTGCTTACCCTGAAAAGAGGCCTTATAAAGCAGGTGCTGTCCACGCCCCACTCAGACCTCACAGACTGTGAGCACAAAAACCAGCACCGGATCCCCTGCCGTGCACAGAGCCTATAACCACTGCACAGCAAAAGACCCGAACCGGAGTATCAGCTGCGCTCAGGTTACTCCACTAGCACTTGTCTCCTGGTTGCCATGACGACGTGGCAGCACAGGGCAGGAGACCCTAACAGTACCCCCCCTCTGACGAGGGGTCAAAGAACCCCTACCACCGGGTTTATCGGGGAACTGCGAGAAGAAAGAGCGTATCAGTCTGGGGGCATGAAGATCACAACTGCGCACCCACGACCGCTCCTCCGGGCCATACCCCTTCCAGTGCACCAAAAATGACAGCCGACCCCGAACCACCTTGGAGTCAAGAATCCTTTCAACAACAAACTCCCTCTGGCCACGTATCAGAAGAGGGGAAGGTCTTCCACTGGTAGAAGGATTACTAATCGCCCGTTTTAAAAGGGAACAATGAAATGTTTTATTGATACCCAAAGAACGGGGCAGATCTAACTGAAATGCCACCGGATTGATAACCCTGGTGATCTTATAAGGGCCGATGAACCGGGGCCCTAACTTATGAGATGGCTGTCTCAACTTCAAATTCTTGGTAGACAACCAGACGAAGTCTCCTAATTTGAAGCTGCAGGGTCTTTTCCGCTTATCAAAAACCCTTTTGGTCACTAATGACACAGACACAAGGGCTTTCTTCACTTTCCGCCAAATACCTCTAAGGACCGAAACCACAGAGGAACCACCAGGCGTGGAGTCCACGGGGTCAAAAGAATTGGCCTTAGGATGATGCCCATACACACAAAGGAAGGGAGAGATCCCTGTAGCAGAGTGAGCCGCGTTGTTATAGGCAAACTCCGCCATGGACAGATGAGCAACCCAGTCAGTCTGACACTTGGAGACATAACACCTGAGGAACTGCTCCAAGGACTGGTTCACCCTTTCAGTCTGCCCATTAGACTGCAGATGGTAGCCTGACGACAAGCTGACAGAAATCTGGAGATCGGAACAAAATGCCCTCCAGAATTTGGCCACAAACTGGGATCCGCGGTCAGAGACCACATCAAGTGGCAACCCGTGGAGACGCACAACATGCAGCATAAATAATTCAGACAGGCGTCTGGCTGATGGCAGCCCAACCAGTGGAACGAAGTGCGCCATCTTCGAAAACCTGTCAACGACAACCCAGATGGCTGTCATCCCCGAGGATTTGGGCAAGTCCACCACAAAATCCATTGAAATGTGGGTCCATGGCTTAGATGGGATAGAGAGTGGATGTAATGGGCCAACAGGAACCCCTCTAGGAGTCTTATTTCGGGCACAGATGTCACATGCCCGAACCCACTGATCCACATCCTTAGCCACCGAGGGCCACCACACCGCCCTAGATAGCAACTCCCGAGTTCTGGCAATACCCGGGTGACCTGCCGACTTCTTGGCATGGAATTCCAGGAACACTCGCTGTCTTAACCTAGGAGGCACAAACAAAAGACCTACCGGAAGGTCTGGAGGAGCCTGCTCCTGTGCTCTAAGGACTAATGATAAGAGGTCCTGGGTAATGCCCACTTTAATACATGATGGGGAAACAATGGGCAACGGCTCCTCGGTGGTCTCCTGGATTGGAGCAAAACTCCGCGAGAGCGCATCAGCCTTGATGTTTTTTGACCCAGGGCGATATGTTATCAAAAAATTAAAGCGAGCAAAAAACAAAGCCCATCGTGCCTGCCTGGCATTGAGACGCTTCGCTGACTCTAAATATGCCAGATTCTTATGGTCAGTGAGAATTGAGACCACAAACTTAGCCCCCTCAAGCCAGTGTCTCCACTCCTCGAGTGCATCCTTAATAGCCAACAATTCCCGGTTACCCACGTCATAATTCATCTCGGCAGGCGAAAATTTACGGGAAAAGTAAGCACAGGGATGAAGGCGATTATCAGACACTCCCATCTGAGAAAGCACTGCCCCAATACCCATCTCAGAGGCATCCACCTCCACCACAAAAGGACGCTCTGGATCTGGGTGTCGCAGCACCTTGGCCGAAACAAATGCCCTTTTGAGACGGGCAAAAGCCGCTTTAGCCTCACAAGACCAGTGAGCAACATCCGCCCCTTTCTTAGTGAGTGCCACCAAGGGCGCCACTATAGACGAAAATCCAGCGATAAATCGTCTATAAAAATTCGCAAAGCCCAGGAAACGCTGAAGCGCCTTCAAACTAGTGGGCTGCACCCAATCCAGGACTGCCTGTACCTTGGAACCCTCCATTTGGAAACCTTCTGGGGAGATAATATATCCTAGAAATGCGATTTGCTGAACTTCAAATTCGCACTTCTCCAGCTTTGCCCCAAGCCGGTGGTCTCTGAGTTTCTGGAGGACTAAGCGTACATGCTTCCGATGTTCCTCCAGGGAATGGGAGAAGATTAGGATGTCATCTAAGTATACAACTAAGAATCTATCCAAATATTCCCTGAGCACATCATTCATGAAATCCTGGAAGACTGCCGGGGCATTACAGAGCCCAAAAGGCATCACCAAATATTCATAATGCCCTGAGTGGGTATTAAAGGCAGTCTTCCATTCATCCCCCTCTCTTATTCGGATTAGATTGTACGCACCGCGTAGGTCAATCTTAGAAAAAATGGTGGCAGTACGAAGCTGGTCAAACAAGACCGAAATGAGAGGCAGTGGGTATGAGTTTTTAATCGTGATACGGTTCAATTCCCTGAAGTCGATGCAGGGTCGCAACGAACCGTCCTTTTTACCCACGAAGAAGAACCCCGACCCAACTGGAGACTGTGAAGGTCTGATAAATCCCTTAGCCAAGTTCTCCTGAATGTACTCTGCCATAGCCTGAGTCTCAGGACGTGACAGGGAGTACAACCTGCTCTTGGGAAGCTTAGCATTTGGCAACAAATCAATGGCACAGTCATAGGGGCGATGGGGAGGTAGTACCTCTGCAACTTTTTTGGAGAACACGTCCGCAAAATCTGCATAACACCCTGGCAATCCTGGCAAACTTAGCTGCGAGAGCCTGACTGGAAGGCTCAAGCAACTCCTGAAACAATCAGTACCCCAACTAAGAATCTCCCCAGAGACCCAGTCAAATTGAGGATTATGGGCCCTTAACCAGGGTAACCCCAACACCAATGGGGCAAAAGTACAGACAGTCACATAAAAGGACAATTTTTCAGAGTGTGTGGCTCCAATAAACAAAGAAATCTGGCTAGTGCAAGAGGTAATTTTACCTTGGGATAATGGTTCCCCGTTTAACCCACAAATCTCAATTTCCGATGCCAAGGGTACTAAGGGAACAGAGTGTTTCAGGGCGAATTGGCGGTCCATAAAAACCCCGTCGGCCCCACTGTCCACAAAGGCCTCAGTCTTGACAGTTTGACCGAGGATCTTCAAGGTCACCGGAATGATAAAAGTCTTCTTGGGAAATTCTGACTTCTGGCCTGACAGGATATTTCCCATCACCCTCAGGCCCTGAAGTTTTCCGGCTTTTCTGGGCATGATACTACCACATGACCTTTATTCCCACAGTACAAACACAACCCCTGCTGTCTCCTCCGCGTCTTCTCACGCGAGGAGAGGCGGGTAGCCCCAATCTGCATAGGCTCCTCAGAAAATTCCTCAGAGTCTGAGGTTCCCTTGGGAAGGAAGGAAATCTCAGTCTCCCTTTCAAGCCTACGCTCTCTCAGCCGTCTATCCACCCGGATGGATAACTGCATGAGCTGATCCAAGCTATCAGGCAAGGGATATTGTACCAGTTGGTCCTTTATCTGGTTAGAAAGACCTCTTCGGTACTGGTGTCTCAGGGCTGGGTCATTCCACTGGGTATCATGGGCCAACCTCCGAAACTCCGTACAGTAAACCTCAACTGGCCTGCGCCCTTGCTTAAGGATCGAAATCTGAGCCTCGGCTGAGGCCGTCTTGTCAGGGTCATCATACAACATGCCCAGTGCCGTAAAAAAAGCATCAACACTTTTAAGCGACGGACAGTCAGGCTGCAACCCATATGCCCAGACCTGTGGGTCTCCTTGTAGCAAGGAAATCACTATGCCCACCCGCTGAATCTCCGACCCAGAAGACTGAGGCCTAAGCCGGAAGTATAGCTTGCAGCTCTCCTTGAAACAAAAGAACTGCGAGCGATCTCCAGAAAAACGATCCGGGAGATTTACTTTCGGCTCCTTAACCCCTGCAGGTGCTGCTGCTGCGGGAGCTCCGCCAGCAGCCTGGGAGGTGTGCATTTTAATGGACAAATCATTAAATTGTCGAGTCAGGACCTGCACCTGATCGACCACCTGTTGCAACGTATTTTGAGGGGTATGCTCCATATTCCCACAAAATTTCAACAGGAGTATTAGGCTGCTGAATATGTTATGCACACCAGTGCCAGCAGGAAAGTACTGGTGTCAGAACTGTTATGCACTCCAGTGTCTGCAGGAATGTACTGGTGTTTGAACTGTTATGCAAAACAGATGGACTCACAGACAAACTGGGGGATATGACATAACGTACACAGAAGGTGATAGGGTAACAAAATACACACAAAGTGAACAGAGAAGCCCAGAGGCTAAGGAACTGGGTATCTCCCTTGTATTAGAACTGCTAAGATGAAAAAAGCAAGATGTTGTGTTTTAATACGTAGAGTACCCGAAATGCTGTTGCTAAGGGCAACAGCAAAACCCTAAAGGGTTACCAACGGGTGTGGCAGTAAACTCCTTGGTCAGAGATGGAATGATAGACACAAGGAGATTCTCCACAATCCTAATTCTCACTTGCAGTGCACAGGTTCAGCTTACTGCCACTAAACTGACCCCTGACACCTAGCACAGTGAGACAGGATTAGACAGGCAAGTCTTAGAATACAGCCGCAAACTTGCTAAGTTCACAGAGTAGTAACAGAACCCCAGCAAGCTAAACGACTGACTCCAGTCTTACTGCTAGGTCTGGATTGGCAGAGTGTAATACCAAATTCCCAGGCCTATTTGCAGTAAGCAACAAACAAATACAAAGCTACACAGTACTGGCTAACGTTCATGAACTGACTAACCAACAAAGATTCAGCAGCATCTGCTTACCCTGAAAAGAGGCCTTATAAAGCAGGTGCTGTCCACGCCCCACTCAGACCTCACAGACTGTGAGCACAAAAACCAGCACCGGATCCCCTGCCGTGCACAGAGCCTATAACCACTGCACAGCAAAAGACCCGAACCGGAGTATCAGCTGCGCTCAGGTTACTCCACTAGCACTTGTCTCCTGGTTGTCATGACGACGTGGCAGCACAGGGCAGGAGACCCTAACAGTAACGCTAACCATTACACCATCCGTACTGCCTAGAATACGATAGCCCATCCACTTCAAATTTTATATGTTGCGCATTCAAAGACAGCCGTTTATTACATCAGTGGTTTGCAGAGGAGCATCTTAGAATACACAGCACATCATATTAGAGTTACTAGGGCCACTCTATCAGCTTCAAAAAGTATGGCCACTCTCCCCTGACCTTTCTCTTTAACAAGACGCTTTGCCCGTAGAACTGCAGCTCATTGGATGGTTTTTGTATTGTGCACCAATCAATATAAACTATACAGACTGTTGTGCATGAAAATCCAATAAAATATTTACTTGGAAACTTAAACTATCCCAACTGGTAGCAACAATTATTCCACGGTAAATTTGCCAATAGAATTGGAGTGCACAGGCCTGTGGTTGTATGGTCAATTGACACAGATATGCTAAGCTATTTTTTAATTAGCTAGTCAAGGTCAAGATGACAATAGTATTTCATTTTTATTGATGATTGTGACACTTACATGTTGATCTGATTTCCTAAAACACAAATAAGGTCTTTGAGAATAATTAACCCTGGTTTTGCTTGAAGACAGCTCAAAGGACAACTAAGTGAGGGATAATTGAATAATTCCAACTGGATGGTTCCAGCATTTCAGATTAATTCTTTAATCAGAGTTCCCTGATGAAAGTGTACTTCTGAAATGTTGGAACTATCTAAAGGAGTAGTAGCACTTTGTTTGCAAGCTCCCAATGCTCCTTGGGTCCTCTGCATGTCTTATTTGCTTACAAGCAGCTGGGCAACTGCTGCTTTAATTTTGAGGATTGCCATTCCCCTTAGATTTTATATAGGATAAATAAATAATCACCAACCTGCAGAGAAAGGCATAAATGCCTCCTGTCGAACAAATTTCCCAGATGCATCCAGAAAGTGATTTGGGTTAAAAGCATATGGAGTTTTCCATTGAGACTTGTCATACAAAACTGAAGTCAGGAACGGAATGACCTCTGTTCCCTGCGGATCATAAATGAACACATTGTGCAAGACTGACTAATAAAGCTGATAGATGGTATAAGTGACGCTGAGCCTAGTGATCTGGTAAATCATGCTTACAGCTAGCGTTCACTGGGACCACTATATAATAGACACAGGAAGAATGTCAGCCATCCTCTAAATAATTTATCTCTATGGTAAACACAACATTCAAGCTCACTGGAAATCTGATATATTATAAAGAAAACATTCAATACGTTACATGACCTCTATAGTAACCTGCGTTCTACAATGGTATATCCTAAATTAGATAAATACCTTTATTTATTGTAAAGAATAGGGAATAGGATTATTTCAAAGTAGTCATCTTAAGTTCAACTACAGAATTATATGCGATTTGTAACATAAAGAAATTTATGAATGTGGAATTTTACTTAGCAAGTACCAACAAAGATGTCTTTTATTAAGTGTATGAAGTTATGTGTTGACAGATGTCTTGTGACTTGCATGTGTTTTAATTACCTCTGACTAAATTTTTCGGTTCAAAATAAATGTGAGTTTTCCCATTGTCACTGCATACAAGCAGCGGGATATAAATTTCTTCTGGATCAGTATACAAAGCATACATGTTAGCAGGCCTGATGCTACCCGCTCAGCGAAGGGATGCAGAGCAGGTAGGCGCCACGCTGGAGAGGCGCTCTCCCTGCTCTGCGCCTGTCATACTGTATATGACAGACAGCGGCGCTGGCAGCTCTGTGGAGTATGTGTACAAGGTTTGTATGGTATGGACTGAAAATTGGACTGTGGAGCTGATATTACTTCACGTGTGTAGCGCGGCGCCTGTGAAGTGTAACTTCACTTGGGTTGGGGTGCGATGGGCGGGAGCCGGAACTCAAGCAGTAGCAAGGGAAGGACTATACTTCCCCATCCGCATGTTCCACTGCTGTGGACGGACAGCAGCGCATGGTTTAGGTGTCAAGTTACTGCCATGCTCAGAGTCCACAAATGGCTCAAACTGCCTCCGCTCCCGCGTATAGTGGAAGTGCTGCTTACTTAGCCTAGTGCGGCGCCTACCAGTGCTGATGGGTGCTCTGGTGCACACCACGTAATTTCACCTATGTTGGTGGTTGAGATGCTGAGCAGCTGCTGGACCGTAGAGGCCTGACCCATACTGGGTGAAGAAGGGACAGGGCGCACGCTGACCACGCCCACCTTGAACATCACATTCTTTCGCTGCCTGTCACGCCCCCCTGCAAGCCATGTCCACTCCAACGGATTTCTCCAGTTGCCATTAGCAACATCTCGGCTCCTTCCATGGTGAGTGCTCAGTGCCATGTATGTTGTATATACTGAAGTAATAGGGGTCTATGGGACATAGTTGGTGCGGCATACACTTTATTTAGTACAATGAAGGTACACTAGTCTCCTCTCAGTCAGTTACAGTAGAGCAGGTCAGACTTCAGCACCTTCCCCAGTAAGATTGCAGCTAGCTCCACCCCCTTATGCCCCTCAGTGTCTCATATTGCTGCTGCAGCCTGCCACGCTGTCCCCCTCCGTGACCGCCATGAAGCCCCCACAGCTGCAGTCGTTGGTGCACAAGAGGCAATGCGCTCTCCTTGCCCCAAGTAAGTAAACCAGCTATACAAAGCAGCATCGTGGCCTCCGTGGGCAGAGACAGGCAGCAGCGGAGCCAGAAACCTGGTATCCCGAGCAGGTGGTCACGGCTCTGAGCGATGCACAGCACTTCAGATCACTGGGCAGTGGAAGGCACGAGGATGCACGCATCCGGATTAGCACACCCACGTAGACTCTGATCTCATTATATTGAAGACTCACTGTACCTTCCTACCTTTGTGTTCTGTTACTTTGTCACACCTCTCTATGTTCTGTCCCAGGTTGTGTCAGCACCCCTGTGTTCTGTCACAGTGTCACCCCCCCTCTGTGTTCTGTCCCAGTCACTGTGTCACACACACCCCCTTTGTATTCTGTCCCAGTCACTGTGTCACACCCCCCCCTCTGTATTCTATCCCAGTCACGGTGTCACACACACCCCTCTGTGTTCTGTCCCAGTCACTGTGCCACCTAGTTAATGTGTCAAAACCCCCCCCATGTTCTCTCCCAGCCACTGTGCCCCCCTCCACTGGATTTCCAGCGGACTACACCCCTTTTATGCAACACATGCCGTGGCTCCATCTATATGGGAGGGAGGGCGCAAATGTATAATTTGTAGGAGGGCGCCAAACACCCTAGCACCAGCCCTGCATGTTAGCAATCTAGAGGCTGTACTCTCTTGCCTTTGCGTTCTCTATTGGAAGATGGTTCTTTGGAAAACCAGTTGTATTACTGGATGATAGAGTTGTGTTTCCTGTCCTGCACTGATTTCTCATTCAACACCAGAGATCAATGTCCTGGAGGAAATAAATATTTATCAGCATTTATGTGGCTGGCAGAAGGGGATCCCGGCGTCTGTATGCTGAGCGCCGGGATCCTAACCGCCGGGATCATAACTACATTCTAGCAGAAGCTCTGTCTTCCAAATCAGTGTCTTTCTTCTCTTCCCTTTCTTCTCTTCCCTTTCTTCCTGTCACAATTCCTCTGTTGTGAAATGGTTACAACTGATTAATATACTTAATACAATTTTTGCATCGCTCTTACGAAAGAACATTCCCCAAACTCACCTTAGGGATACAGTAACCTCGGAAATACACATCATTTGCAGTTGTGTGAGGCAAATTCAGGGGAACAATATTAGCGAACCTCTGTACTTCATGTATCACTGCATCAGTATAAGGCATACTCCTTCTATCATCGACCGTAGGCATCTGTCCTGGTTTAATATGTGTCCTGATTTCCTCCTGCACCCTTTCTACAGAACACCAAACACATATTTATTATCACAATATGATACTGTATATGTTTGTACTTTTATCACTGTTAGCAGGGCCGAAACTAGGATTTCCATCACCCGGGGCAAGGCAGTAATTTGGCGCCTCCACCCACCCACAAAAAATAGAAAAAACCTCAGCAAAACAAACTCTGTCAGACTAAAATAATCAGATTATCAAAACATTTGAAAAAAAGGGGATTCTATTGGGCAATATTCCCCTATGTGCCTCAAATGCCCTATGCGTCACATGCTTCCCCAGCAGCATGTTCCACTACATGCTCCTCTGTGTGTCCTCATACACTGCACTATATCATAACACTTCATCACTGCACTGCATTCCCCTGTCCACTGCACTACATCACTATACTACATCCTCTACATGCTGAACTACATCACTACACTACATGCCCCTATGCACTGCACTACATACCCTATATGCTACACTACATCACTACACTACATCTCCTTATATGCTACACCACATTAGTGCTCTACATGTCCCTATATACTGCAATACATTACTACACTACATACCCTATATGGTACACTACATCACTACACTACATCCCCCTATAGGCTACAGCAAATCCCCCCATCTGGGAGGCAAAGCGGAAGTTGATACTTCTAAATTGGAAGCACGGTGCACTTCTATAGCTTGTATAGTGCACCGCACGCTAGTCGCAGCACTGCATGGCAAAGAAGAGAGTTTAAGACAGTAGCCAGCATAGGAGAGATCCCAGGTACTGGAGCTCACCCGCACAGTGTTGGAGCCAGCTGCGGGCAGACATGTGGGTCAGCGATATTGCCCCTGGAGCTGTCTGCTGTCTCACTGGAGCAGCGCAGCACTGCCAGTAAAAAAAAAACACAAAAAAACCCTGCTCCTCTGTAACTCCTTGGCGCCCCTCAAATCCTGCACCCGGGGCGCATGCTTCCTTAGCCAACCCCCACCCCCACCACCACCACCATTCTGTGTAGTTCCTGTCTGGTACTGAGCTAATTTATATAACTGGTTTAGTTTTCAGAGTCCTTCCATGTCTTTCATGGATCCTATTGGCAAGACTAAGAAGCAGGGGCGGATTAAAAGAGGAGAGGGCCCATGTGCAGACTCTGCGTGTGCCCCCTCTTCTCTGGCAGCGGCCGCAGTGCTGTAGTCTCTGGCTTGGTGCCAGAGTCTATTGCACATGCGCAGGTCTCCGAGAGTATAGCGCCACGCCTTAAAACAAACAAATGTAACATTTTAATGGAGTTCATGAGAATACCAAATTCCTATGGATATAGATTCAACTATATCCTATAATAAAACAAGTTTTCCTCAATGAAGTTAATGTAGGTAACAGATACAGGTTGAGTATCCCATATCCAAATATTCCGAAATACGGAATATTCCGAAATACGGAATTTTTTGAGTGAGAGTGAAATAGTGAAAGCTTTGTTTTCTGATGGCTCAATGTACACAAACTTTGTTTAATACACAAAGTTATTAAAAATATTGTATTAAATTACCTTCAGGCTGTGTGTATAAGGTGTATATGAAACATAAATGAATTCTGTGAATGTACACACACTTTGTTTAATACACAAAGTTATTATAAATATTGGCTAAAATGACCTTCAGGCTGTGTGTATAAGGTGTATATGTAACATAAATGCATTCTGTGCTTATATTTAGGTCCCATCACCATGATATCTCATTATGGTATGCAATTATTCCAAAATACGGAAAAATCCCATATCCAAAATACCTCTGGTCCCAGGCATTTTGGATAAGGGAGACTCAACCTGTACCATTGTTTCAAGCTATATCAATCCCACATTTCGCCTGTAACAATAATGCCACATACTAGTAACAATTATAAATTCATAATCTTACTCCATTTACAATACCATCCCGCCCTTCTATAATCCCAAATTACTGTTTAGTTACTGTTTAATTACTGTACTGCTAGTACCCCAGATATAACCTTATGTCCTTCATTCCTAATTACCTAACCGCTCAACAGACCCTAAACTCATTTTACCCAAATCCTCATTTTAGTTAATCCACTCCCTTCCCCTTCATGTTCACCCATCCACTCATAATAAATGATAGATAGGAATAAGATCGTACATTAAATAATTTTAAATTAATCAACAGTCATGACAATCTATCATTATTCTGCTGGTACACTCCCAGAACAGTTAGACCTGGGTTTTTAAAGAAGAAGTGTAACATTGTACTTTCTTGAAAGTTTTTCATTGTTTCTTTTCACCTGCTCTAAAGCCTTATACAGGGCGTGCTTATATGCAGCAGTGTTTACTTTAGTTACTGTTTCTTAACCATACTTACCTACTTCTGAGTCCTCCTCTCCGGGAGAAGCCCAGAAAGGAGGCACTGCAGGGAACTTTGGGGGACAAGACCTGACTCTGACATCATCAAGCCACGCCCCCACCTTGGGAAAACACCATGATTTGTGGGTCACGGGGAGGGGGCGTGGCTAAAATGAGGTGATTTGGGGCTCGTACCCATAGTTTTCGGCTCCTTTGAGGCTAACTAACAACTGGAACAGTTCTCTGGACTCCCTATGCTTTAATACTTCAATCAGTCCTAGTTAACTTGTAGCAGTGCCACTTCTATTTAGTAGACATCCCATGTAGAGTTCTACCACTTTACCGCTAGCTGGGACTCTATGAAGCAATCACTACCCCTTCATTAGTGACTGATCCGGACAGGACTACCCAAAAATACTGCTGCAGGCTCTTTTCTGCTATACTGCTATTTCTGGTATAGAGCAGCGATGGGACGGGGCTCCGAACGTCGGCTGTAGGACCACGGCTGTTGAAAAAAAAAGGGTACTCAGAAACCCTCATGTGTGCGCTAGTGCTGTCTACAGCAGCTTGTTCAGGAAGGGTCCAATACATACAAGGGAAACCAAAATAAAAGTATGAGCAGCGCCACATGGAAATCAATACATAACAAGATCGTATTAACCCAATAGAATATTAAATTATATGAAAAAAACACAATCAGAATATATCCTATATAATAAAAGGCTAAAGCTGCTCATCTCTATGGGAGAATTCAAGTGTTTTGCGCACCGGCGCCCACTAGATAGCGCCCAACAGAGCAATTCAAGTGTTTCTCTATTCAGGCACGCACAGCCACCACTGCATACATTACTGTTAAGTTGTTCCATCATTTCTACGGGCTGGTAACTAGTTACTATATAAAAGTTTCAAGATACAGCTTGATGTAAAAGTTGAACAATTTATTAGCTGCGGAAAATTGGCATAGGCCCAGTATAAGAAATATCTTAATGGGGCACAGCACCAGGACCAGGCTCAGCAGGGACATCCCCATTGCTTCTGAGTATGCCCCCCACATTCTCCTACCCACCCGTACTAAGATCTGATCAAAATAATGTTATCCCAATCCTACTTCTGCCACTAGTTGCCTGCTATTGTGTTTTTTTTTTTCGTTTTTTTTTTCATTTTCTTTCCATTGCTCGCTTCAACCCCACCATGTGTTTTTCCTGTAATGTTTACCTCCACTGATTGCACACCTTTCCATTGTGCCCTACATGCAGGGTACATCATACTACTACATAAGCATCAGTTTTCCCATATATGAACTTGGCCCTTGTATGGCTCGCCTCCCACAGTGTAACCTTCAAAGTGCGCCCAACATGGCTGCCCCATATGGTACACTTGTGGATGGGATGAAAAATACATAGGCCTGATGGTTTTGATGGAACCCTACTCTGAACTGTAGGACTCTGAAATCACCCCCATTTTGTGTAATCTCTTCTAGGGGTGGACTATTCCACCCTGGGTAATCCTACGCTGAGCGCCCAAGATGGCTGCCGCACCTGGTACCTTGTGAGGGTGGAATACACAACCCTTGGAAGTTATTACCCAAAATGCCTACACCAATCCTGCATTATGCTTTCTGTGTGCTTAAGGTTTTCTTTTATGTCTGTGTGGCTTATCTATTGTTGTATTACTCAAATCCTCTGTATCATGTGCATTGTTTTTGATATCTGTAAAGCGCCTTGAGTCCTGTTGGAGAAAGAGCACTATATAAATAAAATTATTATTATTATTATTATTAATGTTTTATGTAGCGAAAAACTTTACACAGTGTGACATATATATGGAAGTTGTCAGGTACAGTTTTCTTGTCCTTTTCAACTGACAGTAAATATTACTAAGGATAAGGATACCGGAGGAGGTATATGGATTTGTCCAAGCTACAAAGCAAATCATGGACTTCAAAAGAAGTGGACCTCCAGCAAGCATACCACTAACTTGCTGATCCTTTAGCAACAAAAATGTACCTTGTTTTTTGCTATAGAGCAGTATTTACTGACACAGAAATATTATACTTGTTCTTTGGGTAGCGACTATCCAATCATTGGTCCAACATTAATTAAATTGCTGCCTCATCCTGCCAAGGTTCTCCTGCAGTATCCATCATGCAAGTAAGTTTCAGTAACATCCAGAATGCACAAACAATATAAATCTAGGGAAAAGGCTTAAAGGGCTACTCAACCCAAAGTTTATGTTGTCACATTTTTAGGGCACGACTGCACAGATGCAGTCATTTAGGCCATGTGCTGAATGACTAGTTGAGAATATAAAGCTTAAAGCTTTGATGTTAAGGTTAGCTGATAAGGTCAGCTGCGGATCCGATTTTCCATTCTTGTTGGATTTCAAGTGGGTCAAATGTAGAGATGAGCGCCTGAAATTTTTCGGGTTTTGTGTTTTGGTTTTGGGTTCGGTTCCGCGGCCGTGTTTTGGGTTCGAACGCGTTTTGGCAAAACCTCACCGAATTTTTTTTGTCAGATTCGGGTGTGTTTTGGATTCGGGTGTTTTTTTCAAAAAACACTAAAAAACAGCTTAAATCATAGAATTTGGGGGTCATTTTGATCCCAAAGTATTATTAACCTCAAAAACCATAATTTACACTCATTTTCAGTCTATTCTGAATACCTCACACCTCACAATATTATTTTTAGTCCTAAAATTTGCACCGAGGTCGCTGTGTGAGTAAGATAAGCGACCCTAGTGGCCGACACAAACACCGGGCCCATCTAGGAGTGGCACTGCAGTGTCACGCAGGATGTCCCTTCCAAAAAACCCTCCCCAAACAGCACATGACGCAAAGAAAAAAAGAGGCGCAATGAGGTAGCTGTGTGAGTAAGATTAGCGACCCTAGTGGCCGACACAAACACCGGGCCCATCTAGGAGTGGCACTAAAGTGTCACGCAGGATGGCCCTTCCAAAAAACCCTCCCCAAACTGCACATGACGCAAAGAAAAAAAGAGGCGCAATGAGGTAGCTGTGTGAGTAAGATTAGCGACCCTAGTGGCCGACACAAACACCAGGCCCATCTAGGAGTGGCACTGCAGTGTCACGCAGGATGTCCCTTCCAAAAAACCCTCCCCAAACAGCACATGACGCAAAGAAAAAAAGAGGCACAATGAGGTAGCTGTGTGAGTAAGATTAGCGACCCTAGTGGCCGACACAAACACCGGGCCCATCTAGGAGTGGCACTGCAGTGTCACGCAGGATGGCCCTTCCAAAAAACCCTCCCCAAACAGCACATGACGCAAAGAAAAAAAGAGGCGCAATGAGGTAGCTGACTGTGTGAGTAAGATTAGCGACCCTAGTGGTCGACACAAACACCGGGCCCATTTAGGAGTGGCACTGCAGTGTCACGCAGGATGTCCCTTCCAAAAAACCCTCCCCAATCAGCACATGATGCAAAGAAAAAGAAAAGAAAAAAGAGGTGCAAGATGGAATTGTCCTTGGGCCCTCCCACCCACCCTTATGTTGTATAAACAAAACAGGACATGCACACTTTAACCAACCCATCATTTCAGTGACAGGGTCTGCCACACGACTGTGACTGATATGACGGGTTGGTTTGGACCCCCCCCAAAAAAGAAGCAATTAATCTCTCCTTGCACAAACTGGCTCTACAGAGGCAAGATGTCCACCTCATCATCACCCTCCGATATATCACCGTGTACATCCCCCTCCTCACAGATTATCAATTCGTCCCCACTGGAATCCACCATCTCAGCTCCCTGTGTACTTTGTGGAGGCAATTGCTGCTGGTCAATGTCTCCGCGGAGGAATTGATTATAATTCATTTTAATGAACATCATCTTCTCCACATTTTCTGGATGTAACCTCGTACGCCGATTGCTGACAAGGTGAGCGGCGGCACTAAACACTCTTTCGGAGTACACACTTGTGGGAGGGCAACTTAGGTAGAATAAAGCCAGTTTGTGCAAGGGCCTCCAAATTGCCTCTTTTTCCTGCCAGTATAAGTACGGACTGTGTGACGTGCCTACTTGGATGCGGTCACTCATATAATCCTCCACCATTCTATCAATGTTGAGAGAATCATATGCAGTGACAGTAGACGACATGTCCATAATCGTTGTCAGGTCCTTCAGTCCGGACCAGATGTCAGCATCAGCAGTCGCTCCAGACTGCCCTGCATCACCGCCAGCGGGTGGGCTCGGAATTCTGAGCCTTTTCCTCGCACCCCCAGTTGCGGGAGAATGTGAAGGAGGAGATGTTGACAGGTCGCGTTCCGCTTGACTTGACAATTTTGTCACCAGCAGGTCTTTCAACCCCAGCAGACTTGTGTCTGCCGGAAAGAGAGATCCAAGGTGGGGTTTAAATCTAGGATCGAGCACGGTGGCCAAAATGTAGTGCTCTGATTTCAACAGATTGACCACCCGTGAATCCTTGTTAAGCGAATTAAGGGCTCCATCCACAAGTCCCACATGCCTAGCGGAATCGCTCCGTGTTAGCTCCTCCTTCAATGTCTCCAGCTTCTTCTGCAAAAGCCTGATGAGGGGAATGACCTGACTCAGGCTGGCAGTGTCTGAACTGACTTCACGTGTGGCAAGTTCAAAGGGCATCAGAACCTTGCACAACGTTGAAATCATTCTCCACTGCGCCTGAGACAGGTGCATTCCACCTACTATATCGTGCTCAATTGTATAGGCTTGAATGGCCTTTTGCTGCTCCTCCAACCTCTGAAGCATATAGAGGGTTGAATTCCACCTCGTTACCACTTCTTGCTTCAGATGATGGCAGGGCAGGTTCAGTAGTTTTTGGTGGTGCTCCAGTCTTCTGTACGTGGTGCCTGTACGCCGAAAGTGTCCCGCAATTCTTCTGGCCACCGACAGCATCTCTTGCACGCCCCTGTCGTTTTTCAAAAAATTCTGCACCACCAAATTCAAGGTATGTGCAAAACATGGGACGTGCTGGAATTTGCCCATATTTAATGCACACACAATATTGCTGGCGTTGTCCGATGCCACAAATCCACAGGAGAGTCCAATTGGGGTAAGCCATTCCGCGATGATCTTCCTCAGTTGCCGTAAGAGGTTTTCAGCTGTGTGCGTATTCTGGAAAGCGGTGATACAAAGCGTAGCCTGCCTAGGAAAGAGTTGGCGTTTGCGAGATGCTGCTACTGGTGCCGCCGCTGCTGTTCTTGCGGCGGGAGTCCATACATCTACCCAGTGGGCTGTCACAGTCATATAGTCCTGACCCTGCCCTGCTCCACTTGTCCACATGTCCGTGGTTAAGTGGACATTGGGTACAACTGCATTTTTTAGGACACTGGTGAGTCTTTTTCTGACGTCCGTGTACATTCTCGGTATCGCCTGCCTAGAGAAGTGGAACCTAGATGGTATTTGGTAACGGGGGCACACTGCCTCAATAAATTGTCTAGCTCCCTGTGAACTAACGGCGGATACCGGACGCACGTCTAACACCAACATAGTTGTCAAGGCCTCAGTTATCCGCTTTGCAGCAGGATGACTGCTGTGATATTTCATCTTCCTCGCAAAGGACTGTTGAACAGTCAATTGCTTACTGGAAGCAGTACAAGTGGGCTTACGACTTCCCCTCTGGGATGACCATCGACTCCCAGCAGCAACAACAGCAGCGCCAGCAGCAGTAGGCGTTACACGCAAGGATGCATCGGAGGAATCCCAGGCAGGAGAGGAATCGTCAGAATTGCCAGTGACATGGCCTGCAGGACTATTGGCATTCCTGGGGAAGGAGGAAATTGACACTGAGGGAGTTGGTGGGGTGGTTTGCGTGAGCTTGGTTACAAGAGGAAGGGATTTACTGGTCAGTGGACTGCTTCCGCTGTCACCCAAAGTTTTTGAACTTGTCACTGACTTATTATGAATGCGCTGCAGGTGACGTATAAGGGAGGATGTTCCGAGGTGGTTAACGTCCTTACCCCTACTTATTACAGCTTGACAAAGGGAACACACGGCTTGACACCTGTTGTCCGCATTTCTGGTGAAATACCTCCACACCGAAGAGCTGATTTTTTTGGTATTTTCACCTGGCATGTCAACGGCCATATTCCTCCCACGGACAACAGGTGTCTCCCCGGGTGCCTGACTTAAACAAACCACCTCACCATCAGAATCCTCCTGGTCAATTTCCTCCCCAGCGCCAGCAACACCCATATCCTCCTCATCCTGGTGTACTTCAACACTGACATCTTCAATCTGACTATCAGGAACTGGACTGCGGGTGCTCCTTCCAGCACTTGCAGGGGGCGTGCAAATGGTGGAAGGCGCATGCTCTTCACGTCCAGTGTTGGGAAGGTCAGGCATCGCAACCGACACAATTGGACTCTCCTTGTGGATTTGGGATTTCGAAGAATGCACAGTTCTTTGCTGTGCTGCTTTTGCCAGCTTGAGTCTTTTCATTTTTCTAGCGAGAGGCTGAGTGCTTCCATCCTCATGTGAAGCTGAACCACTAGTCATGAACATAGGCCAGGGCCTCAGCCGTTCCTTGCCACTCCGTGTCGTAAATGGCATATTGGCAAGTTTACGCTTCTCCTCCGACAATTTTATTTTAGGTTTTGGAGTCCTTTTTTTTCTGATATTTGGTGTTTTGGATTTGACATGCTCTGTACTATGACATTGGGCATCGGCCTTGGCAGACGACGTTGCTGGCATTTCATCGTCTCGGCCATGACTAGTGGCAGCAGCTTCAGCACGAGGTGGAAGTGGATCTTGATCTTTCCCTAATTTTGGAACCTCAACATTTTTGTTCTCCATATTTTAATAGGCACAACTAAAAGGCACCTCAGGTAAACAATGGAGATGGATACTAGTATACAATTATGGACTGCCTGCCGAGTGCAGACACAGAGGTAGCCACAGCCGTGAACTACCGTACTGTACTGTGTCTGCTGCTAATATAGACTGGTTGATAAAGAGATGTCTATGTAACTATGTATGTATAAAGAAGAAAGAAAAAAAAACCACGGTTAGGTGGTATACAATTATGGACGGACTGCCTGCCGAGTGCAGACACAGAGGTAGCCACAGCCGTGAACTACCGTACTGTACTGTGTCTGCTGCTAATATAGACTGGTTGATAAAGAGATGTCTATGTAACTATGTATGTATAAAGAAGAAAGAAAAAAAAAACACGGTTAGGTGGTATACAATTATGGACGGACTGCCTGCCGAGTGCAGACACAGAGGTAGCCACAGCCGTGAACTACCGTACTGTACTGTGTCTGCTGCTAATATAGACTGGTTGATAAAGAGATGTCTATGTAACTATGTATGTATAAAGAAGAAAGAAAAAAAAACCACGGTTAGGTGGTATACAATTATGGACGGACTGCCTGCCGAGTGCAGACACAGAGGTAGCCACAGCCGTGAACTACCGTACTGTACTGTGTCTGCTGCTAATATAGACTGGTTGATAAAGAGATGTCGTAGTAGTATGTATGTATAAAGAAGAAAAAAAAACCACGGTTAGGTGGTATATACAATTATGGACGGGCTGCCGAGTGCCGACACAGAGGTAGCCACAGCCGTGAACTACCGCACTGTACTGTGTCTGCTGCTAATATATAGACTGGTTGATAAAGAGATAGTATACTCGTAACTAGTATGTATGTATAAAGAAAGAAAAAAAAACCACGGTTAGGTGGTATATACAATTATGGACGGGCTGCCGAGTGCCGACACAGAGGTAGCCACAGCCGTGAACTACCGCACTGTACTGTGTCTGCTGCTAATATAGACTGGTTGATAAAGAGATAGTATACTCGTAACTAGTATGTATGTATAAAGAAAGAAAAAAAAACCACGGTTAGGTGGTATATACAATTATGGACGGGCTGCCGAGTGCCGAAACAGAGGTAGCCACAGCCGTGAACTACCGCACTGTACTGTGTCTGCTGCTAATATATAGACTGGTTGATAAAGAGATAGTATACTCGTAACTAGTATGTATGTATAAAGAAAGAAAAAAAAAACACGGTTAGGTGGTATATACAATTATGGACGGGCTGCCGAGTGCCGACACAGAGGTAGCCACAGCCGTGAACTACCGCACTGTACTGTGTCTGCTGCTAATATAGACTGGTTGATAAAGAGATAGTATACTCGTAACTAGTATGTATGTATAAAGAAAGAAAAAAAAACCACGGTTAGGTGGTATATACAATTATGGACGGGCTGCCGAGTGCCGACACAGAGGTAGCCACAGCCGTGAACTACCGCACTGTACTGTGTCTGCTGCTAATATATAGACTGGTTGATAAAGAGATAGTATACTCGTAACTAGTATGTATGTATAAAGAAAGAAAAAAAAACCACGGTTAGGTGGTATATACAATTATGGACGGGCTGCCGAGTGCCGACACAGAGGTAGCCACAGCCGTGAACTACCGCACTGTACTGTGTCTGCTGCTAATATAGACTGGTTGATAAAGAGATAGTATACTACTAATATTATATATACTGGTGGTCAGGTCACTGGTCACTAGTCACACTGGCAGTGGCACTCCTGCAGCAAAAGTGTGCACTGTTTAATTTTAATATAATATTATGTACTCCTGGCTCCTGCTATAACCTATAACTGGCACTGCAGTGCTCCCCAGTCTCCCCCACAATTATAAGCTGTGTGAGCTGAGCACAGTCAGATATATATATACATTGATGCAGCACACTGGGCTGAGCAGTGCACACAGATATGGTATGTGACTGAGTCACTGTGTGTATCGTTTTTTTCAGGCAGAGAACGGATATATTAAATAAAACAAACAACTGCACTGTCTGGTGGTCACTGTGGTCGTCAGTCACTAAACTCTGCACTCTCTTCTACAGTATCACAGCCTCAGGTCAATCTCTCTCTCTCTCAACCCTAATCTAAATGGAGAAGACGCCAGCCACGTCCTCTCCCTATCAATCTCAATGCACGTGTGAAAATGGCGGCGACGCGCGGCTCCTTATATAGAATCCGAGTCTCGCGAGAATCCGACAGCGTCATGATGACGTTCGGGCGCGCTCGGGTTAACCGAGCAAGGCGGGAGGATCCGAGTCTGCTCGGACCCGTGAAAAAAACATGAAGTTCGTGCGGGTTCGGATTCAGAGAAACCGAACCCGCTCATCTCTAGTCAAATGTGGTCCTACACACTAAAGTGATCAAACAATAAGGCTCAGGTGTCAGAAAGTAAACTCCACTGCCCCCCTCCTAATAATAACTCTGCAAATATCACAATAGTAAAATTACTTTGAATTTCTGGATACTTTGCCATCAATAAAAGGGCCCAGTGAAGTGTTGTAGCTGTAGTTTCACTTCCAGCTGCAAAGAGATCTAAAATTGTGAAGACCAAGTTTTCATCATCAAAATATGTTACAGCATTTGTTAGTTCCTGAAAACACAAAAGATAAACAGAAGTGTGTAATTTACATATTCATATCTGACATGGTTACAGCTTGATACATTTATACTGTTTTTTTTTTCTCTTTTTAAGACTTTATTTTAGAGAGCGGTACAAGCACATGCATATGCACCTCTCTACTTAGTACTATACACAGGGGGATCAAATGGTGCAATAATCACCCAAGCATCCCTGTTTGACCAATTATAAGCAAAATAACTGGCTCGCCTTTCTCTACTCTTCAGTGGATGGGTTAGAGTCCTTCTGTGCCATCTAACTCCAGATGTTCCCTTCCTCTGTCTTGGGATCACTATTGCTTGTTATCACAGTAATCCGAGACAGGAGGCATTTAACTTGCCGGCAGCCGGTATCCCAGCGGTCAGGATACCGATGCTGGAATCCCGACACCGGGCGAAATAACAGCAGTCGCAATCCCACCCGCCACCCAGAATCCCCGCTTGGGTGGTGGTCCACACCACAACACGAGGGGGAATATAACCCTGTGGCGACCAAATGTCACCACGTGGGCCTGAAGCATGACAAGCGCAGCAAGCCCGCAGGCTGCCAGTATTCCAGCTGTTGGGATCCTGGCGTTGGTCTCCTGCCCACCAGGATGCTGACAGCTGGGATACAGGAATTTTTAGATGGACTTTATTGAGATCTAAATCCCAGTAAAAGCTGCAAGCTGAAGCGGTTGGTTCTATGAAAACAAAGATCTTTGTTCAAGCCTTTGGTTCGTAGTCTTATTTGTAGATATGTTTCACTGATTCCTTGGATACTGTAAATCCCTCTACCCAAATAACTGACACTTGGTACTCATTGTTTTGAGAAGGAGTATTACTATCATGGTCCTCTTCTAACGCCACCTGTCATGTTTAGACTTCAGTACCCAATGGCATGCAGTCTTCGATAATATGCTGTATTCTGCTGTATGTTACATAGAATATGAGCACGCGCAGAGCCTTTGATTCCTGATTTTAAGTTCCTGCTCTAATCTTTGGAATTCAACTCAGCGTGTTACCTAACCCTGCATCTGATTTTCTCTTTTGTTCCTGATACCCATTTATTTTCCTGACTTCGGAAGTTAAACATCAGTCTGAACGAATGTGCTGTTATTCAGTACTGCAGACATTGGAATCCTCTCCAGCAATAACTTTCCTGCAGAAGCCATCGATTATTAACTATGCTTCTTTGTAGAGAAAAGGGGCATGGCCAAATTACTAGGTGCTAAAAGGGTGGATGGCCAACTGGAAACATTGATAAAGGGAGAGTGGATCTCTAGTATATTAAGCAGGCATGGACAATTTGTGGCTCTCCTGCTGTTGTGAAACTATACCCAGATATAGAGAAAGGGGATTGGTTGATGCACTGGTTTTTAGGCTGACACCCTAGTGTTATGCTGTGGTGAATATTATAACCGGACCATGATACTCATATATAAATTTCTTCACATTGGGAGTTGCTAGCATCCCTGCAAATATTTGTGAATATAGCCTTTTGCAGGTGGCGCTCCCCTAGAGTCAAATATAGTAACAACAAAGGAAGAGAAAAAGTAGATGACATTAAATCATGTGAACTATTGCAGTGCTTTATCATCAATTAAATAATGATTGTATGATGCTGTCATGAAAAAATAGAAAGTGAGAATCCGCACATAATTAATAAAATGGTTACTGAATTCTTCTGTTTACTATATGTCGTTAGATAGTGAGTGGTCAATGAGGGGTCCAGTCACCTGGGGGTATATTTACTAAAATTAGATTTTGGGAAAGAAATCGATTCCTTTTGGAGTTTCTAGACTTGTTGAAAAATCCCTTATTTACTAAAAATCGATTTGGCATTCGATTTTCAATTCGAATTCAATGTGGATTCATGTTTGGTAGGGATTTAGAATTGAATTTATGAAATCCCTTCCTAAATTGAACCTCAAATCCCCATTGAAATCCCCAGCAAAATCGAATGTAAAATCGAATAGAACACCCTCATTGCTTCCTATTTGTCATGAACTGATCACTCACCGCTGCGGGTTCTGGGGTCTGTGCGTTGCCGGTGCGGTTGCTCGTGGTGCTGTGTGGGGACGCGGCGTGATCGGCAACAGAGGTGATGCAGGTTCTGGGAGCCGAGAGTGCAGGGACCGAATGGCCAGAGGCACCTCTGTGTGTCTGCATGCAGTATAGGAGGTGGCCATGTTGGAGACCAAATGCAGCACCTGTGAGCAACTGTGAGCACCTGTGGATAAGTGTTAGCCAATCCTGTGCTTGTGCTGCCTATAAGTAGGCAGGGTTTATTTCACTCTTGGCCAGTGCTTTGTTGTAGCTACTCTGTACCCTAGCTCTGTGCTCTCCCTGTGGATTCTGTGTGATTCCAGTGGTCCTGATATTGCCTCCGCTCCTAGAGGTCTGCCTGCAGCTTTCACTGCAAGTGATCCACCAGCTCTCTGCTGTGCTGTCAGTCAATCGCTCACCAAGTGGCAACAAGTGGATTCCCGGATGCCCGTGAGAGTTTACTCTGTTCGTTCAGTGACTGCCTGCTATAATCACACAGCCTGTGGAAGTTTCTTCTTAATCCTGGTCCTTGTTCTCTCATCACTCAGCTTAACCCATTCTTCACCATTGTCGTCTGCTACAGCTCTTCACAGTGTTTCAAGTATAATCTTCACAACCTGCAAGTACTCCTTGTAGCATTTGTATCTACATTTTGCATTATTCAAAGACAATTCTACCCAGTTCTTCAGTTCAGCCTTTTAAGCTTCAGTAACAAGTCTTTACAGTTATTCATCTATGTCTACAATATCCAGTTAACACTTCTTACAGCTTGGCACCAATCATTGCTTTATATTGGACAATTCTTCATTAATCTTCAGTCAGGCATGTTTTATCTCATTCTTATGAAATTTTTTTCAATGAATCTTTAATACTGATCCTGCTTATGTTTATACCATTCATTGCAATACATCAGTTTATATATGGTGACTAATGATTGTCATTTAACTCCTTATTGGAATTGTTGCCTATTAATAAATATATGAAACGGAACTATCTTCATCCTCCCTGTTTTCACCATACTCCAGAACCTAGACCTTCAGTTGGTCCAATGTTAACATATTTACAAAATCAGTCGGTCTTGACACTATTGGTCCAAATGTATCACATGCACACTAATTAAAGGTGAAGCTCTCTCATTACACTGTTTTATAGATGAAAACATAACTGATGTTTTTAATTTTGTGGTTTTTAAAATAAAAATAGTAAAAACTACAGATAATACAGTTAGGACTAATCTTACTCTTAATCTGTCTTCCTGCCTGCCTTCAACTTTATGTGTTCATATTGTCAGTTTTTGGTCAAAAAACCTCTGCCTGTTTGCTGTTTTTTTCATTTTTTTTTTTTGGGGGGGGGGGGGGGGGGTGTTGCATGATTTTGCAATTGACGGCAGCAGAGCACAATGTCGAGCAAAATGATCTAAAATATGCCTTTCAAATATTTTTTTTAGACATAAAACAAATGCATTCTGTCATGGATTGGGTGGCTATATGTGCCTCTTTATTAGTTGCTTTATTAACATACACTGGTATCTTACACCAAAACCATCCCTCTGGCATTTGACCAACAACATTTTTGACAGACAAGGATGAATTGCTGAGGATGTAGTTTTCATGGGCTGAATCAGGATAACCAGTTACTTCACCCATGTTTTAAATAACTTTCAATATATTTTCAGCCAAATTGCCCAATATTGTGCTCTGGTGCTATCTATTGCATAATAAAATAATTAGTTTGATGTCTAGAAGTATAAATATGTGCTCTATTCAACTCATTAAGCTGCTGATGGCACTCCGATTGATCCCCCAGGGTTTTCTCAGTCAGGTGGTGTTTTGCATTTTGTAGGTAGGTGCACAACATACCATAGCCTTGGGCATCCATTATTGCTACTTCCACATTGCCCTATATGTTTTTGGGTACTTAAAACATCATCACTATCAATTTCCTATCTTTACAATGGGTTTAGAAGCCAAAATCGAATGTCTAAGATCATTCTAAACATTTGGAGATTTGAAGTTCGATTTGAGGTTCAATTTTGAGTTCGATTTCAAATCGAACATTAGTAAATTAGGGGATTTCATGTCGGTCTATGGGAAAACATTGATGTTTTTCAGAAATTTGATTTCTATTGGGATATGAATTAAATCTGCCTTTAGAATCGATTTGACATTCGATTTGGGCTTTAGTAAATATATGTTCAACCCAAATCAAATGGAAATCAAATTGAAACAGAATGCCAAATCCCATGAATCACCAAAATTGAGCTTTAGTAAATTTTGCCCCTGGTGTGTGGAAAGATAGGGATATATTTACTAAGCTCCCGATTTTGACCGAGATGGTGTTTTTTCTTCAAAGTGTCATCTCGGGAATTTACTAAACTCAAATCACGGCAGTGATGAGGGCATTCGTATTATTGTTGAAGTCCAAGAAAAAAATTACGAATGAATACACCATCGGTCAAATACGCCTGTTATTTGCTAGAACTCGGTAATTTACTAAAATTTGTATTTCACAAACACTGCCGGCAATAGCCAAACACTGCTGTGAATAAATACAAATCGTAAAAAAAAGCAGTTTTCAAATAGACCTGCTTTTTTTTACCGTGTTCTGATAGGCATGCACGGATCCGTGAGATCCGTGCATGTTTATCAGTGGTAAGGGGTGGGAAAGTTTAAAAAAAAAATGCATGGGGTCCCCCCTCCTAAGCAAAACCAGCCTCGGGCTCTTTGAGCCAGTCCTGGTTGAAAAAATATGAGGAAAAAAATGACTGGGGTTCCCCCATATTTAATCAACCAGCAACGGGCTCTGCGCCTGGTCCTGGTGCAAAAAATACGGCGGACAAAAAGCGTAGGGGTCCTCCGTATTTTTTGAACCAGCACCGGGCTCCACTAGCCAGGTACATAATGCCAGAGCCGGGGGACACTTTTATTGGGTTCCTGGCAGCCCTGGCATTACATCCCCAACTAGTCACCCCTGACCGGGGTACCCTGGAGGAGTGGGAACCCCTTAAATTAAGGGGTCCCCCCCTCCAGCCACCCAAGGGCCAGGGGTGAAGCCCGAGGCTGTCCCCCCCATCCAAGGGCGGCGGATGGGGGGCTGATAGCCAAGTGTAAAAAATCAGAATATTGTTTTAGTAGCAGTACTACAAGTCCCAGCAAGCCTCCCCCCGCAAGCTGGTGCTTGGAGAACCACAAGTACCAGCATGCGGTGGAAAACCGGGCCCGCTGGTACCTGTAGTACTACTACTAAAAAAATACCCAACAAAAAACAGGACACACACACCGTCACAGTAAAAGTTTATTACATACATGCACACCTCCATACATACATACATACTTACCTATGTTCACACGAGTCTCGGTTCTCTTCTCCATGTAGAATCCTCGGGGTACCTGTGGAAAAAATTATACTCACATAATCCAGTGTATGTTCTGTTCTTTGTATAATCCACGTACTTGGCAAAAAAAACAAACCGGAAACCCGACCACGCACTGAAAGGAGTCCCATGTTTACACATGGGACCCCTTTCCCCGACTGCCAGGACCCCCCCTGACTCCTGTCAAAGAGGGTCCCTTCAGCCAATCAGGGAGCGCCACGTCGTGGCACTATCCTGATTGGCTGTGCGCTCCTGTAGTGTCAGTGAGGCTGCACATGGCAGAGATACAATGTTGCGCCTATGCGCTCCATTGTATCCAATGGTGGGAACTTTGCGGTCAGCGGTTGACCGAAAGTAACCTCACCACTGACAGCAAAGTTCCCATCATTGGATACAATGGAGCGCATAGGCGCAACATTGTATCTCTGCCGTGTGCAGCCTCACTGACACTACAGGAGCGCACAGCCAATCAGGATAGTGCCACGACGTGGCGCTCCCTGATTGGCTGAAGGGACCCTCTTTGACAGGAGTCAGGGGGGTCCTGGCAGTCGGGGAAAGGGGTCCCATGTGTAAACGTGGGACTCCTTTCAGTGCGTGGTCGGGTTTCCGGTTTGTTTTTTTGCCAAGTACGTGGATTATACAAAGAACAGAACATACACTGGATTATGTGAGTATAATTTTTTCCACAGGTACCCCGAGGATTCTACATGGAGAAGAGAACCGAGACTCGTGTGAACATAGGTAAGTATGTATGTATGTATGGAGGTGTGCATGTATGTAATAAACTTTTACTGTCACGGTGTGTGTGTCCTGTTTTTTGTTGGGTATTTTTTTAGTAGTAGTACTACAGGTACCAGCGGGCCCGGTTTTCCACCGCATGCTGGTACTTGTGGTTCTCCAAGTACCAGCTTGCGGGGGAGGCTTGCTGGGACTTGTAGTACTGCTACTAAAAACAATATTCTGATTTTTTACACTTATCTATCAGCCCCCCATCCGCCGCCCTTGGATGGGGGGGGACAGCCTCGGGCTTCACCCCTGGCCCTTGGGTGGCTGGAGGGGGGGACCCCTTGATTTAAGGGGTTCCCACTCCTCCAGGGTACCCCGGCCAGGGGTGACTAGTTGGGGATGTAATGCCAGGGCCGCCAGGACCACAATAAAAGTGTCCCCCGGCTCTGGCATTATGTACCTGGCTAGTGGAGCCCAGTGCTGGTTCAAAAAATACTGGGGACCCCTACGCTTTTTGTCCCCCGTATTTTTTGCACTAGGACCAGGCGCAGAGCCCGGTGCTGGTTGATTAAATATGGGGGAACCCCAGTCATTTTTTTCCTCATATTTTTTCAACCAGGACCGGCACAAAGAGCCAGAGGCTGGTTTTGCTTAGGAGGGGGGACCCCACGCATTTTTTTTTCGACTTTAAACTATTTTTACTTTTTTAAAAGATGCACAATGAAACCCTGCATGGATCTCACAGATCCGGCCGAGTTTCATTGTTTTAATGTCGGCAGTGTTTTACTATTCACTCCCGTAAAACACTGCCAGAAAATACGAATGACATCGACATCGGAAAACACGAAAAATTTAAAATACGACAGCTTAGTAAATGAGTTGTAATAAATTCAAAAAGTTGCAAAATTACACATTCGATGTCATTCGTGTTTGAACTTTAATCTCATTCTGAAAAATATGAATTTTAGTAAATATACCCCATAGTTTTCCCTGCATCTGCTGTCAGCCAACATTTACGCCGAAGGGAGTACAGAAAGTAAGTAGTAGAGAAACGTGTGTGCATGTGACAGAGTAGTTATGTCACTAATTCATAAAAGATGACATTTTTAAACAAATAAATCAGGCTATATTTACTAATCCTTAAGCAGACAATCTTTTATAAGCAGATTCCTAGATTTTAATAACATACTGTACATAATAAATATCCACAGGTATTCTGCTACAATAGCAGGACATGTATACCATAATATTCTCATTGGGCCTAATTCAGGTTTGATTGCTATCTTAAGAAAATGCAAATCGAGCAATTATCAAATGACTATGCATGCGTTGTGTTCACATGGTGCATGTGCGTGTAAAGTAACGAATAAAAATGCAAGTAGATCCTAATCGCAACTCAGCTGCTGTTTGACAGAAAGCCAGCGTTTCTGGGTGGAAATCAGCCATTTTCTGGGTGTGTTTGGAAAAATGCAGGTGTGCCTAGGCATTTTAGGGGAAGGCATCTGACATCAGCGCTGACAACTTTCAGCCCATTTCAGTTGCAGATTAAAGGTAGCCTCAGACCTGCGCAGAATAGCTGAGATGGCAGAGATCCTTCGAGGTTCTGGGAATTGCAAATGCATCTGTGACTGGATAGCGATCTGCAAAACATTTGCAAATTTGCACAGGGCGTTTTTTCTTTCTGTCTGGGTGGTGGCTATCTATTCGCAAGTAACTGCATTTTCTCAAAATAGCAATAAACTCTGAGTTAGGCCCATGGGAGGTCATTCCGAGTTGATCGCTCGCTAGCAGTTTTTAGAAGCCGTGTAAACGCTATGCCGCCTCCCACTGAGTGTACTTTAGCTTAGCAGAAGTGCGAACGAAAGGATCGCAGAGCGGCTACAAAATTATTTTGTGCAGTTTCAGAGTAGCTGCAGACCTACTCAGCACTTGCAATCACTTTAGACTGTTCAGTTCCTGTTTTGACGTCACGAACACAGCCTGCGTTCGCCCAGCCACGCCTGCGTTTTTACTGGCATGCCTGTGTTTTTTCAATCACTCCCTGAAAACGGTCAGTTGACACCCAGAAACGCCCTCTTCCTGTCAATAACTCTGCGGCCAGCAGTGCGACTAAAAAGCTTCGCTAGACCTTGTGTAATACTACATAGTTCGTTGTAATAGTACGACGGGCGTGCACATTGCGCCGCATACGCATGCGCAGAAGTGCCTTTTTTGCCTGATCGCTGCACAGCAAATGAAAGCAGCTAGAGATCAACTCGGAATGACCCCCATGGTCACATGCATATTATCAAGATGACCAGTGATAGAGTTAAAATTCTAAATAATGGTTTTGTTCAAATTAGGCCAACATTTAGGCTCTCTCTTTAAGGCTAATTCTCAAGAGCTGCTTAGTATCGATTCACACATGGTTCTCAGCAAAGTTTCTGTATGTCTATTGCTTCAGTTATACAAATGTTGCGATATACTCATTCCAAGGTTAGCACCTGCATTCTCATAGATAGCAAACAAAATCTTTTTAATACTTGCCAAAATTCTTAGAAAAGACTAGAAATTATAATTGATTGCTTATTAATAATTTAGCCAATACTGCCCTTTGCTGTTAATATGAAATTAAGCTTAAAGTGTGTATGTGACATTCATCTCAAGGTTATAAACAATTTGCACATGCTCAGAATATGAGATGATGTCTTCTCAGAAAAGCTTTATAAAGCCTAAAGATACTAATAATGTCAGAGTACTGCTGTAACACCAACATAGTGTGTTTCCTTACTCTCCGGCTGAGAAAATTAACAATTTGTTTTACAGATAGCCTGGCTGATTGACACTTGCCGCTATCACCAGCAATCCATTACAATCATCATTTCAGTCTATTATATGGTTCTCATAATACAACATTTGGTTAGAAATTGATAATAGATGCAGGGTATAGGAGAAAGTGAGTGAAAATAAATGAACTCCTGTGTGTATGGGACGGTGTTACTGAGTATGTGCAGGGCAGTGGATGCTCAATGGGTCCTGGCATGCGATGCAAGAGGCCAGGAGTAAAGGATGTAGCTGCTGTCAGCTATGAAGGTGAGCTGCCCAAGGTGAGGTAAACCTCACTAGCTGATGAGCATGCAGGGGAAATAGTGCAGTAGTGCGTGAACATAGAAGTAATATAATCTACTTGCATGACTGGTGATGACATCTTTTTATATATATTGGCGCTGATACTGAGTTGGGAGCAATGGGTAAAAAAGGGAGTAACTGGTAACACCATGCTGCACTGCAGGTGGAGCAGATGAAAAATGTGCAGAGAGACTTAGATCTGAGAGAGGAGTGTCCATACTCAAATCTAAATTGCAGTTTAAAAATAAAGCTGTCCAGCATCTGTGGGCTACATACAGAAGCAGCCAGTACTTACCCTGCATGCAAGCATGATAAATGTGTTTGGCACCACTTGAACTGCAACAAACCACAATGCCCGTGATATAGTATGCCACACACCGTAATGCCTGTGACACATTATGACACACACCGCAATGTCCGTGATACATTATGCCACACACTGTAATGCCCATTACACATTAAGTCCTACAGTAAGGCTTCTAATTACTTTTAAATTACCTGCTCGTTGCCAAGGGATTCATGCTCTTGGTTCCATGCACGGTGCCAGGGGTTTTCATGCTCAGGGCATCATGCTCGTTGCCAGGGGTTTCATGCACTGGGTGTCATGCTCGTTGCTAGGGGTTAGTGCTTGTTGCTAGAGCTATGCTCCCAGTGCCACATATGCCCCCAGTGCCAGATATTCCGCCACAGTGCCAGGTACTCACATGCCCCCAGTGCCAAATATAGCCCCCCCCCATGTGCCAGGTACACATATACCCCCCAGTGCCACATATGCCCCCTCAGTGCCACATATGCTCCCCCTCCCCCGAATATGCTCCCCCAGTGGCAGTTAAATCCCCCCCCCCCCGAGCTCCCCCGCTGTTTTGTGATGGAGGGACACGGAGGTCACAGCGCGCGCTTCTCCTGTGTCCCTCCTGGGTCTCCGGCGGTCTGTTAAAGGAAGTGCCGGTTCGTAAGCCAATCAGGGCTCACGAACGGCACTTCATTTATTAGACCCGCCGGAGACCCAGGAGGGACACAGGAGAGGCGCGCGCTGTGCCCTCCGTGTCCCTCCTTACAGCAGCGGAGGGTTAGTGAGAGGAGACAGCAGATTGACATGCGGACGCTCGTCCGCATGTCAATCTGCGCTAAATCAGTGGCTGCGCCGCCAAAGCCACCGCGAGGGCAGTAGTTACGCCACTGTCCCCAGATGCTGGCTACCTGTCACTCACTTTGCAAATAAAACCTATGCTCTCTCCTTGTGCTGTCGCTAATCCATCTTTGTGCATGTGCATTACGGCTTTGGCACATGTACAGTAGCAAAACATAACTCCACTGCGTCCACCTCTAAACCAGGCCTTTGGTTCCATGCCCGCAATGCAGGCGTAAATACAGCTGACTTGTGTTCAAGTCCGAGTAGGCTTCTGTGTTTCTACTTTTGCAAAGATTTGATTTGAAGAAATGTAAGGAAACAAGAATAAGAGTTACCTGTTTTTGCTTCTTAAGATAAGCATCAATATATCCGGCGATGTCATTTTCATCAAACTCGCGTCTTCGCATTTGTATAAATTCTAGAGCAAAATTAATTAGATCTTCTGTGTTCTTCTGAAGTTTCTTATGTACACCAAGAAGAGAGCCAATGAGGGGGAAGTAATTATACAGCTGTTGAAAACACAACCTTTTATTTAGAATTCGAACTGGCATTACATTAAATGCTTCTACATCAAAGGAATGTTTTAGTGTTGGATGTACAAATGCATTCCAAATGTGTGTCTGTACATGCACATTTCCATGTCTGTCTTTTTAGTTGTATACATCTATTGATGTGTGCAATTTATGTTCCAGTGTAAAGATGCCACCATAGCCAGTGGTGCCGAGGTGCACCTACAAGCCCCTTCCCTGGATTGGACCCTGGCTCAGAGGCACACGGTGCCCACAACTGAGATCAGCGGCACAAAAGTGTTTCATGTGGGTTTTTTTTTAAAAAGGGGTGTGTTGCCACACCTCTGCAATTAGGCCACACCCTTTCATTACCAAACCCTGGAATCCTACCTACAGCCCTGACCATAGCAATAATAAGTTACTCACCATCTCTGTCCTATCTTATCCGTGCAGTGTTGGACTGGGGAATGAAGGCCCACCGGGGGAGTTCTGTTGTAGGGGCCCATGCTTAAGGGTATGGCCAGTCACCACAGAGGTTTGGCTAACCATTACAGAGTACACGTTCTGTGCCCCTTGGTAAATATATAATAAACCATGTTCTTATGAAGTATAATGTAACATATGTATAATGCATAATTGAAGTGCACTAGGATAGAGACTGGAACCTGTTACCTAGAGGAGGAGGGGGGTCCACAGGCAGTGGGGCCTACCGGTGGTTTCCCCTGTTCCCCTGTGGGCCAGTCCGACTCTGTATCTGTGTAAATAGAAAGAAGCATTAAATCATTTTTTTTAAATGCTTCGCCTAAATCATAATCAGTGTAATCACTAATGTTTCCCCACTAAAGCAGCCAGAGAATGAGTGTGGAGTCCCCATCATATCATGAGCCTACAAATAAGGAGCACCTCTTGCTGCAGAATAGCATTGGGGTTAAACATGGAATTGGGGGCAAGCGCAACCAAGCCCCTGCATTTGCCAGGGGCTTGGTTGCGGTCTCTCTCTCTCTCTCTATATATATATATATATATATATATATATATATATATATATATATATATATATTGGCAGAGTCCGGCACTCAACTACAATTTTCTTCAACAAAAACCTCTGAGTGCCGTTCTATCTATTGCCGCTATATATATATATATATATAAGAAACCAAGGTGTCTGGCTCTCTCACCACTAATGCTTACTGAGCCGGGTACCCGCATCCATATTTTGCAACACATCCAATTGAGGCTGCACTCCTGGTGTCTTAGATAAACAAGTCTCCATGCACAAATCGTTATGGCAATGTTTCAGTGCCGTTTATTGTCATGGCACTTTCGTCAGGTTATATATAAACACACTCACTTTATGGAAAAAGTACAAAGACCAGCACTCACATTTAGCAGGATGTTTATTCCAAAAACATCAATTCACATTTCAAACAGTATCCATGTAGCAGCGGCAGTGCCCGACAGCCGTTTCAACCACCTTCTAGTGGTTTTCCACAGGGGCACTCTAAGGTGGTTGAAATGGCTGGTCTTTGTGCTTTTTCCATAAAGTGAGTGCATTTATATACTTTTTCTGGACCTTGCACCATTGCCTTGAAATATTTATTTTTGAGTGCTGTCTCACTCAGCTCTAAACTCCAAGAAGTACAAACACAAGGTTTGAATATCAAGGTTTCAGTGCTCTATTGGCACTATCATCAGGCTATTGATATGTTTGTATCTCTTGGACTTTAGAGCTGAGTGCCACACCTAAGATGCATTATACGAACTAATTGTGAGGGTACAAGCGCATCTATCTTGTTCTACTTGGAGTGCCGGGCTCTGGATTGTTTTATTTATATATATATATATATATATATATTGTGACAAGAACACTGGGATAGTGTTTGAGGGCAGGTATATTTGTCCCAGGTTCTTGTCTTACATGTTTTAGAAAATGTTAACTTCTAGGAAAAATGCTTTTTGTTTTGTCTGAACCTTTTCAGTTTGCTGTAAAAGCTGGGTAAAGGCTCTGAGAGAGAGATAAGGCGAGTTCTAGACATTGGGCCCAGTTCGGGTCTTTGGCCTCACAGAGGGCTAATCAGGGTTTCAGCTGTGTAAGAGTGTTATAGTGCTTCTAACCTGATTAGTATGGGCAGACTGCCTGGGAAGGCTGCAGGATCTGTGTGTGAGAGACACGCTTTCTGATGCAAGTAAGCTATACAGTATGTACTGAAGAACTCTGTGTTTTGTTTAGTGACAGTTAGGAATATCTTATGTTTAGTTAGTGCCGGACAGGCAAGGTATTTTTATTTTGGGGTTTGTTTTATTTTCTGTTTCAATAAAACTGGCCGGGGTCAGTTGTACCAGAAACTGGACTTGTGTTGTTCCTCAGCTGCTGCGTGCGGCCATATTCCCCAGGAAAAGGCGCCTTGCACCCCTACAGTGTTACAACTTGGTGGAGAATGCGAGCAACCCCGTTCTGCGCATAAGTGAAAGCAGCAGCTTTGTGAGGCCTGCAGAAAACGGTGGTTTATGCAGATACAGCCCAGTGTGAAGTTACTGAGACTCACCCCTGAGGGTTTGATATATGTCCTGGGTGAAAGCAGCTACAAAGCCGCCTGGAAAATCTGTCGACATGGAGGATCTGCTTAAAGCCTTGCTGCAAGCTACAGCGGCTCAGCAGGAGGCCAACCGACAGCAGCAGGTGGCAATGGAAGAAAATAGGAGACAACAGCAGGTGGCAATGGAGGAAAATTGGAGACTACAGCAGGAGGCCAACAGACAGCAGCAGGTGACAATGGAGGAAAATAAGAGACAACAGCAGGCAGTTGTTGATGAACTTTACAGGCAACAGCGTCAGGATAGAGAGGCCTTAGCAGAAGTGGTGCAGAGACTTGCAGCTCGGGTTGGAGATGTGGCCGTCAGTGCTCCAACCAGCTCTAGTTCTATACGGGCCAGTCACTTCCTGCAGAAAATGACAGAGGCTGATGATGTGGAGGCCTATCTGACCACGTTTGAAAGGACTGCCGAGCGTGAGAACTGGCCGAAAGCACAGTGGGCCAGTCTGCTGGCACCTTTCCTGTCAGGTGAGCCCCAAAAAGCTTACTTTGATTTAAGCCCTGCTGAGGCTCGGGACTATGATAAACTAAAGACTGAGATCCTGACCCGCCTGGGAGTCACGCTGTCAGTACGAGCACAACGGGTGCACCGTTGGCTGTACGCCATGGAGAAGCCTCCGCGCTCCCAGATGCACGACCTTATTCAGCTAACAAAAAAATGGCTACAGCCAGAGACATTAACTGGTCCCCAGATGGTGGAAAGAGTCGTCATGGACCGCTACTTGAGATCTTTGCCCATGGTCCTGCGCAAGTGGGTGAGCCATGGAAACCCGGGTACTGCTGACCAATTAGTGGACATGGTAGAGAGGTATTTGGCAGCAGAGGAACTACTGATGACCACCCAGCAACCCATAGATCCTCGACAGCGCCCTTCAGTAAAGACTGGTAAGACTGTTCCGTGGGAAAACGTTGCTGGGCGGTTAAGAGAACGCAAGGCTGGAGAGACTGTAAACACTGGCCCTGGAGACAGGCCAATGGGGCTAGAACGGTCTATGCTGCCCAAACGGGTTGATAATCGTGTGGTTAAATGTTTTAGGTGTGGTATGCCAGGTCATGTTATTGCCAATTGCCCAGTCACGCAAGAACCCATGCATTGTGATGCTGCCTTTGAATGTCGCAGAATGTCTTTCTTTGCTAGGTTAGCCTGTACTGTGGTACCTTCACCTGAGCTGGAAAAACAAATGTGTGATGTGTTCTTAGAGGGTAACCGGGTAGAGGCCTTGCTAGATTCAGGAAGTTTAGTTACCCTCGTGAAAGCTGGGTTAGTGAACCCCTTAAAGGTCCAGCAAATACCTATTGGGGTAACTTGCATACATGGGGATACCCAACATTATGCCACTGCTGAGGTGAATATAGAAACTTGTTGTGGGTCAGCAATGGTTAAAGTGGGACTGGTCCCTACCTTGGTGCATGAGGCCATAATAGGGAGGGATTTTCCTCATTTTTGGAAACTGTGGGAATCACGGTTATCAACAGATGTGAGAAGTAAAAAGCCAGTTGATAATACCGGTGATTTTATGGATGTACGTGGGTCTTCGGAACTTTCTGGCCCTTTGCCTTTTGCTAGTTTGGCTGGGGAAGTGACAGATGGGGAGTCCAGTGAGGACCCTCTTGCCGGGAACAGAGACATAGTAGTTAGAACTGAAAGCGTGCCTGACCTGGAGGTAAAGAAGGATCTGTTTGCGTCTGAACAGTTAAAGGATCCTACCTTAATAAAGGCTAGAGAGAATGTTAAGATTGTTAATGGGGAACCTGTGGTACCAGGTGACAGGGTTACGTATCCCCACATGGCCATCTGTAATGAGCTCTTGTACCACATTGTCAAAAGGGGTGAGGATGTGGTGGAACAGCTGGTAGTTCCCCAGCCTTATCGGAGATCGGTACTAGATTTAGCTCATAGTCACGTTACCGCAGGACATTTAGGGGCAGAAAAAACCACTGAAAGAGTTTTACAAAGGTTCTTTTGGCCAGGGGTTTATAAAGAAGTGTCTGAATATTGTTCTTCCTGTCCTGAATGCCAGTATCATGCCCCTAGACCCCATTTCAGGAGCCCACTAGTTCCCATGCCTATTATAGAGGTCCCGTTTGACAGAATAGCCATGGATCTCGTGGGGCCCTTGTTAAAGTCTGCTCGGGGCCATCAGTATATCCTGGTAATTATGGACTATGCCACTCGATATCCTGAGGCTGTCCCTTTACGCACTATCACAACCAAGGCGATAGCTAGGGAGCTGGTGCAGGTATTTAGTAGAGTGGGAATACCAAAAGAAATTTTGACTGACCAAGGTACTCCATTTATGTCAAGGATCATGAAAGAGTTGTGCAAGTTATTTAAGGTCACTCACCTCAGGACGTCCATCTACCATCCCCAAACTGACGGGTTGGTGGAAAGGTTTAATAAAACATTAAAAAGTATGTTAAAAAAGGTTGTTGAGAGAGATGGGAAAAACTGGGATTGTTTGTTGCCCTACTTGTTAATGGCCATCAGAGAAGTTCCTCAGTCCTCTACGGGGTTTTCTCCATTTGATTTGTTGTATGGTAGACACCCCAGAGGGCTGTTGGATATTGCCAAAGAGACGTGGGAAGGACAGCCCACTCCTTATAGAAGCGTTATTGAGCATGTAACACAAATGCAGGATAGGATTGCAGCCGTGGTACCTGTTGTCAGAGAGCACATGGAACAGGCCCAAAGTGCTCAACAGAGGGTCTATAACCGGAGTGCCAAGATACGGGAATTTGCTCCTGGCGATAGAGTTCTTGTTTTGGTACCCACTGTGGAAAGCAAATTCCTAGCTAAATGGCAGGGTCCATTTGAGATTAGGAAAAAAGTGAATGAGGTTAATTACAAAGTATACCAGCCGGGAAAGAGAAAACCCGAACAGATCTACCATGTTAACTTAATCAAACCCTGGAAAGATAGGTTGTCTCTGTCAGCGGAGCCTTGCCCTTCGGTGTCTTCACCCCGGTTGCTTCCCGCAGTGAAGGTGTCAGAGACATTATCAGCTGATCAGAACAATCAGGTTAAAGAATTTCTCATCCAAAATAGGGAGGTATTTTCAGAGCTGCCTGGCCGAACGACCATAATAAAACATGACATTGTCACAGAACCAGGGGTCAGGGTTCATTTAAAGCCATATAGGATTCCTGAAGCTCAGCGAGAAGCTATTTCTAAGGAAGTTAAAACCATGTTAGAACTGGGAGTCATAGAGGAGTCTAACAGTGAGTGGTCCAGTCCCATAGTGCTCATCCCGAAGCCCGACGGTAGCATACGCTTCTGTAATGACTTTCGTAAGTTAAATGAGGTGTCCAAGTTTGACGCATACCCCATGCCCCGTGTGGATGAGCTTGTAGAAAGGCTGGGAACAGCCAGGTTTCTCACCACATTGGACCTGACCAAAGGTTACTGGCAAATACCTTTATGTGATAGCGCCAAAGAAAAAACAGCCTTTTCGGTTCCGGAGGGGCTGTACCAGTATAAGATGTTACCCTTTGGGTTGCATGGGGCTCCAGCAACCTTTCAACGGGCGATGGATAAAATTTTGAGGCCCCATAGAAAATATGCAGCTGCCTATTTGGATGATGTGGTAATTCACAGTACAGACTGGGGGTCCCATTTGGTTAAAGTACAAGCAGTACTGGACTCAATCAGAGAGGCAGGGTTAACTGCTAACCCAAAGAAGTGCTGCCTCGCAATGGAGGAGGTCAAATACTTGGGCTTCACCATAGGCAGAGGTCTGATTAGGCCCCAATTGAATAAAGTTGATGCTATTCAAAACTGGCCTCGTCCAGTGAATAAAAAACAGGTAAGGGCTTTTTTGGGAATTACTGGGTACTATAGACGGTTTATTCCTAATTTTGCGACCACAGCGGTGCCGTTGTCAGACCTTACCAAAGGGAAGCAGTCAAATGTGGTGAAATGGAACCCTGATGCAGAAAAGGCGTTCCAAGCGTTAAAAGTGGCTTTGTGTTCACAACCGGTGTTGATAACACCAGATTTTTCAAAAGAATTTGTGGTACAGACAGATGCCTCAGAGGTAGGGATAGGTGCTGTGCTGTCCCAAACCAGAGATGGGGACGAACACCCTATCATTTATTTGAGTAGGAAACTCAATGAGCATGAAAAAAGGTATGCCATTGTGGAAAAGGAGGCTTTGGCCATTAAGTGGGCACTAGATACCTTGAGATATTACCTCTTGGGTAGACAATTCAGACTAGTGACAGACCATGCCCCTTTAAAATGGATGTATGTAAATAGAGGCAAGAATGCTCGTGTAACTAGATGGTTTCTAGCGTTGCAGGACTTTAAGTTTACTGTCGAACATAGACCGGGAACACAATTGGCCAACGCAGATGCATTGTCTCGCATCTTCTGTTTGGGGGCTACAAGTGTTCCGGCCCCTAGGTCGAAACAGGGGAGGGGGATATGTGACAAGAACACTGGGATAGTGTTTGAGGGCAGGTATATTTGTCCCAGGTTCTTGTCTTACATGTTTTAGAAAATGTTAACTTCTAGGAAAAATGCTTTTTGTTTTGTCCGAACCTTTTCAGTTTGCTGTAAAAGCTGGGTAAAGGCTCTGAGAGAGAGATAAGGCGAGTTCTAGACATTGGGCCCAGTTCGGGTCTTTGGCCTCACAGAGGGCTAATCAGGGTTTCAGCTGTGTAAGAGTGTTATAGTGCTTCTAACCTGATTAGTATGGGCAGACTGCCTGGGAAGGCTGCAGGATCTGTGTGTGAGAGACACGCTTTCTGATGCAAGTAAGCTATACAGTATGTACTGAAGAACTCTGTGTTTTGTTTAGTGACAGTTAGGAATATCTTATGTTTAGTTAGTGCCGGACAGGCAAGGTATTTTTATTTTGGGGTTTGTTTTATTTTCTGTTTCAATAAAACTGGCCGGGGTCAGTTGTACCAGAAACTGGACTTGTGTTGTTCCTCAGCTGCTGCGTGCGGCCATATTCCCCAGGAAAAGGCGCCTTGCACCCCTACAGTGTTACAATATATATACATAGAACAGGCGGTACTCAGCTGAATTTTTTCTGCTCAGTGCTGCCTCCTCTTTGCAACACATTGAGTCACCATGGCCAGTAAGTACTGAACCATCATTATTGGAGTTCCGGGTCTACTGAATATACCTGGCTGCTGTGTGGAACTCTTCTGGGGGCTGCAGGTTTAATATAAGGACCCTACCCAGAAAAATTTCTATACAGAAACTGCAAACAGTTTCTACATAAAGAGCTGGATATTCATGAGAAAAAGCTCTAAGTTATTGGGTGTCATCACCCTTTTATCAATTTGTATGGCCTCAATCAAAAATGAAATTTTAATCTCTATATGTATGGAATAGGGCTATTCGTGAATTTCTTTGTCCTTTTTGTGATACCATTTATTAACCTCCGAAGAAGTAATCTTGACGAAATGCGTTGGGTCAAATCAGTTACAGTCTTCTGTTCAGTTTACCACCACATCTTTTGAGCTCACACCTGTAAAGGTGAAGGTGATTGTTACAACTGTTGTAACTGAAGGATTTCCTGGACTGTATTGAGATATTATTTTAACCGTGTATGTGTCTTTTAATAAAAAGCTCATTTGGTATCTCATCTAATTTTGGCCTTTGCCATTTTCTTGGGTGATTTTTTGTTGTGAGGGTATATTCAGAGGTCTACGAAATAACTTATATCGTGGAGAAAACTCTCTGAATCCCCTATGGAATAAAGAATCTGAATACAACTATATTCTAAAGGCTATGTACTAAGCGCAATTGGTCTGTGTTTGTAATATATATATATATCCCAACGTTACCCTCTCCAGGAGGGACAGACTGTTCTGCTTCAGGACTTTTCTCTTACTGTATGATTGACGACACCTGTGTTGATCAAGTTAATGGATAAGAACACCTGCGAAGGCCGCGCTTTTAGAGATATGGAGGGAGCGTTGTTTACCTGTCAATCTAACAAATGGGAGGAGAAATCTAATGGTTCGTACACACACTGGCCGATATATCGGATGTTCTATTGAACGACCGATATATCGCGGGTCCGTCGGCCAGTGTGTACGAGCAATATGTCTGTGAATACCGTTGTTCACAGACAAATCACATCAGCCCTGCAGCGCACAAGATGACCAATATATCTTCCGATTTATTGGTGCATCGCTGTATGTGTACAGGCAGTAAGACGATTGCCCGTACACATGCTGCACCAGCCGGCGATGATTGACAGCTGAACTGGGCGGGCGCACGTAAACGCCAGGGACGTGTGGTGAGCTAAATGGCTCAGGAGGCACTGGCTAATCCCAGAGCCAGATTTACATGCAATATATGAGCCAAAGGGTACGTCTGGGCATTATACACAGGTGCAGCATTATAAACTCCTGGAAATCTGGTGAGTTTTGATTAGAGATGTGTGGAAAGGATACACAGGTGAGGCACTGCCTCACCTGCCATAGACTTTTTACTCCAGCGTTTGGGCTATAAAAATTATTAGAATAATGCAAAGAAGATATTTCAAACAAATTATCAGTATTTTTCATATATTTTATTCAGTCAAAACTCTGGTTTAAGCGTAAGCATGACAGGAAAGGCTCTGCATCCCCTGCCTCACCTCACCGCACGTCACTGGTAAACGCCCGCCCAGTTTGTGATGTCAGTCCCAATCAGGGGCGTAGCCTCTACTTTGAGGGCCCCGTAGCAACATTTTGAAGGGGACCCTGTCCCAGTGGTCCTAGAGAGACACTTCCCAGCAGCAGTTGTTAATTTTATGCACCATAATGATACCCTGGTTAATTTTCTGAACCATAGTATTGTCCTAGTTAATGTTATGCTCCATAGTAGTACCTTAGTTCATTGTATAAATCTCAGTAGTGCTCTATTAAATGTTATTACATGTTATGTCACATTGTAGTGCTGTCACTACACATTATGTAACCATGTGCCATTAACGGGTCTCTTTGCGTGCATTTCAGCTCGCAACCCTTGGGGGTTATCTCAAGTTGAGTTCATGAATGTTGTATAGGTAATAGCGGCAGGAGGGGTCAGGGTCAAGAGATGCTGGCCTTCAAAAAGGGGGGAAGCTGCAAGTGAAAGAAATTAAAACAGATAGTTGACAGCGCCACCTACCCTGCAGCGCTATGTGCGGTGCCCCCTCCGCACACACCTAGTTACGGCTTTGTAGGCAAGTATGGCTGAAGTACTTAATCTGAGCTTGTACATATATTCAAACTGTGGCTCTCACCTATGCCTGCTGGCATTCCTAGCTAATTGATGGACTGCTATGGACACTGCATTTCTTGTGCTTTTGGATATCAACTGGGGGTTCCTGTTTTTATCCATTTTTACTCTGCTGCCAAAAAATAAGTACTAACTTGTAGAGATGTGCGGCGGGCAATTTACGTATTTTTTGTGTTTTGGTTTTGATTCTGGTTCCATACTCGTGTTTTGGATCTGGATTGGTTTTGCCAAAACCACCCTTTTGCGTTTTGGTTTTGGATCTTGATGATTTTTGAAAAAAACATAAAAACAGCTCAAATTACAGAATTTTGGGGTAATTTTGATCCTACGGTGTTATTAACCTTAATAGCATTCATTTCCACTCATTTCCAGTCTATTCTAAACACCTCACACCTCATAGTATTGTTTTTAGGCCAAAAGGTTGCACCAAGGTGGCTGTATGGCTAAGCTAAGCGACACAAGTGTGTGGCACAAATACCTGGCCCATCTAGGAGTGGTACTGCAGTGGCAGACAGGATGGCAGATTTAAAAAATAGGCCCCAAATAGCACATCATGCAAAGAAGAAAAAGAGGTGCAATGAGGTAGCTGTATGACTAAGCCAAGCGCCAAAAGTGTGCGGCAGAAACACCTGGACCATCTAGGAGGGGCACTGCAGTTGCAGACAGGATGGCACTTAAAAAAATTAGGCCCCAAACAGCACATCATGCAAAGAAGAAAAAGGGGTGCAATGAGGTAGCTGTATGACTAAGCTAAGCAACACAAGTGTGCGGCACAAACAACATGGGATGTGCTGTAATTTGCCCAGATGTAATACACGCACAATATTGGTGGCACAGGAGAGCGTACTCCCAAATCACACACACACACACGGCAAAGCCTGTAATATTAATTTGGATAATAATAACCCTTTTATTTGAAGCTATTGTAATAATATGCAGCACAGGCGAGCGTACCCCTACACCACACAGGGCAAACTCTGTAAAAATTATTTGGATAATAATATAAGTAATGTATATAAGCCTTTTATTTGAAGTAAATAATATACAGCACAGGACACCACCACTGGACTTATGGCAGCACAGGACACCACCACTGGACTTATGGCAGCACAAGACACCACCACTGGACTGATGCAGCACAAGACACCACCACTGGACTGGTCATATACAACAGTACCCCTGGACTTATACAACAGTACTCCAGGAGTTGTACGGCAGTGTCAGACAGGATGGCACTTTAAAAAACTAGTCCGCAAACAGAACATGATGCAAAAAAGAAAAAGAGGTGCAAGATGAAATTGTCCTTGGGCCCTCACACCCACCCTTATTTTGTATAAACAGAACATGCACACTTTAACAAACCAATCATTTCGGCGAAAGGGTCTGCAACATGACTGTGGCTGAAATGACTGGTTTGTTTGGGCCCCCACCAAAAAAAAAGCAATCAATCTCTCCTTGCACAAACTGGCCCTACAGAGGCAAGATGTCGACCTCATCCTCATCCTCTGATACCTCACCCCTTTCAGTGTGTATATCCTCCTCCTCACAGAGTATTAACTCGTCCCCACTGGAATCCACCATCACAGGTCCCTGTGTACTTTCTGTAGGCAATTGCTGGTAAAGGTCTTCCTGGAGGAATTTATAATTCATTTTGATGAACATCATCTGCTACACATTTTGTGGAAGTAACCTACTACGCTGATCGCTGACAAGGTTACTGGCTGCACTAAACACTCTTTCTGAGTACACACTGGAAGGGGGGCAACTTAGGTAAAACAAAGCCAGTTTGTGCAAGGGCCTCCAAATTGCCTCTTTTTCCTGCCAGTATATCTGAGATGCCTACTTGGATGCTGTCACTCATATAATCCTCCACCATTCTTTCAATGGTGACAGAATCATATGCAGTGACAGTAGACATGTCAGTAATCGTTGGCAGGTCCTTCAGTCCGGACCAGATGTCAGCTATCGCTCCTGACTTCCCTGCATCACTGCCAGCGGGTGGGCTAGAAAATCTTATCCTTTTCCTCGCAGCCCCAGTGGCGGTAGAAATTGAAGGAGGAGCTGTTGGCGGTCACGTTCTGCTTGAGTTGACAATTGACTAACCAGCAGGTCTTTGCACCTCTGCACACTTGTGTCTGCTGGAAAGAGAGATACAACGTAGGCTTTAAACCTAGGATCGAGCACGGTGGCCAAAATGTAGTGCTCTGATTTCAACAGATTGACCACCCTTGAATCGTGGCAAAGCGAATGAAGGGCTCCATCCACAAGTCCCACATACTGTGCGGAATCGCTTCGTCTTAACTCCTCCTTCAATTTATCCAGCTGCTTCTGCAAAAGCTTCTGCAAATCGCTCCATCTTAGCTCCTCCTTCATTTATCCAGCTGCTTCTGCTTTTGCTTCTGCAAAAGCAATTTTTTGGCCCACCGACAGCATCTCCTGCATGCCCCTGTCATTTCTAAAAAAATTCTGCACCACCAAATTAATTGTATGTGCAAAACATGGGACATGCTGGAATTTGCCCAGATGTAATTCACGCACAATATTGGTGGCGTTGTCTGATATCACAAATCCCCAGGAGAGTCTAATTGGGGTAAGCCATTGTGCGATGATGTCCCTCAGTTTCGGTAAGAGGTTGTCAGTGGTGTGCCTCTTATGGAAAGCGGTAATACATAGCGTAGCCTGCCTAGGAACGAGTTGGTGTTTGCGAAATGCTGCTATTGGTGTCGCTGCTGTTGTTGCTGCGGAAGGCAATACATCTACCCAGTGGGCTGTTGCAGTCATATAGTCCTTAGTCTGCCCTGTTCCACTTGTCCAAATGTCCGTGGTTAAGTGGACGGTGGGTACAACTGCATTTTTTAGAGGACACTGAGGACACTTTTTCTGACGTCTCGTTATCGCCTGCCTAGAGAAGTGGAATCTAGATGGGATTTGGTACCAGGGACATACTACCTCAAACAATTCTCTAAGTCCCACTGAACTAATGGCGAATACCGGATGCACGTCTAACACCAACATAGCTGTCAAGGCCTCAGTTATCCGCTTTGCAACAGGATGACTGCTGTCATATTTCATCTTCCTCACAACGGACTGTTGGACAGTCAATTGCTTAGTTGAAGTAGTACAAGTGGTCTTCCGACTTCCCCTCTGGGATAACGATCGACTCCCAGCAGCAACAACAGCAGTAGCAACAGCAGCAGTAGGCGTACCACTCAAGGATCCTCCGGGGGAATCACGGTTAGGAGAGAACTCCTCAGTCTTGCCAGTGACATGGACTGCAGGACTACTGATGTTCCTGACTGAGGAGGAAGTTGACGTTGAGGGAGTTGGTGTTGTGGCTTGCAGGAGCTTGGGAACAAGAGGAAGAAGGGATTTGGGTGTCAGTAGACTGCTTACACTCTTACCCAAAGTTTCACAACTTGACACTGACTTCTGATGAATGCGCAGACGGTGACGTGTAAGGGAGGATTTTCCTAGGTGGTTAACATACTTACCCCTACTTATTACAGATTGACAGAGGCAACACACGGCTTGACACCTGTTGTCCAGATTTGTGGAGAAATTATTTCACACCGAAGGGGTAGCTTTTTTGGTATTTTGCCCAGGCATCACAATGGGCTTATTCATCCCACGGACAACAGGTGTCTCCCCCGGTGTCTGATTTAAACAAACCACATCACCATCAGAATCCTCATCGTCAACTTCCTCCTCAGTGCCAGCAACTCCCATATCCTCATCCTGGTGTACTTCAACAGTGACATCTTCAATTTGAATATAAGAAACTGGACTGTGAGTGCTACTTCTAGCACTTGCAGAGGTCGTGCAAATGGTGGAAGGAGCCACCTCTTCCCGTCCAGTGTTGGGAAGGTCAGGCATCGCAACCGCCGACACATTTGGACTCTCCTTGGGGATTTGTGATAACATCTTAGAACGCACAGTTCTTTGCTGTGCTTTTGCCAGCTTAACTCTTGTAATTTTTCTAGTGGGAGGACGAGGGCTTCCATAATCATGTGAATCTGAACCACTAGTCATGAACATAGGCCAGGGGCTTAGCCATTCCTTGCCACTCCGTGTCATAAATGGCATATTGGCAAGTTTAAGTTTCTCTTCAGACCATTTAAATTTATTTCTTTGGGTTTTTGGATTTTTTCCATGCACTCTACTATAACATTGGGCATCGGCCTTGGCAGATGGCGTTGATGGCATTTCATCGTCTATGTCTTGACTAGTGGCAGCAGCTTCAGCTCTAGGAGGAAGAGATTCTTGATCTTTCCCTATTTTGTCCTTCAAATTTTTGTTCTTTATTATTTTTCTGGAGTTATATAAGACAATATGCGGCACAGGAGAGAGTACCCCTACACTACACGGGGCAATCATGTAAAAATTATATTTGGATTAAATGTTAATAACCCCTTTATTTGGAGTAAATAATATACAGCACAGGACACTACCACTGGTCTGATGCAGGACAACACAGCAACACTGTAAGGGACTTATTATACAGCAGCACTGGACATATGGCAGCAGAGGACACCACCACTGTGACTGGTCACTGGACTGACTAATGCACAGGACACTACCACTGGTCTGATCCAGGGCAACACAGCGACACTGTAAGGGACTTATTATGCAGCAGCACTGGACATATGGCAGCAGAGGACACCACTGTGACTGGGCACTGGACGGACTAATGCACAGGACACGACCACTGATCTGATCCAGGGCAACACAGCGACACTGTAAGGGACTTATTATACAGCAGCACTGGACATATGGCAGCAGAGGACACCACCACTGTGACTGGTCACTGGACTGACTGATGCAGCTAAGACACTACATTGGACTGAGCAGGACAAGACAGCACTATAATCGCCACCCCATTTTCCCGCCCACACAGACACTGAGGACGGAGACACGTCCTCTCACTACACTCTCCAGGACTGGAGTGAAAATGGCGGTGACGCGCGGCTCCTTATATGGAATCCAAACCCCACGAGAATCCGACAGTGGGATGATGATGTTTTGCCTCGTTCTGGTTTCCGAGTCAGGCAGGAAAACCCGAGCCGGATTCGGATCCGGGCTCGGGTAGTGAAGTTCGGTAGGGTTCGGTTCTCTGAGAACCGAACTCGCTCATCTCTAGTACTAAGGATACCTTCATATCTAAGGACATTCATTATCTTCAGCAGAAGGCTTAGTGCTACATTCTTGTCCTGCATTTAAGTCCAGGTTCAGATCTGTGCAATCACCCATCAACTGCTTCCCATCTGTGCTAAGCATTGTACTGCATTCCAGAACTCACAATACTACTAACAGTAAAGTCTAGATCCACAGTTTACATATTACTACAATGAGAGATCCCTATCATATAATACTCAAGAATCCTTAACACTTCCAGTATTCCACAGTTACGTCTTCAGTTCATTGTTTCCGTGTCATTATGCATTTGTCTGCAGTTACCACTCTAGACAATAATCCTGCGGTCTCCAGTCAATTCAGTAATTCCTTACAACTAGAGATATACTGTAAGTCCTGGTGACCACTTAAGGACCGTTGTGCATATCAGGCACTAAGGGAACAGTGGGTGGTTGTTATAGGCAGAAGACCTTCTTGTGGGCGCTAGGCTCTTACACAATTGAGCTGGAGTTTCCTAACAATGCCAGTGGTGTCAAGAGGGAAGGGGGGAGTGGGTACACTTTACCAGGGGCCTGGCCTGTTGGAAGGACCTGGGGGGGGGCTGCTGCTGCCTCCCCTCCCTCCCCGTTGTAGACATGCGTGCTGCCATTTGGGTGTGGGGAGAAAGAGGACTGACTACTGCTGCAGCAGTCTCTCCCTGCAGCAGAGCACACGCTGCTGTGTGCTGCACTGGGGTGAGCAAGCGCATTCACTCGGCCGCAGACATTACTGCAAACCACGCCCCTTTAGTGAGGCCATGCCCCATTTTCCATGTGGGTGTGGCTACGCTTCGCTGGACTCCCGCTTTCCTTGTCCACAAAGTTGGGAGGTATGCTGCTGATAGTGGCGGCAGGATCGAGGAGTGTGTCCCTGCATATAGCACCCCACTTCCCCTACATTGTCATGTGCTTTGTTCAACACTTGATTCATTCAGACTGTGGCAGACTTTACAATCAATTTAAAATCCTCAAGCAAAAAAACACTGATTGTCCAGCAGAGCTTTGCTATGAGTATTTTAGATTCATAGTCTGCCACAGTCTGGATGAATGGATTTCAGAGCTTGTAGAAGGACAAAGTGCTTGCAGGCACTCTCTGTACTACGGGAAGCGATTGCATCGGATGGGGGTGGAGAAGCAATTGGCTAAGGGAGTAAGGCAGAATTCTTGCCCCCCCCCCCCTTTAAATCCAGCGTTCTGGGCACATGACCCCCTAGCCCCGCTCCCCACCCCAAGTTGGGGTCCTGCATTAACTAGGCCACTACTATGGGGCATAAAATGAGTTAGGGCAACATTATGGGGCATTAAATGAACTGGAGTACTACTTTGGGATATAAAATGAACTAGGGCACTACTATGGGGCATAACATTAACTAGGGCGCTATTATGGGGCATAAAATGAACTACAGCACTATGGGTCATACAATTAACTAGGGCACTACTATGGGGCACACAATGAACTAGGGCACTACTATGGGGCATAACATTAACTAGGGCACTACCCTGGGGCATAAAATTAACTAGAGCACTACTATGGGGCATAAAATGAACTACAGTAAGACACTACTGTGGGGCATAAAATTAACTAGGGCACTACTATGGGGCATAACTTTAGCTAGGGCACCATTATACTTAATAAAATGAACTAGTGCACTACTATGGGGTATAAAATTAACTAGGATACTACTATGGGGCATTACATTACCTAGGGCACCACTATAGTTCATAAAATGAACTAGTGTACTGCTATGGGGCATAAAATTAACTATGACACTACTCTGGGACATACAAATGAATTATGGCACTTCTCTTGGGTATAACATTAACTAGGGCACTACTATGGGGCATAAAATGAACCAGTGCACTACTATGGGGCATAACATTAACTAGGGCACTATTATAGTGCATACAATGAACTAGGGCACTACTATGGGCATAAAATGAACTAGGGCACTACTATGGGGCTTAACAGTAACTAGTGCACTGCTATGGGGTATAAAATGAACTAGGGCACCACTATAGTTCATAAAATGAACTTTTGCACTATTATGGGGCATAACATTAACCACTTAACTGACAATTTATTTCGCCGAAAACCGCTCCGAAATTGTTTTTTTTTTCTGAGTGAATTAAGTGAAGAACATTACTTTAACCCTATCCCAAATGATTTTAGTTAAAAAAAAAGGAAAAAAAATATTTGTAAAAAAATATTTTCCCCCAAAAAATCGAAACATCGTTTGGAAACATAGCGACCATCGGAACATCGGGAACATTGTGACTATCGCGGCTTTCATTTTGAAAGCCGGGACAGCCTGCAGGTATACAGGTGGGTCTGGGGGTGGCTTGGGAGGGTTCATTTACTCTCCCCAGCGGCTGCCATTGTCTGCAGCCGCTGGAGGGGGGGATCCTGCCGTGCTGTCCGATCAGCAGTGATCGGCAGCACGGCAGACACAGGGGGAGAGTGCAGGGAGGCAGATGGACCTTCCGGTCCCTCTGACAGCAGCAGCGGAGGGAAGTTTATCTTCACTGCCGCTGCTAACACTCTCTTGCATCCCATGCGACCAGATCAGATAGAGCACTTGCAGGCATGGTCGCATCTACTATGGGCATAAAATTAACTAGGGCACTACTATGGGCATAAAATTAACTAGGGTCCTACAATGGGGCATAACATGAACTAGTGCACTACTGTGGGGCATAGAATGAATTAGGGCACTACTATGGGGCACAGAATGAGCTAGGGCACCACTATGGGACAAAAAAATAATTAAGGCACTATTATTGGGTATAACATTAACTAGGGCATTACTATGGGTAAAAAAATGAACGAGGGCATATAATGAACTAGGGCACTACCATGGGGGCATAACATTAACTAGGGCACTACTCTGGGGCATACAAATGAACTAGGGCACTACTATGGGGCAAAACATGAACCAGTGCACTGCTGTGGGGTATAAAATTAACTAGGGCACAACTATATTTCATAAAATGAACTAGTGCACTGCTATGGGTCATATCATTAACTAGGGCACTACCATGGGGCATAAAATGAAATAGAGCACTACTATGGGGCATAAAATGAACTAGGGCACTACTATGGACATTAAATGAACTAGGGCACTACTATGTGGCATGACATGAATTAGTGCACTGCTGTGGGGTATAAAATTAACTAGGGCACAACTATATTTTATAAAATGAACTAGTGCCCTACTATAGGGCATACCATTAACTAGGGCACTACCATGGGGCATAAAATGATCTAGAGCACTACTATGGGACATAAAATGAACTAGGGCACTACTAATATCGTCCATACAATGAAATAGGGCACTACTATGGGGCATAACACTAACTAGGGCACTCCTATGGGGCATAAAGTGAATTAGTATACTACTATGGGGCATAAAATGAACTAGGGCACTGCTATGGGGTATACAATGAACTAGGGGGGTCATTCTGAGTTGATCGCTAGCTGCCATTGTTTGCTGCGTAGCGATCAGTGTAAAAAACAGCTAATCTGTCCATGCGTATGCATCGTATGGGTACGAAGTCCATTGTGGTTTTGCACTGGTTCTAGCGACGATTCCAATCACACAGCCCAACGCAAGGAGATTGACAGAAAGAGGGAGTTCATGGGTGTCAACTGACCGTTTTTTGGGAGTGTTTGGAAAAACGCAGACGTGGTCGGGCGTTTGCTGGCGGGTATCTGACGTCATTACCGTGTCACTCGTCGCAGTAATCATCGCACAGGACAAGTAATTACAGTGCTAGTCTTGTTTTGCACAAAATGTGTTTGCAGGCGCTCTGCTGCACAGGCGTTCGCACTCCTGCAAAGCAAATATACACTCCCCCGTGGGCGACGACTATGCGTTTGCGCGGCTGCTAAAAACTGCTAGCGAGCAATCAACTCGGAATGACCCCCTAGGGCTCTACTATGGGGCATAGCATTAGCTAGGGCACTATTATGGGTCATAAAATGAACGATGGCACTACTATGGGGCATACAAATGAACTAGAGCACTACTATGGGGGTTAACATTAACTAGGGCACTACTATTGGGCATAAAATTAACTATTGCACTACTATGGGGCATAACATTAACTAGTGCACTACTATAGTGCATACCATGAACTAGGGCACTACTATGGGCATAAAATGAACTAGGGCCCTACTATGGGGCATAACACGAACTAGTGCACTGCTGTGGAGTAAAAAAAATTAACTAGGGCACAACTATATTTCATAAAATTTACTAGTGCACTTCTATGGGGAATACAATGAAATAGGGTACTACTATGGGGCATAAATTGTACTAGGGCCCTACCATGGCGCATAAAATGAGCTAGTGCACTACTATGGGGAATAGAATTAACTAGGCCACTACTATGGGTCATAAAACGAACTAGTGAACTGCTATGGGGCATAACATTAACAAGGACATTACTATGGGGCAAAAAATGAACTAGAGCACTATTGTGGGGCATAGAATGAACTAGAGCACTACTGTGGGGCATAAAACAAAATAGGGCACTACTATGGGGCATAAAATGAACTAGGGCACTACTATGGGACATAAAATGAGCTAGTGAAGTATTATGGGACATTGGACCTAATTCTGAGTTGATCGCAGCAGCAATTATGGGGGTTATTCCGAGTTGTTCGCTCGCAAGCGGATTTTAGCAGATTTGCTCATGCTAAGCCGCCGCCTACTGGGAGTGAATCTTAGCATCTTAAAATTGCGAACGATGTATTCGCAATATTGCGAATACACACCTCGTAGCAGTTTCTGAGTAGCTCCAGACTTACTCGGCATCTGCGATCATTTCACTGCTTGTCGTTCCTGGTTTGACGTCACAAACACACCCAGCGTTCGCCCAGACACTCCCCCGTTTCTCCAGCCACTCCTGCGTTTTTCCCGGAAACGGTAGCGTTTTTTCCCACACGCCCATAAAACGGCCTGTTTCCGCCCAGTAACTGTTAGGGTCTCCTGCCCTGTGCTGCCACGTCGTCATGGCAACCGGGAGACAAGTGCTAGTGGAGTAACCTGAGCGCAGCTGATACTCCGGTTCGGGTCTTTTGCTGTGCAGTGGTTACAGGCTCTGTGCACGGCAGGGGATCCGGTGCTGGTTTTTGTGCTCACAGTCTGTGAGGTCTGAGTGGGGCGTGGACAGCACCTGCTATATAAGGCCTCTTCTCAGGTTAAGCAGATGCTGCTGAATCTTTGTTGGTTAGTCAGTTCCTGAAAGTTAGCCAGTACTGTGTAGCTTTGTATTTGTTGTTGCTTATTGCAATTAGGCCTGGGGATTTGGTACTACACTCTGCCAATCCAGACCTAGCAGTAAGACTGGAGTCAGTCGTTTAACTTGCTGGGGTTCTTTTGCTACTCTGTGAACTTAGCAAGTTTGCGGCTGTATTCTCAGACTTGTCTGATTAAATCCTGTCTCACTGTGCAAGGTGTTGAGGTGTCAGTTTAGTGGCAGTAAGCTGAACCTGTGCACTGCAAGTGAGGATTAGGATTGTGGAGACTCTCCTTGTGTCTATCATTCCATCTCTGACCAAGGAGTTTACTGCCACACCCGTTGGTAACCCTTTAGGGTTTTTTACTGTTGCCCTTAGCAACAGCATTTCGGGTTCTCTACGTATTAAAACACAACATCTTGCTTTTTCCATCTGAGCATTACTATTACTAGGGAGACACCCAGTTTCTTAGCCTCTGGGCTTCTCTGTTCACTTTGTGTTTATTTTGTTACCCTATCACCTTCTGTGTACGTAATGTCATATTCCCCAGTCTGTCTGTGAGTTCATTTGTTTTGCTTCCCTATCCGTTCAGACACCAGTACATTCCTGCAGGCACTGGTGTGCATAACAGTTCAGACACCAGTACATTCCTGCAGGCACTGGTGTGCATAACATATTCAGCAGCCTAATACTCCTGTTGAAATTTTGTGGGAATATGGAGCATACCCCTCAAAATACGTTGCAACAGGTGGTCGATCAGGTGCAGGTCCTGACTCGACAATTTAATGATTTGTCCATTAAAATGCACACCTCCCAGGCCGCTGGCGGAGCTCCCGCAGCAGCAGCACCTTCAGGGGTTAAGGAGCCGAAAGTAAATCTCACGGATCGTTTTTCTGGAGATCGCTCGCAGTTCTTTTGTTTCAATGAGAGCTGCAAGCTATACTTTCGGCTTAGGCCTCAGTCTTCTGGGTCGGAGATTCAGCGGGTGGGCATAGTGTTTTCCTTGCTACAAGGAGACCCACAGGTCTGGGCATATGGGTTGCAGCCTGACTGTCCGTCGCTTAAAAGTGTTGATGCTTTTTTTACGGCACTGGGCATGTTGTATGATGACCCTGACAAGACGGCCTCAGCCGAGGCTCAGATTTCGATCCTTAAGCAAGGGCGAAGGCCAGTTGAGGTTTACTGTACGGAGTTTCGGAGGTTGGCCCATGATACCCAGTGGAATGACCCAGCCCTGAGACACCAGTACCGAAGAGGTCTTTCTAACCAGATAAAAGACCAACTGGTACAATATCCCTTGCCTGATAGCTTGGATCAGCTCATGCAGTTATCCATCCGGGTGGATAGACGGCTGAGAGAGCGTAGGCTTGAAAGGGAGACCGAGGTTTCCTTCTTTCCCAAGGGAACCTCAGACTCTGAGGAATTTTCCGAGGAGCCTATGCAGATTGGGGCTACCCGCCTCTCCTCGCGTGAGAAGACGCGGAGGAGACAGCAGGGGTTGTGTTTGTACTGTGGGAATAAAGGTCATGTGGTAGTATCATGCCCAGAAAAGCCGGAAAACTTCAGGGCCTGAGGGTGATGGGAAATATCCTGTCAGGCCAGAAGTCAGAATTTCCCAAGAAGACTTTTATCATTCCGGTGACCTTGAAGATCCTCGGTCAAACTGTCAAGACTGAGGCCTTTGTGGACAGTGGGGCCGACGGGGTTTTTATGGACCGCCAATTCGCCCTGAAACACTCTGTTCCCTTAGTACCCTTGGCATCGGAAATTGAGATTTGTGGGTTAAACGGGGAACCATTATCCCAAGGTAAAATTACCTCTTGCACTAGCCAGATTTCTTTGTTAATTGGAGCCACACACTCTGAAAAATTGTCCTTTTATGTGACTGTCTGTACTTTTGCCCCATTGGTGTTGGGGTTACCCTGGTTAAGGGCCCACAATCCTCAATTTGACTGGGTCTCTGGGGAGATTCTTAGTTGGGGTACTGATTGTTTCAGGAGTTGCTTGAGCCTTCCAGTCAGGCTCTCGCAAGTAAGTTTGCCAGGATTGCCAGGGTGTTATGCAGATTTTGCGGACGTGTTCTCCAAAAAAGTTGCAGGGGTACTACCTCCCCATCGCCCCTATGACTGTGCCATTGATTTGTTGCCAAATGCTAAGCTTCCCAAGAGCAGGTTGTACTCCCTGTCACGTCCTGAGACTCAGGCTATGGCAGAGTACATTCAGGAGAACTTGGCTAAGGGATTTATCAGACCTTCACAGTCTCCAGTTGGGTCGGGGTTCTTCTTCGTGGGTAAAAAGGACGGTTCGTTGCGACCCTGCATCGACTTCAGGGAATTGAACCGTATCACGATTAAAAACTCATACCCACTGCCTCTCATTTCGGTCTTGTTTGACCAGCTTCGTACTGCCACCATATTTTCTAAGATTGACCTACGCGGTGCGTACAATCTAATCCGAATAAGAGAGGGGGATGAATGGAAGACTGCCTTTAATACCCACTCAGGGCATTATGAATATTTGGTGATGCCTTTTGGGCTCTGTAATGCCCCGGCAGTCTTCCAGGATTTCATGAATGATGTACTCAGGGAATATTTGGATAGATTCTTAGTTGTATACTTAGATGACATCCTAATCTTCTCCCATTCCCTGGAGGAACATCGGAAGCATGTACGCTTAGTCCTCCAGAAACTCAGAGACCACCGGCTTGGGGCGAAGCTGGAGAAGTGCGAATTTGAAGTTCAGCAAATAGCATTTCTAGGATATATTATCTCCCCAGAAGGTTTCCAAATGGAGGGTTCCAAGGTACAGGCAGTCCTGGATTGGGTGCAGCCCACTAGTTTGAAGGCGCTTCAGCGTTTCCTGGGCTTTGCAAATTTTTATAGACGATTTATCGCTGGATTTTCGTCTATAGTGGCGCCCTTGGTGGCACTCACTAAGAAAGGGGCGGATGTTGCTCACTGGTCTTGTGAGGCTAAAGCGGCTTTTGCCCGTCTCAAAAGGGCACTTGTATCGGCCAAGGTGCTGCGACACCCAGATCCAGAGCGTCCTTTTGTGGTGGAGGTGGATGCCTCTGAGATGGGTATTGGGGCAGTGCTCTCTCAGATGGGAGTGTCTGATAATCGCCTTCATCCCTGTGCTTACTTTTCCCGTAAATTTTCGCCTGCCGAGATGAATTATGACGTGGGTAACCGGGAATTGTTGGCTATTAAGGATGCACTCGAGGAGTGGAGACACTGGCTTGAGGGGGCTAAGTTTGTGGTCTCAATTCTCACCGACCATAAGAATCTGGCATATTTAGAGTCAGCGAAGCGTCTCAATGCCAGGCAGGCACGATGGGCTTTGTTTTTTGCTCGCTTTAATTTTTTGATAACATATCGCCCTGGGTCAAAAAACATCAAGGCTGATGCACTCTCGCGGAGTTTTGCTCCAATCCAGGAGACCACCGAGGAGCCGTTGCCCATTGTGTCCCCATCATGTATTAAAGTGGGCATTACCCAGGACCTCTTATCATTAGTCCTTAGAGCACAGGAGCAGGCTCCTCCAGACCTTACGGTAGGTCTTTTGTTTGTGCCTCCTAGGTTAAGACAGCGAGTGTTCCTGGAATTCCATGCCAAGAAGTCGGCAGGTCACCCGGGTATTGCCAGAACTCGGGAGTTGCTATCTAGGGCGGTGTGGTGGCCCTCGGTGGCTAAGGATGTGGATCAGTGGGTTCGGGCATGTGACATCTGTGCCCGAAATAAGACTCCTAGAGGGGTTCCTGTTGGCCCATTACATCCACTCTCTATCCCATCTAAGGACCCACATTTCAATGGATTTTGTGGTGGACTTGCCCAAATCCTCGGGGATGACAGCCATCTGGGTTGTCGTTGACAGGTTTTCGAAGATGGCGCACTTCGTTCCACTGGTTGGGCTGCCATCGGCCAGACGCCTGTCTGAATTATTTATGCTGCATGTTGTGCGTCTCCACGGGTTGCCACTTGATGTGGTCTCTGACCGCGGATCCCAGTTTGTGGCCAAATTCTGGAGGGCATTTTGTTCCGATCTCCAGATTTCCGTCAGCTTGTCGTCAGGCTACCATCCGCAGTCTAATGGGCAGACTGAAAGGGTGAACCAGTCCTTGGAGCAGTTCCTCAGGTGTTATGTCTCCAAGTGTCAGACTGACTGGGTTGCTCATCTGTCCATGGCGGAGTTTGCCTATAACAACGCGGCTCACTCTGCTACAGGGATCTCTCCCTTCCTTTGTGTGTATGGGCATCATCCTAAGGCCAATTCTTTTGACCCCGTGGACTCCACGCCTGGTGGTTCCTCTGTGGTTTCGGTCCTTAGAGGTATTTGGCGGAAAGTGAAGAAAGCCCTTGTGTCTGTGTCATTAGTGACCAAAAGGGTTTTTGATAAGCGGAAAAGACCCTGCAGCTTCAAATTAGGAGACTTCGTCTGGTTGTCTACCAAGAATTTGAAGTTGAGACAGCCATCTCATAAGTTAGGGCCCCGGTTCATCGGCCCTTATAAGATCACCAGGGTTATCAATCCGGTGGCATTTCAGTTAGATCTGCCCCGTTCTTTGGGTATCAATAAAACATTTCATTGTTCCCTTTTAAAACGGGCGATTAGTAATCCTTCTTCCAGTGGAAGACCTTCCCCTCTTCTGATACGTGGCCAGAGGGAGTTTGTTGTTGAAAGGATTCTTGACTCCAAGATGGTTCGGGGTCGGCTGTCATTTTTGGTGCACTGGAAGGGGTATGGCCCGGAGGAGCGGTCGTGGGTGCGCAGTTGTGATCTTCATGCCCCCAGACTGATACGGTGGTAGGGGTTCTTTGACCCCTCGTCAGAGGGGGGGTACTGTTAGGGTCTCCTGCCCTGTGCTGCCACGTCGTCATGGCAACCGGGAGACAAGTGCTAGTGGAGTAACCTGAGCGCAGCTGATACTCCGGTTCGGGTCTTTTGCTGTGCAGTGGTTACAGGCTCTGTGCACGGCAGGGGATCCGGTGCTGGTTTTTGTGCTCACAGTCTGTGAGGTCTGAGTGGGGCGTGGACAGCACCTGCTATATAAGGCCTCTTCTCAGGTTAAGCAGATGCTGCTGAATCTTTGTTGGTTAGTCAGTTCCTGAAAGTTAGCCAGTACTGTGTAGCTTTGTATTTGTTGTTGCTTACTGCAATTAGGCCTGGGGATTTGGTACTACACTCTGCCAATCCAGACCTAGCAGTAAGACTGGAGTCAGTCGTTTAACTTGCTGGGGTTCTTTTGCTACTCTGTGAACTTAGCAAGTTTGCGGCTGTATTCTCAGACTTGTCTGATTAAATCCTGTCTCACTGTGCAAGGTGTTGAGGTGTCAGTTTAGTGGCAGTAAGCTGAACCTGCACTGCAAGTGAGGATTAGGATTGTGGAGACTCTCCTTGTGTCTATCATTCCATCTCTGACCAAGGAGTTTACTGCCACACCCGTTGGTAACCCTTTAGGGTTTTTTACTGTTGCCCTTAGCAACAGCATTTCGGGTTCTCTACGTATTAAAACACAACATCTTGCTTTTTCCAACTGAGCATTACTAATACTAGGGAGACACCCAGTTTCTTAGCCTCTGGGCTTCTCTGTTCACTTTGTGTTTATTTTGTTACCCTATCACCTTCTGTGTACGTAATGTCATATTCCCCAGTCTGTCTGTGAGTTCATTTGTTTTGCTTCCCTATCCGTTCAGACACCAGTACATTCCTGCAGGCACTGGTGTGCATAACAGTTCAGACACCAGTACATTCCTGCAGGCACTGGTGTGCATAACAGTAACACCCATTTCCTGTCAATCACATTACGATCGCCAAAACGATGAAAAAGCCGTGAGTAAAAATCCTAACTGCATAGCAAATTTACTTGGCGCAGTCGCAGTGCGGACATTGCGCATGCGCATTAAGCGGAAAATCGCTGCAATGCGAAGATTTTTACCGAGCGAACAACTCGGAATGACCCCCTTTGTTAGCAACTGGGCAAAACCATATGCACTGCAGGGGGGGGGGGGCAGATATACCACGTGCAGAGACAGTTAGATTTGGGCGGGGTGTATTTAAACTGAAATCTAAATTGCAGTGTAAAAATAAAGCAGCCAGTATTTACCCTGCACAGAAACAAAATAACCCACCCAAATCTAACTCTCTCTGCACATGTTACATCTGCTCCACCTGCAGTGCAGATGGTTTTGCCCAATTGCTAACAAACTTGCTGCTGCGATCAACTCAGAATTACCCCCATAAAATGAACAACTGCTATAGAGAGAAGTGTCTCTCTAGAAGAGGAAGGGGGCCCTTCAAAATGTTGTTATGGGGCCCACAAAGTTCTGTTTATGTCCCTGCCACTGACTATTTATTCAGGAACAGCACAGGTATCATCTTTTGAAACTATGGGCCTAATTCACACCTGATTGCAGCAGCAAAATTGTTCTCTAACGGGGAAAACAATGGAGGTCATTCCGAGTCGTTCGCTCGGAAAATTTCTTCGCATCGCAGCGTTTTTCCGCTTAGTGCGCATGCGCAATGTCCGCACTGCGACTGCGCCAAGTAAATTTGCTATGAAGTTTGGATTTTTACTCACGGCTTTTTCTTCGCTCAGGCGATCGTAGTGTGATTGACAGGAAATGGGTGTTACTGGGCGGAAATAGGCCGTTTTATGGGCGTGTGGGAAAAAACGCTACCGTTTCCGGAAAAAATGTGGGAGTGGCTGGAGAAATGGAGGAGTGTCTGGGCGAACGCTGGGTGTGTTTGTGACGTCAAACCAGGAACGATAAGCACTGAACTGATCGCAGATGCCGAGTAAGTCTGAAGCTACTCTGAAACTGCTACAAGATGTGTAATCGCAATATTGCGAATCTTTCGTTCGCAATTTTAAGAAGCTAAGATTCACTCCCAGTAGGCGGCGGCTTAGCGTGTGCAATACTGCTAAACTCGCCTTGCGAGCGAACAACTCGGAATGAGGGCCTATGTACACTGCAGGTGGGGCAAATACAACATGTGTAGAGAGAGTTAGATTTGGGTGGGGTGAGTTCAAACTAAAATCTAAATTGCAGTGTAAAAATAAAGCAACCAGTATTTAACATGCACAGAAACAAAATAACCCACCCAAATCTAACTTTCTCTGAACATGTTTTACTTGCCCCACCTGCAGTGCACATGGGGGGTAATTCAGACCTGATCACTAGGCTGCATTTTCGTACAGCGGGTGATCAGGCCTAAACTGCACATGCATATGCACCGCAATGCACAGGTGCGTCACATGGGTACAAAGCGGATCGCCGCTCAGCGATGGGTTTATGCGAAGGATCCATTTGCACGGGCGTTCGCAAGGAGATTGACAGGGAGAAGGCATTTGTGGGTGGCAACTGACTGTTCCCAAGCGTTTGCAGGGCGGGTGTCTGACGTCAATTCCGGTCCCGGACAGATTGAAGTGATTGCAGCGGCTGAGTAAGTCCTGGGCTACTCAAAAACTGCACAAAATCTTTTTGTACCGCTCGGCTGCACATGCGATTGCACACTTGCACAGCTAAAATACACTCCCTGATGGGCGGCGACTATGTGAACGCAGGACTGCAAAAAAACCCTAGCGAGCGATCGGGTCTGAATTACCCCTGAAGTCCAGGTAGAAAGCATTTTGTCCCTCCTGGAATGGGTCATGGTGGGAGGTGTAGATTGTGTATATTAAATTTAAACCAAAGGTGTATATAAGTTTTAACTAAAAGTTTAATAATGGCTGGGTACTGTTTACAGCTCCACCTAATTGAAAGATAACTATTTTATAAACTTTTCTTGTAGTTGAACAAAGACAACTTATCCATAAAATACACATAGAAAAAATAAGATTTTAAACCTACCGGTAAATCTTTTTCTCGTAGTCCGTAGAGGATGCTGGGGACTCCGTAAGGACCATGGGGATAGATGGGCTCCGCAGGAGACATGGGCACTTTAAGAAAGACTTTAGGTATGGGTGTGCACTGGCTCCTCCCTCTATGCCCCTCCTCCAGACCTCAGTTAGAGAAACTGTGCCCAGAGGAGACGGACAGTACGAGGAAAGGATTTTTGTTAATCCAAGGGCAAGATTCATACCAGCCACACCAATCACACCGTATAACTTGTGTATCCATTAAACCGTTAACAGTATGAAAAAACAACTTAGCATCAGTCTAAAACTGATGAAACTATAACATAACCCTTATGTAGGCAAAACTATATACAAGTCTCACAGAAGTAGCCCGCACTTGGGACGGGCGCCCAGCATCCTCTACGGACTACGAGAAAAAGATTTACCGGTAGGTTTAAAATCTTATTTTCTCTTACGTCCTAGAGGATGCTGGGGACTCCGTAAGGACCATGGGGATTATACCAAAGCTCCCAAACGGGCGGGAGAGTGCGGATGACTCTGCAGCACCGATTGAGCAAACAGGAGGTCCTCCTCAGCCAGGGTATCAAACTTATAGAACTTTGCAAAGGTGTTTGAACCCGACCAAGTAGCAGCTCGGCACAGTTGTAGTGCCGAGACCCCTCGGACAGCCGCCCAAGACGAGCCCACCTTCTTAGTGAAATGGGCCTTGACCGATTTTGGTAACGGCAATCCAGCCGTAGAATGCGCCTGCTGAATCGTGTTACAGATCCAGCGAGCAATAGTCTGCTTTGAAGCAGGGGCGCCAACCTTGATGGCTGCATATAGGACAAACAGTGCTTCTGTTTTTCTGACTCTAGCCATTCTGGCCACGTAAATTTTCAAAGCCCTGACTACATCAAGGGACTCGGAATCCTCCAAGTCTCGCGTAGCCACAGGCACCACAATAGGTTGGTTCATATGAAAGGCTGACACCACCTTAGGCAAGAACTGAGGACGGGTCCGCAATTCCGCCCTATCCATATGGAAAACTAGATAGGGGCTTTAATGAGACAAAGCCGCCAATTCCGCCTAGCCGAAGCCAGGGCTAATAACATGACCACCTTCCAAGTGAGATATTTTAACTCAACCATTTGAAGTGGTTCAAACCAGTGCGACTGAAGGAAACTCAACACCACGTTAAGGTCCCAAGGCGCCACCGGAGGTATAAAAGGAGGCTGAATATGCAGCACTCCCATCACAAAAGTCTGTACTTCTGGGAAAGAAGCCAATTCTTTTTGAAAGAAAATGGATAAGGCCGAAATCTGAACCTTAATGGATCCTAATTTTAGGCCCAAATTCACTCCAGTCTGTAGGAAGTGAAGGAAACGTCCCAGATGGAATTCTTCCGTAGGAGCATTCCTGGCCTCGCACCAAGAAACATATTTTCGCCATATCCGGTGATAATGTTTCGCTGTCACGTCTTTCCTAGCCTTTATCAGAGTAGGAATGACTTCATCCGGAATGCCCTTTTCCGCTAGGATCCGGCGTTCAACCGCCATGCCGTCAAACGCAGCTGCGGTAAGTCTTGGAACAGACAGGGCCCCTGTTGCAACAGGTCCTGTCGCAGAGGAAGAGGCCACAGAACTCCCGTGAGCATTTCCAGCAGATCCGGATACCAGGCCCTTCGTGGCCAATCTGGAACTATGAGAATTGTTCTCACTCCTCTTTTTCTTATTATTCTCAACAGCTTGGGTATGAGAGGAAGAGGAGGAAATACATAGACCGACTGGAACACCCACGGTGTCACTAGGGCGTCTAATGCTACCGCCTGAGGGTCTTTTGATCTGGTGCAATACCTCTGTAGCTTTTTGTTGAGGCGGGACGCCATCATGTCTATCTGGGGCAGTCCCCACTGACTTGCAATCTGTGCGAAGACTTCCTGATGAAGTCCCCACTCTCCTGGATGCAGGTCGTGTCTGCTGAGGAAGTCTACTTCCCAGTTGTCCACTCCTGGAATGAACACTGCTGACAGTGCGCTTACATGATTCTCCGCCCAGCGAAGAATCCTGGTCGCTTCCGCCATTGCCACTCTGCTCCTTGTGCCGGCTTGGCGGTTTACATGAGCCACTGCGGTGATGTTGTCTGACTGGATCAGAACTGGTTGGTCGCGAAGTAAGTTCTCCGCTTGACGTAGGGAGTTGTATATGGCCCGCAGTTCCAGGATGTTGATGTGAAGACAAGTCTCTTGACTTGTCCAAAGTCCTTGGAAGTTTCTGTCCCGGTGTGACTGCTCCCCACCCTCTGAGGCTCGCGTCCGTGGTCACCAGGATCCAGTCCTGAATGCCGAACCTGCGGCCTTCTAAAAGGTGAGCACTCTGCAGCCACCACAGGAGAGATACCCTGGCTCTGGGGGACAGGGTGATCAGATGATGAATTTAGATGTGACCCGGACCACTTGTCCAATAGGTCTCATTGGAAAGTCCTTGCATGGAACCTGCCGAAAGGTGAGCACTCTGCAGCCACCACAGGAGAGATACCCTGGCTCTGGGGGACAGGGTGATCAGATGATGAATTTAGATGTGACCCGGACCACTTGTCCAATAGGTCTCATTGGAAAGTCCTTGCATGGAACCTGCCGAAAGGTGAGCACTCTGCAGCCACCACAGGAGAGATACCCTGGCTCTGGGGGACAGGGTGATCAGCTGATGAATTTAGATGTGTCCCGGACCACTTGTCCAATAGGTCCCATTGGAAAGTCCTTGCATGGAACCTGCCGAAGGGAATGGCTTCGTATGTTGCCACCATCTTTCCCAGGACTTGAGTTCAATGATGTACTGACACTTGTTTTGGCTTCAATAGGTTCTTGACTAGAGTCATGAGTTCCTGAGCTTTTTCTATCGGAAGAAAAACCCTTTTCTGGTCTGTGTCCAGAATCATGCCCAAGAATGTCAGTCGAGTCGAACCAGCTGCGACTTCGGGATATTGAGAATCCAGCCATGTTGCTGTAACACCTTCAGTGAAAGTGACACGCTGTTCAGTAACTTCTCTCGTGATCTGGCTTTTATGAGGAGATCGTCCAAGTATGGGATAATTGTGACACCCTGCTTGCGCAGGAGCACCATCATTTCCGCCATTACCTTGGTGAAAATCCTCGGGCCGTGGAAAGCCCAAACGGCAACGTCTGAAATTGGTAATGACAATCCTGTACCGCAAATCTCAGGTATGCCTGGTGAGGTGGATAAATGGGAACATGAAGGTATGCATCCTTTATGTCCAGAGATACCATAAAATCCCCCCTTTCCAGGCTGGCGATGACCGCTCTGAGCGATTCCATCTTGAACTTGAACCGTTTTAAGTATAGGTTCAGGGATTTTAAATTCAAAATGGGTCTGACCGAACCGTCCGGTTTCGGGACTACAAACAGAGTTGAGTAGAATCCCTTCCCTCTTTGAAGCAGGGGAACCTCGACCACCACTTGTTGAAGACACAATTTGTGAATAGCATTTAACACTATCTCCCTTTCTAGGGGAGAAGTCGGTAGAGCCGATTTGAAAAACCGGCGAGGAGGCACCTCTTCGAATTCCAGCTTGTATCCCTGAGAAACAATTTCCATTGCCCAGGGATCCACCTGTGAGTGAACCCAGATGTGGCTGAAAAGTCGAAGACGTGCCCCCACTGGGGCGGACTCCCTCAGTGGAGCCCCAGCGTCATGTGGTAGACTTTGCAGAGGCCGGGGAGGACTTCTGTTCCTGGGAACTAGCTGTGTTGTGCAGCTTTTTTCCTCTGCCCTTACCTCTGGCAAGAAAGGACGATCCACGTACTCTTTTGCTTTTATTTGACCGAAAGGACTGCATTTGATAATGAGGCGCTTTCTTAGGCTGTGAGGGAACATAAAGCAAAAAATTCGATTTACCTGCTGTAGCTGTGGAGACGAGGTCCGAGAGACCTTCCCCAAACAATTCCTCACCCTTGTAAGGCAACACCTCCATATGCCTCTTTGAGTCGGCATCACCTGTCCACTGCCGGGTCCATAAGACTCGCCTAGCAGAAATAGACATAGCGTTTATTCTGGAACCCAGTAGACTAATGTCTCTTTGAGCATCTCTCATATATAAGACAGCATCTTTTATATGCCCTAGGGTCAATAAAATGGTATCCTTATCTAGGGTCTCAATTTCCGCTGATAAGGAATCTGTCCATGCTGCTACAGCGCTACAAACCCAGGCCGACGCAATTGCCGGTCTGAGTAACGTACCAGAATGTGTGTAAATGGACTTCAAGGTAACCTCCTGCTTGCGGTCAGCAGGATCCTTGAGGGTAGCCGTATCTTGGGATGGCAGCGCTATCTTTTTTGATAAGCGTGTCAATGCTTTGTCTACCCTAGGGGAGGATTCCCACCGTATCCTGTCCATTGGCGGGAAAGGATACGCCATAAGAATCCTTTTGGGAATCTGCAGTTTTTTGTCTGGAGATTCCCAAGCTTTTTCACATAATTCGTTCAACTCATGTGAGGAGGGAAAAGTTACCTCAGGTTTCTTTCCCTTATACATGTGTACCCTCGTGTCAGGGACAGGGGGTTCCTCTGTGATATGCAAAACCTCTTTTATTGCAATAATCATATAACGAATACATTTAGCCACTTTTGGCCAGGGCCGGATTGGGAAATAAAAGTGGCCCTGGAAAAATTTCTAGAAGTGGCCTCATGTGGGCGGCACCAAATCAACTGTAGGCGGAACCAATACCAATGTAGGCGGGATTACTACTTTAAAATGTAATATAGGCGGAGTTACACCAACAAAAGGCAGAGCATGGCATATTAGCTGGATCTAACACATTAAAACATTTAGAAAGTATTGTATTGTAGCAGAAGTAGTTAAGAAATTAAACTTGAGGTGACATTTAATCCTCTGCACACTCCCTAAATACATTTTAAAGCAATTATAGCTACTTTATGCTATACTCTATTACAGTCTTTCGCAAACTTGGTCCTCAAGACCCCAAACAGCTCATGTTATCCAGGTCACCTAGCAGATGCACAGCTGTCTTCATTACTCACTAACACATTTTAAAAGGTGGAGCTAATTATTTCACTTGTCATTCTGTGAGACCTGAAAACATGCACTGTTTGGAGTCCTGAGTTTGAGAAAATATGCTCTATTAAAAAACAAGGAATGCCATCACCCCTAACACTTCCCCCGACCTACCACTACCACCCCCACCGGACCTAAGACATCATCATCATCATCATCATCATCATCATCATCATATTTTAACGCATACTGTAGGTTGAGCAAGAGACAAATATGCTTCTGTTTTTCAGCCCTGTCTTGGTTGCATTTTCCTCAACACACCCTTACTGTATTAACCGAAAACATATTGGGCCTAATTCAGACCTGATTGCTAGGCTGCATTTTCATACAACCTGCGATCAAGTCTAAACTGCGCATGTGTATGCACTGCAATGCACAGGCGCGTCGCACAGGTACAAAGCGGATCACTGCTCAGCGATGGGTTTGTGCGAAGAATCCATTCGCACAGGCACTCGCAAGCAGATTGACAGGAAGAAGGCGTTTGTGGGTGTCAACTGACCGTTTTTAGGGAGTGGTTGGAAAAACGTACGCGTGCCCAAGCGTTTGCAGGGCGGGTGTCTGACGTCAATTCCGTTCCCGGACAGGCTGAAGTGTTCGCAGCGGCTGAGTAAGTCCTGGGCTGTGCAGAGACTGCACAATATCTGTTTGTACAGCTCTGCTACACAAGTGTTCGCAGACTTGCACAGCTAAAATACACTCCCCTATGGGCGGCGACTATGCGAACGCAGGACTGCAAAAAAACCAGGTCATGGCCTCTACCCACCCCTATTCTGCCTCTCGAAGCTTTGTGGTAAATCCACTACTGCCCCCCCAGATAGATCATCATCTCCCTTAGCATAGAATAGCCCCTTTCCCCTCAGACAGATCATTTCCCCCTAGCATGGACTACCCCCTCCCCCATACTGTAGGTCATCTTACTTTAGATATAAATAACTCCCCTCCCCCTCAGACAGATCATCTCTCCCTAGTAGATTCTTCCTCCACCTAAGCCAAATCATCTCCCCAAAGCATAGAATAACCCCCCGCCCCTCAGACAGATCATCTCTTCTAGCACAGAATACCCCTCCAGATTGATCATCATATCCCTTACCATAGAATTAACCCACCCAGATACAACTCATACCCCCTTAGCACCAAAAACCCTTCCCCCACCTACTACATAATATCCCCCTCCCACTCCCGAGACAGATATCCATCAGGGCCGGTTCTAGACCTTGCGGCGCCCAGGGTGAAAATTTGGCTTCATAGGAAAGGGGCGTTACCACAGAACAGTAACAGTTCACATTACACCGCACAGCAGCGTCTGTCAGTCACATTACACCGCACAGTAGCGTCCGTCAGTCACATTACACCGCACAGCAGTGTCCGTCAGTCACATTACACCGCACAGCAGTGTCCGTCAGTCACATTACACCGCACAGCAGTGTCCGTCAGTCACATTACAACGCACAGTAGCGTCCGTCAGTCACATTACACCGCACAGCAGTGTCCGTCAGTCACATTACACCACACAGTAGTGCCCCATAGACACATTATGCCACACACCGTAATGCCCATTATATATTATGCCACACACCATAATACCTATTATACATTATGCCACACACCGTAACACCTATTTCAACTTATGCCACACACAGTAATGTCTATTACATATTAGGCAACACACCGTAATATCCTTTACATCTTACGCCACACACCATAATGCCCATTACATGTTACGCCACATACCGTAATGCCCACTACACATTACGCCACACACTGTAATGCCCATTACACGTTGCTCCACTCACCGTACTGTTCATTCACATTACGCCATACACTGTAATGCCCATTACACGTTATGCCACTCACCGTAATGCCCCCAACTCCATTTTACGCCCCACACACAATGTCTCTTATAAATTATGTCCCACAGCTTCTAATTATTTTTTAATTACCTGCTTGCTGCCAGGGGTCTCATGTTCATTGCCAAGGGTCTCATGCTCAGTGGCAAGGGTCTCTCGCTTGTTGCCAGGGGCCTTATGCTTGTTCCCAGGGGGTCTCATGCTCATTCCCAGGGGGTCTCATGCTTGCTTACAAGGGTCTCATGTTCACTGCCAGCGGTCTCATGCTTGTTCCCAGGTCTCATGCTCATTCCCAGGGGGTCTCAAGCTCGCTGCCAATGGTCACATGCTCACTGCCAAGGGTTTCATTCTCACTGCCACGGGATTCATGCTCATTGGCAAGGGGTTTATATGCACGCAACCCACCTGCTCCCCTGCACTTCTTCTGCAGCAGGTGCCCTGGGCTACATGGGGTCCCGCTGCAGCCGATACCATTGAGAGAAACACTCAGATGCTAGAGATCCTACTCAACCTCTAGTGTCTATCTCCTTTCTCTCCTCCAGTTGCTATAGGTCAAGTAGTGTTTCTCTCAATGGTATCAGCTGCAGTGGGTGCCCATGGCGCCTGCTGCAGCTGGGGTTCAGGCAAGTGCCTGTGTGGTGACTGCGGCCGCTCATTCAGGTCGCAGCGCCCTTGACGGCACCCAGCTTGCCTGCACCTGGAACTGCTGCGGAGCTCTATTTCTCCCTATCATCCAGTACAGCTCAGCAGGCAGCCTGACAGTCTTTTCAAAATAAAATGTGCTGCAAGCTGCATGAATATTGTTGTTTTTTTCAAAACAAACTGCAGCAGGAGCCATTAACAGCGCAATCAGAGGACATCTCCCTGTCAGCCCCAACTTTCCCCATTGTGTCCCCCTTCCTCGCTGCACAGTCTGGAAAGTTGCAGCTGATGGCGGCCCAGGGAGCACAGTGCAGGCTGCTGAACTGATCGCAGCCTCTCTTCCTCCGAGGGACGTGACGTCACTCGCTGGCGTTGTGGCGCTCATACCTCCTTTCAGGTTGGCGGTGGCCTCTTCTGCTGACAGCGGCCGCACTAGTAGCTTTGATTGGTGTGCGGGGCCACCTGTCATCTGTTTCCCCGCCCTCTTCGTACGTCACCCGCTGGCTGGCTGTAATGCACAAAAGATGTGACCGGGTGAGGCGCTAAGGGGGCGGGGAAACAGATGACAGACGGCCCCGCGCACCCATCGGCTTACCGGTAATCTCCCCGGTCGTTGTAGTGGCCAATTCAGCCCTGCTTTTGGCTGTAACTTTGCATCATCGTAGTCGACACTGGAGTCAGAATCCGTGTCGGTATCTGTGTCTCCTATTTGGGATAGTGGGAGCTTTTGAGACCCTGAAGGTCCCGGCGACATAGGGACAGACATGGGTTGACTCCATGACTGTTCCCTAGCTTCAGCTTTGTCTAATCTTTTGTGCAATAAATTTACATTAGCACTTAAAACATTCCACATATCCATCCAGTCAGGTGTCGTCGCTGCCGACGGAGACCTCACATTCATATGCTCCCCTCCTCCCTGGGCGAGCCTTCTACCTCAGACATGTCGATACACGCGTACCGACACACCACACACACACAGGGAAACTCTTGTCTGAAGACAGTTTCCCCACAAGGCCCTTTGGAGAGACAGAGAGAGAGTATGCCAGCACACACCCCAGCGCTATATGACCCAGGAAGAAACACAAAATGTTTACCCAATAGCGCCTTTTATATGTATATGCGCCAATTATGTGCCCCCCCCTCTTGAAAACCCTCTGTCACCGTAAGCAGGGGAGAGTCCGGGGAGCTTCCTCTGAGCGCTGTGCTGTGGAGAAAATGGCGCTGGTGAGTGCTGAGGGAGAAGCCCCGCCCCCTCGGCGGCGGGCTTCTGTCCCGCTCAAAAATCTTAAAAAACTGGCGGGGGCTCTTCATATACATGTACAGTGCCCAGCTGTACATGTATATATGTATTTTTGCCAAAGGAGAGTTTTATATGCTGCCCAGGGCGCCCCCCCTGCGCCCTGCACCCTTACAGTGACTGTCGTGTGTGAGGTGTATGGGAGCAATGGCGCACAGCTTTACTGCTGTGCGTTACCTCTGTGAAGATCAAGAAGTCTTCTGCCGCCTCTGAAGTCTTCTTTTCTTCTCATACTCACCCGGCTTCTATCTTCCGGCTCTGCGAGGAGGATGGCGGCGCGGCTCTGGGACGGACGGCGAGGGTGAGACCTGCGTACCAATCCCTCTGGAGCTAATGGTGTCCAGTAGCCTAAGAAACAGAGCCTTGAAACTCACAGAAGTAGGTCTGTTTCTCTCTCCTCAGTCCCTCGATGCAGGGAGTCTGTTGCCAGCAGGCTCCCTGAAAATAAAAAACCTAACTAAAACACTTTCTGACAGGAAACTCAGGAGAGCTCCCTGTAATGCAACCAGTCTCCTCTGGGCACAGTATCAGACTGAGGTCTGGAGGAGGGGCATAGAGGGAGGAGCCAGTGCACACCCATACCTAAAGTCTTTCTTAAAGTGCCCATGTCTCCTGCGGAGCCCGTCTATCCCCATGGTCCTTACGGAGTCCCCAGCATCCTCTAGGACGTAAGAGAAATAAAATAATTTTTCTTATCACATGCAAGATTAGCAGCAGCCTCTGTACTACTTACACACTGGGACAGGACTCAGGAGTCTGTGTGTGTCTCTATCTCTAGACCCAAATGGTTTAGTTGCATAACAGTTTACACAGGACTCAGACACCCAGGCGGGGAGGAGGAGTAGCTGAGATCCCTGTGTCACTTATAGCTCTCTCCAACCGCGCTACACACCCGACTTCCGCTTACAGAACGCGCTACACGGAAGTCGGGTGTGTAGCGCGCTCTGGGCAGAGGACTGGCGTCTGTTCTGGGTACCATTCTGTAGCCTCGAGTCCCGAAACGCGTTGGATTTGCCCCACTGTGCCTTTTTCCCACTGGATGGATTTCCTGGACGTTGAGGATCACATGGACGGTTAAATCACAGGAGCCATCAGCAGGGTATTTCCAGGGGTACTCTGCTTTATTCTACACCTGCGGGTCCATCGGTATGATTATCCCCCTGCCATCTATGTGATACACCTGACGATTTTATCTTCGTGCTCATTCATATTGTCACAATTTATGTTGTTTCATATGTCTGCTTTTTATTAAATGTGATATTTTATCTTATCTACAAGCATCTTCACTATTTACACCTAGCAATAGGTAGTTTACGATCCAGCGCCCAAAAAATGGAGAGTAAACATTTTCATTGCTCGGTTTTTTCAGGAGTCATTCAGGGGACCCCCATACTCTCCCTTTGGGCTTGCTCAAAGATCTTGTACAGCGCAATATCTACCCCCACCACTGGCGTTTCTATAATGGATGCAGTGCAGAGAAATCTGAGAAAATGGCCGCCGCGCTATTTTCCCAGAGATCTGTGCATACGCAGTAGAGTCTGAGCCCTCTAGAGCTCAGACACTACAGCGCTCCGGGCAGAGAGGAGGGGGACCGAACGGAGGAGGCTGAACACGGGCCTCCTCCTCTCTTAAAACGCCCCTGACCCCCACCACCGTATTTCCACTCTGTTTGGCTGTTGTTCTCCTGTATCTGTCAAGTGTACTACACATCCACAGAGCCGGCCATAGGCATAGGCAAACTAGGCAATTGCCTAGGGCATTTGTTATGCCTAGGGGCATCATCAGCTTCTGCTGATTAAAATGATACGCGGCATGCCTATATTCTGTATGTAGCATTTCATATGAGGATACAGACTCAGTCTCACACAGTATATAGGCATGCTGCATATCAGTTTAATCAGCAGAATCTGCTTGTGCATCCTAGCCACAGAGCAATGCAAATAAGATGTATTTTCATTAAAAATAGGTGCCCGACGTTAGCATTGATGCAAGATTTGTGAGGACACATCTGTATCCAAGCAGAGGCAGAGGTCACAGTGTTAGTGGAAGTGTGAGTGCTGTGTGCATGTGAGTGGGTTGGTTGTGCAGTAGTGTTCGGAATATGTGTAAGGAGCATTATGTGTGTTATATAAAAATGCATTAATAATGTGCAACATATATGTAAAGGGCCACTATGTGTGTCTTTATGTGTATAAGGGCAATTTTAATGTGCGGCATATGTGTAACAGGGTACTACTGTATGTGTGTCATTATGTGTATAGGGGCACTAATAATGTGCAGCAAATGTGTAGGGGGGCACTATGTGTGTCATTATGTGTATAAGGGCACTAATAATGTGCGGCATATGTGTAAGGGACATTATATGTAAAAGGGCATTAATAAAGGTTGTCATAATGTGTAAGGTGCATTATGTTTATAAGGACATTAATGTGTCTCATATGTGTAAGGGGCATTACTGTGTGGAATTGTGTATAAATGCATTACTAATGTGTGGCATTATGTGTATAAGGTGCTCTACTATGTGGCATTGAATATAGAAAGGGCACTACTGTGTCGTCTAATGTGAATAAAGAGCAATAAGGTGTGGTGGAATGTGAATAAGGAGCAATTCAGTGTGATGTAATGTGAATAAGGGCCTCTACTGTGAGGAGTAATGTTTATAAGGTAAAGTAATACTACTGTGGGATGTAATATGAATTATGGACACTATCGCATGATCAAATGTGAATAAAGTTGCAGTACTGTGTGGCGTAATTGGAATTGGGGTTACTATTGTGTGGCCATGGCCCTTCCCAGCAAGAAGATGCCCCTTTTTGGGCTGTGCGTCAAATGTGCGAACTGTTCCTATTTAAAATATAGGGGGTACAAGGACTGCTATGGGTGAGGGGTGATGGTGCTGGGAAAGAGGTGCAAGGTCAGAGGCAGAACCAGCGGCGGTGCTACGGGGCACCAGCCAAAATCTTGCCTAGGGCATCATATTGGTTAGGGCCGGCTCTGCACATCCAAATGATTTTTCAGATGATAAATGCTACTTAAACATAAAAAGATATGTATATAGGGCCTAATCCATGTTTGTGAACAAATTCAATTGCGATTTTCTAAACTATGGAACTGCTAATGTTAGCAAGTGAAGCTGATGGCCAGAAATGAAGAGACGCCAACCGGAGCCATGACAAACTAATTCGCAGCCTACACACAAAAACGAGGAACATCGAGGCTAAGGGGTGGTCTATGGCTACGCAGACTGGACACAGCAGTACACAAGCAGGTGCCATGTTTTAGCATGTACGAGCTCACAGCTGACAACAGTTACACTCCCAGAAAACAGATACACTTGCCTGCATTTTTGAATACTCTCCCCAAATGGTCACATCTGTCAATCATTTCTCCCTGAAATCCTCATTGGGTGCGGGATCGCAGCAGCACCTTGGCAAATGTGCATGGCGATCGCAGCACATGCGCAGTCTGCCGATAATCACTCAATTGTGTGAACATCGGCCCTTGCGTACAAACATGAATTAGGCCCATCTAATATATAAAAAATGAAAAGCTGTCATTCTGTCCTTCTGTCTTTCTATACAAATCCACAGTTTACAAGCGAAGATCGTGAAATTTCACATACAAGCCTATTAAAACATGGCGGAGGCAACTAAAACAATTTGAAATCCCTAGCAACCCTAAGGGGGCAGACAGCAGTACAGAGTATATCAGGAGACAGCATAACTCCAGAATTGCTGGAGCAATGTACTCAAAAATTGGTACACATATGCCTTACAATCTGGCAGCAAACACTGTGGGGGGAAGACACCCCTAGCACGCCTAGGGGTGAGGAAGCAGCACTGAGTATTTCAGCAGACAGCATAACTCTGAAATGGCTGCAGCAATTTACAACAAACTTGGTACACATATGACTTTCACTCTGGAAACAAACACTATGGGGGTCAGACACCCCGAGCACCCCTAGGGGTGGGACAGCAGCACAGAGTATGTCAGCAGCCATCAAAACTGTGGAAGACCTGGAGCAATTTACACCACACTTGGTACACATCTGACTTAAAATCTTGGAACGAACTCTGTGGGGGTTAGATACCCCTAGCACCATTAGGGGTCGGGCAGCAGCACTGAGTATTTCAGCAGACAACAAAACTATGGAAATCCTGGAGCTATTTACAACAAACTTGGTACACATCTGACTTACAATCTTGGAATAAACTCTGTGGGGGTTAGACACCCCTAGCACCCCTAGGGGTGGAAAAGCAGCACAGAGTATTTCAGCAGACAACAAAACTATGGAAATCCTGGAGCTATTTACAACAAACTTGGTACACATCTGACTTACAATCTTGGAATAAACTCTGTGGGGGTTAGACACCCCTAGCACCCCTAGGGGTGGAAAAGCAGCACAGAGTATTTCAAGAGACAGCATAACTCCCGAATAGCTAGACCAGTGGTTCTCAAACTCGGTCCTCAGGACCCCACACGGTTTATGTTTTCCATGTCACCCGGCAGGTGCACTGTGAATCACCAACTGTCACATTTTAAAAATCTAAAGGTGACCTGCAAAACATGAACCGTGTGGAGTCCTGAGGACTGAGTTTGAGAACCTGTGAGCTAGACCAATTTACAACAAACTGGATACACATATGATTTACACTCTGGAAACAAACACTATGGGGGTCAGACACCCCTAGCAACCCTAGGGGTGGGACAGCAGCGCAGAGTATGTCAGCAGCCAGCAAAACTGTGGAAGGCCTGGAGCAATTTACACCAAACTTGGAACACATCTGACTTACAATCTTGGAACAAACTCTATGGGGGTTAGACAGTCACCCCTAGCACCCCTAGGGGTGGGAGAGCAGCACTGAGTTTTTCAGGAGACAGTAAAACTATGAAAGGGCAGGAGCAATTTACACCAAACTTGATACACATCTCACTTACAATCTGGAAACAAACTCTGTGGGGGTAGGACACCCCTAGCACCCCTAGGGTTGAGGCAGCAGCACAGAGTTTTTCAGCTGACAGCATAACTCTGGAATGCCTGAACCAATTTACACCAAACTTGCTACACATATGACTTACACTCTGGGAACAAACACTGTGGGGGTAACACACCACTAGCACCCCTAGGGGTGGGCCAGCAGCACAGACTATATCAGGACATGCATGATATGTCAGTGATGACAGGGCTGCATGTGACAGGGCCAGTGACATGATGTGAGGAGGGGAATGGAGGTAGCACAAACCCACACACTGAGAGTTATATAGTGGAAGTAGCACGGTCCCACAGCAGCACAGAGTATATCAGGAAATACATAATGTGCTGCGCTATATAAGAAACTGTGGAGTGTTTGGGGGAGGAGGATCTATCTAGGTACTTATGTAAAATATAAAAGCAAACAATTGTGCTTCTGCCCTTCTGTCTTTTTATACAAATCCACAGTTTACAAGCGAAGATTGTGAAATTTTACATATGAGCGTATTGTTATTTATACTGTGTGTTTAATATTTAAATTAATTTTTGTAAACAAACATTCTTAAAATCCTGGGCAACGCCAGGTACTCCAGCTAGTAGTATATAAAAGTCAAATTATAAACATGGCTCTTACCATTAATTTGGGTGCACCAATCAGATGGGCGTTTTCAGCTGTCAGTTCAATTAGCTTTATAAATGTTCTGTCACCATACTCAAATCTTTTCCCAAAAATAATAGAGCAGATTATGTTGGACACTGCGCTGTTCAATATAATGGTTGCATCAAATGGTTTGTCTATAACAAGCAATGAGTGAGAAAGGGAAGACAGAATAAATATACTGGGGGTAGATAAGAAACTATAATATCATCTATTAGTGCATTAGAAACAGAGATATGGGTGACATTCATAGATCTTCTGACCAGGATTTTATTGCATAATTGGAGTTTTAATGTAAACCCACCTAGATGTCTGTGCATGTGGTTTAACCTGTTGAACGCCTGGATGCGCATCATGTTGAAGCCTCTATGTTATCTCAGGTTTCCTCAATGGGATGGCCTTCTTCCTCTGCCCTATGGGTTGCATGCTGCCCATTGTCATATACCACCAGTACACACTTTTCCCCTGTGGAAGTTGTATTATTTGACTGGATGAAAGCAAGCAAGACTTGAAGAAACAGACAGGATTGGTAGTGGTACATGCAGGAGGGTAGGGGTTAAGTACCCAGAACACTCCATGGGGTAAATTTACTAAGATGGGAGTTCTGTTTAAGATGGGATGTTGCCTATAGCAACCAATCAGGTTCCAGGTATTATCTTCCAGAGGGTGCTAGATAAATGAGAAGTAGAACCTGATTGGTTGCTATGGGCAACATCCCATCTTAAATAGAACTCCAATTTTAGTAAATTTACCCCCATGACTAGGGATGGTCACTATAAGCAGACATGGGGCAGTGCGCTGCTGTTACTGCTGTGTGCAGTGCTGCCGGTTGCCACTAGAGGACCCCAACGATGCGTGCGGGTATAATACATCTACCCCAATGTCTGTACAATAGCAATTAGGAGCTAATTGGTTGGTATCTTATCTCTCTCCACTTTATCACTCTCCAAGTGTTGATGTATGTGCTCCTATATGCATGTAAAGTACAGGTTGAGTATCCCTTATCCAAAATGCTTGGGACCAGAGGTATTTTGGATATGGGATTTTTCTGTATTTTGGAATAATTGCATACCATAATGAGATATCATGGTGATGGGACCTAAGTCTAAGCACAGAATGCATTTATGTTACATATACACCTTATACACACAGCCTGAAGGTAATTTTAGCCAATATTTTATATAACTTTGTGCATTAAACAAAGTGTGTGTACATTCACACAATTCATTTATGTTTCATATACACCTTATACACACAGCCTGAAGGTCATTTAATACAATATTTTTAATAACTTTGTGTATTAAACAAAGTTTGTGTACATTGAGCCATCAGAAAACAAAGATTTCACTATCTCACTCTCACTCAAAAAAGTCCGTATTTCGGAATATTTGGATATGGGATACTCAACCTGTATATATATATATATATATACACACAGACATACATACAGTGTATCCGGAAAGTATTCACAGCGCTTCACATTTTCCACATTTTTTTATGTTACAGACTTATTCCAAATTGGAATAAATTTATTTTCCCTCTAAATTCTACACATAATACCCCATAATGACAATGTGAAAAAAGTTTTTTTTTTTAGATTTTCGCAAATTTATGAAAAATTAAAAACTAAGAAATCACATGTACATAAGTATTCACAGCCTTTGCTCAATACTTTGTTGATGCACCTTTGGCAGCAATTACAGCCTCAAGTCTTTTTTAATATGATGCCACAAGCTTGGCAGTGGCACACCTATCTTGGGGCAGTTTCACCCATTCCTCTTTGCAGCACCTCTCTAGCTCCATCAGGTTGGATGGGAAGCATCGGTGCACAGCCATTTTCAGATCTCTCCAGAGATATTCAATCGTATTCAAGACTGAGCTCTGGCTGGGCCACTCAAGGACATTCACAGAGCTTTCCTGAAGCCACTCCTTTGCTATCTTGGCTGTGTGCTTAGGGTTGTCCTGCCGAAAGATGAACCGTCGCCCCAGTCTGAAGTCAAGAGCTCTCTGGAGAAGGTTTTCATCCAGGATGTCTCTGTACATTGCTACATTCATCTTTCCCTCTATCCTGTATAGTCTCCCATTTCCTGCCACTGAAAAATATCCCCACAGCATGATGCTGCCACCACCATGCTTCACTGTAGGGATGGTGCATGGTTTCCTATAAACATGACGCCTGGCATTCATGCCAAAGAGTTCAATCTTTTGTTTTTCATGGTCTAAGGGTCCTTCGGGTGCAGTTTGGCAAACTCCAGGCAGGCTGCCATGTGCTTTCTTCTAAGGAGTGGCTTCTATCTTGCCACTCTACCATACAGGCCTGATTGGTGGATTGCTGCAGAGATGGTTGTCCTTCTGGAAGGTTCTCCTTTCTCTACAGAGGACTGTTGTATCTCTGACAGAGTGACCATCGGGTTCTTGGTCACCTCCCTGAGTAGGGCCCTTCTCCCTCGATCACTCAGTTTAGATGGCCGACCAGCTCTAGGAAGAGTCCTGGGGGTTCTGAACTTCTTCCATTTACGAAAGATGGAGGCCATTGTGCTCATTGGGACATTCAAAGCAGCAGATATTTTTCTGTACCCTTCCCCAGATTTGTGTCTTGAGACAATCCTGTCTTGGAGGTCTACAGACAATTCTTTTGTCTTCATGCTTGGTTTGTGCTCAGACATGCACTGTTAAGTGTGGGACCTTATATAGACAGGTGTGTGCCTTTCCAAATCATGTACAATCAACTGAATTTACCACAGGTGAACTCCAAATAAGCTGTAGGAACATCTCAAGGATGATCAGTGGCACCTGAACAGAAAGCACCTGAGCTCAATTCTGAGCTTCATGGCAAAGGCTGTGAATACTTATGTGCATGTGATTTCTTAGTTTTTTATTTTTAATAAATTTGCAAAAATCTTAAAATTTTTTTTTTCCATGTTGTCATTATGGGGTATTGTGTGTAGAATTTTGAGGGCAAAAATGAATTTATTCCATTTTGGAATGCGGCTGTAACATAACAAAATGTGAAAAAAGTGAAGAGCTGTGAATACTTTCCGAATGCACTATATATATATATATATCCCTGATTGGGTATAGTCTACTCTGTGCCTAAAGGCAACTTATCTTACCATTGTGAGATTTGATGTTTTCTATAAAAGCATTTAATTCATCTTTAATTCTCTCTTCAATTGATTTCTTCCCCATTCCAAATTCTCGAAGTGTTGACAGTGTGAACCTCCTTGTAGATTTCCATGATTCTCCATTGCTAAATACTATTCCTGAAATACAGGCAATGGCAATTGAGAATGTTATACGGTAGTTACAGTATACCATGAATTGACCAGGCTAGGAAGAAGTCAGATTCATCTATGCGTAAGAGTTATGCTGGGTACACACTAGGCAATATATCGGCCATTCGAACGAACAGCTGAAAAATTGATAGTGCGTTGGTGGGTGTAGGAAAACGATATGTCTGTGAATGAAATTGTTCACAGACATATCGCAACGGCTGTGCAGCACATCTGATGGCTGATGTATCTTAAGATATATCTGCGCATCTGGCTGTGTGCATACGTCTCAACTTTATGTTCGGATGAAGAGGGACTTTGGTGCGGCGTAGCCGGGCCCCGCTGGGAAAAGGGGCATGGCTTCGCAGGAGTGTCGCGTTCGCAAGTCACGTCCGCATTTTCGTCACTGAGGGGGCATGCCCAGCGCTCTATGAGTTGCTGGCATGCCCCACTCCCTCTGTCTCCCCGTGAATAGACGCTGTGCGCATGCTCACAGCGTGTATTCACCGCTTCTATGCTTAGCAGAGCAGCGAGTGATAGAGCCTCCCAACTGCCCCACCCACCATTGTGGGACACTGCGGCCTGCGGGTGGGACAGCTGGATAGTCCCAAATAAACGGGACTGTCCCGCAAAAATTGGGACAGTTGGGAGGTATGCTGTGTGTACTGGCGGTCTGCCAACTACCTATACACTTGGTGCGTAGGCTGACATCAGAGCTAGTCGGGCAAATTCAAATGCCCGTCCAGCTGTGTGCGAGACTGACACATCGAGAAGCCAATCGGTAAGTGTATATGCTTATCTGGATCGGCTGCTGTGTCAGCATAATGATGTTGTGACGGTGTGTACCCAGCCATAGAACCGCTTATGTGCTCCAGGATTCCTGTTTTGCATGATTGTAAATATTTACAATGAAGTGGACTTACCTGATTCAGGTTGGATTGCAAATTCTGCTAAGTAGCATAAAATGTGGGTGCATGCGCAGGACGGGCGCTGCACATGCGCCCGCATCCTTTTAGCAATTTTTGCGGTTGGATCCTGTCAGCGTAAAGCGGGCTGCCCATTCCCTGACCCCAATCCGCGTTCTACTTTGTCAGGTACATCCTCTGTGTTGTTCTAATAATATTGTATGTCAGTTTACATTACTGTATCTTGGGTATTTCAAGATTCACTGTTACTTGTATACAGGTAACAGTGAAAGGCCCCACATATTCCTATGCGGAACCTTAAACATTAAAACCTATTATTTAGAGTTATTCTCTTATTCTGAAGCTACTCTTAATGTATTCTAATAACAACATTTAACTTTTTTTATTGACATTTCTACTTGATACCAAATGACGGAAAACGCAATGTTTTACAAATAAGACAGTAGAGATCTTGAAAATGAAGGTTAGAAAAAGTAGGTTATCTGAAAACAATCTTACTAGTCAGTGACAATTTAATTTTTATTTTGAGAATTAGCAAAATAGTTTGAATATATATCACCATATATTATACAAAACTGCAAACAAAAAAACTGCAAAAAAAAATAAATTGTGAAATATGTAGAGCAGTATCTCCCAACCTTTGTCCTCAAGGCACACTAGCATTAATCAGGATTTTTTTTTCCTGTGGTGGCCAATGTGTGGGGGCGTGCAATGCCATATCCCTTGCAATGAGGCCACACCCCTTTTTGCACACGCAGATTCTTCACTTATCACATGGAAGGGGGGGGGGGGGGGGGGTCGCCAGAAACTTTTTTGGCAGTGGGGACCAAAATTTGTAGTTACTGTACGCCACTGTTATTTACTATATTTATTTATAAAGAGTCCCAAATCATACAATCTCTAATAGCCAAGCCTCAGTGGTTGATGGCCACACCGCTAAACATGGGCCCCTATCACTACATTTTGCACAGTGTACCTTTCACATTCCCCCGATGCGCCTTTCGTGCCCCAGTCCCACACTGCTGTAATTTGATTATAGGGCAGATAGTCTGTCCATCAACGCTGCATATTGTAGACTTTAGATCTTTTTATAACAAGCTTTTTTTCAACATATCTATTTTATGCATGTTCTCGTGGTCTCTGTTCTGTTTATTTGCTTTATACAGTAGTTTCCATAACATTTTTTGAATTGCTACAGTCTCCAATGGCAACAAAGTAGACGATTTAGCTTAGTTTTGAAAGTTAAATGAAAAACATGCGACTCTGACATGCAGAACAGGCGAAATGCCCAAATGTTTTGTGAGGTCGGGGAACTGAGGCGATGAGAAGGGGGCGGAAGGTACTAATTACCCGGGCCAGATGTAGAGGCTCGGCTAAATAATACCCCCTCCCTCATCCCTCTCGGCACCTCTGGTCTCCATCACTGCTCCATCCACTACCGCTGGGTGCACACGTATAGCAGCGCAGTTGAGCGGCACATTGGGCAGTGAGAGAGAGGAGACTGCTGCTGCTGCAGTGCCCTCTTACTGCCCAATGCGCTGCTCAGCTGTGCTGCTATATAGGCACTGCTGACAGTAGTGGGCAGAGAAACAGAGCATTCCATGCAGCCACACCCCTCTGCCCTGGAGCTGTCTCCCTGTTCTGAGGGGATGCGGTTAATATACCGCCTATCGGGATCCAAGCATTCGCAATACTGATGTCGGAATCTTGATAGGCAGGGAAATGCTGGCGGTCAGACCGCAGCCCCATATCCTCACTCAGACCCGAAGCATGGCGAGTGCAGCGAGCCCGCAAGGGGACTCGCAGCTGGGATTCCGGCTGACGGGATACCGCTGTTGGTATAGTGACAGCCGACATCCCATCAGCCGGTCACCTGTAAGTATCCGGTTCTGAGTATGCCATACTTTAACCAAGCCTTCAAAGATTTTGCCACGACCGCTCAGTGCCTGGGCCCATTTCAGCTCCCGATGGCCTTGTTGGGGAATGCAGAACTCGGAGAACGAGAGAGAACTTGTTTGGGGGGGAGGAAGGCAGTTACCAATTATACTGACCATGTAGTAAAACGACACCTGTTTGTGTAAATACAGCATTTGAATTCTCTGTACCGTATAATCTGCTCTTACTCCTACATCACCATAACACAATTCTATTACATTCTATGCAGATGCAACAGATTTTAATTGATATATCTCATCTGATTTGTATCATGTGTATAAACATAATAAGGGCCATATTTAATGAAGTCAGAGTAGACCGGTGGTGCGAGTTCCCGGCTAAACTGGGATGTTTTTTATAGCGGCAATCATTTATAAAGCAAAACCATGCCTTGTACATGATTGCCACTTTAAAAAAAAGGCCAAGTTCGGCCAACTCGAACTTCATGACATCTGCTCCTAAATCTCAAAAAATACATTTTGTTACATAATTGTTTGTTTACCATAAGTTGAAGAGATAGAGTATCCTTCAATTAAAGTAGTTGCTAGAAAGAAAATAATCTCTGTATTTAGGCAGTTACTGTTTGTTTCTGCAGTAGTAATTAGTTATATAAGATAGTAGAAGAAAAGAGACTTCTTAATTAAGTTAAATAAAATAGGATTTTAATTACCTGCCGGTAAATCCTTTTCTCGTAGTCCGTAGAGGATGATGGGGTCCACATTAGTACCATGGGATATAGATGGATCCACTAGGAGCCATTGGCACTTTAAGAGTTTGAGAGAGTGGGCTGGCTCCTCCCTCTATGCCCCTCCTACCAGACTCAGTCTAGAACTGTGCCCGAGGAAACGGACATCTTCGAGAAAATGATTTTACACAGAAAGTGGCGAGATTCATAACAGCTCACACATACAAGGCAAACCAAGCTAACTAGCTTGAAACTCAGCAACCGCTGAAACATTACTTACCAAGTAACAATGCAGTACTAAACTAAAAACAATGTTGTACTGAACCAGAAGACCACTGCAGGAAAACGAAGCGCTGGGCGGGCGCCCAGCATCCTCTACGGACTACGAGAAAAGGATTTACCGGTAGGTAACCAAAATCTTATTTTCTCTTACGTCCTAGAGGATGCTGGGGTCCATATTAGTACCATGGGGATGTACCAAAGCTTCCAGAACGGGAGGGAGAGCGCGGAGGCTCCTGCAGAACCAATTGACCAAACTTAAGGTCCTCAGATGCCAAAGTATCGAACTTGTAGAACTTTGCAAACGTGTTCGACCCCGACTAAGCAGCCGCACGGCAGAGTTGTAAGGCCGAGCCCCCCCGGGCAGCCGCCCAGGAAGAACCCACCTTACCAGTAGAGTGGGCCTTAACAGATGTAGGACACGGCAAGCCTGCCGTAGAATATGCATGCTGGATAGTGAACCTGATCCAGTGAGAGATCGTCTGCTTAGAAGCAGGACACCCAATTGTCTTGGGATCATACAGGACAAACAGAGAGTAAGATTTTCTGTGACGAGCAGTCCTCCTTCACATAGATTTTTGGAGCCCTTACAACGTCTAAGGACTTTGATGAAATTGAGGAGTCAGTCGCAACAGGCACCACAATAGGTTGGTTGATATGAAATGCTGACACAACCATCGGAAAAAACTGCTGACGTGTCCGAAGCTCAGCTCTGTCTTCATGGAAGATCAAGTATGGGCTTTTACATGACAAAGCCCCCAACTCCGACACACGTCTAGCAGAAGCTAAGGCCAACAAAGTAACAGCCTTCCACGTGAGAAACTTGACCTCAACCTCCTGAAGAGGTTCAAACCAGTCCGACTGAAGGAACTGCAACACCACTTTAAGATCCCAAGGCGCCGTAGGTGGTACAGAGGGAGGATGAATGTGCAGAACTTCCTTCAAAAAAGTCTGAACCTCAGGGAGGGCAGCCAACTGTTTCTTGAAGAAAATGAATAGGGCCGAAATTTGGACCTTTATCGATCCTAACCTCAGGCCCATATCCACACCAGCTTGCAGGAAGAGGAGAAAACGTCCCAGTTGAAACTCCACCGCAGGGAACTTCTTGGGCTCACACCAAGATACATATTTTTTCCAAATACGATGGTAATGTTTTGACGTTACTTCTTAACCTTAACCTTGTTCGGAATTCCCTTCCGAGCTAGTATCTGGCGTTCAACCTCCATGCTGTCAAACGTAGTCGTGGTATGTCTTGATAGGCGAATGGCCCCTGCTGCAGCAGGTCCTCCCGAAGAGGCAGAGGCCTCGGCTCTTCTAACAGTAGATCCAGAAGATCTGCGTACCAAGCCCTTCTCGGCCAGTCCGGAGCGATGAGGATTGCCTGAACTCTTGTTCTCCTTATGAGTTTGAGAACTTTTGGAATGAGGGGGAGTGGAGGAAACACGTACACCGTCTGAAACACCCACGGAGTCACTAGGGCATCCACCGCCACTGCTTGCGGGTCCCTCGACCTGGAACAATACCACCGAAGCTTCTTGTTGAGACGAGAGGCCATCATATCGATTTGGGGCTCGCCCCAATGATCTGTTACCTCCTTGAACACCTCCGGATGGAGACCCCACTCCCCTAGATGGAGATCATGTCTGCTGAGGAAGTCCGTTTCCCAGTTGTCTACTCCTGGCATGAAGATTGCTGACAGCGCCAACACTTGTTTTTCTGCCCAGAGGATGATTCTTGTTACCTCTGATATTGCAGCTCTGCTCTTCGTTCCGCCTTGTCGGTTTATATAAGCCACTGTTGTTACATTGTCCGACTGCACTTGAATGGCCCGATTCCTCAGAAGAGGGGCCGCTTGGAGAAGACCGTTGTATACGGCTCATAGTTCCAGAATGCTTATTGGCAGGCCGGCTTCCAGACTTGACCACCTTCCTTGGAAGGTTTTCCCTTGAGTGACTGCGCTCCAGCCCCGGAGACTTGCATCCGTGGTTAGAAAGCTTCAGCCCTGAATCCCGAACCTGCGGCCCTCCAGAAGGTGAGGTAATTGCCGCCACCAGAGGAGTGAAATCCTGGCCCTTGGCGACAGACGTATTCTCTGGTGCATGTGTAGATGGAATCCCGACCACTTGTCCAGGAGATCCAGTTGAAAGGACGGAGCAGGAAACCTCCCGTACTGCAGAGCCTCATAAGAGGCCACCATCTGTCCCAGAAGGCGAATGCACTGATGAACCGACACCCGGGCTGGCTTCAGGGCATCCCGGACCATAAGTTTGTATCACCAACACTTTTTCCCCCCTGGCAGAAACTCCCTCTGCACTTCCGCCCAGAAAGGACAGCCTCCTGGTTGGTTCCAATCATGATTTTGGAAAATTCAGGAACCAACCGTGTTCTCTGAGTAGATTGAGAACAATGGACTGTAACAGCTTCTCCTTGGACGATTCCTTTATCAGCAGATAGTCCAGATATGAAAGTATGTTCACCCCCTGTCTGCGGAGGAGAACCATCATCCCCGCCATCACCTTGGTAAATACCCTCGGTGCTCTGGAGAGGCCAAATGGCAGGGCCTCAGAGTTAAGCTTGATGCGCCGGCCAAATCGGAATGTGGAGGTACGCTTCCTTGATATCCAGGGATATCAGGAATTTCCCCCTTCTCCAGAAATGATATCACCGCCCTTAGAGACTCCATTTTGAACTTGAACTCCCTCAGGAAGGGTTTAGCGATTATACGTTCAGAATGGGTTTGACCGAACCATCCGGTTTCGGTACCAGGAAAAGGTTTGAATAGTAACCTTTGTCTTGCATATGGGGTGGGACTGGCACAGTAACCTGTGCCTCCACCAACTTCTGGATGGCTTACCGTAGGATAGCCCTGTCTGCCAGCAAAGCTGACAAACCAGATTCAAAGAACCGGTGAGGAGGGAGATCTTGAAATTCCAGCCTGTGCCTCTTGAACACCATATCTTGCACCCAGGGATCCATGCTGGATGACACCCACACGTGACTGAAATGTCTGAATCTCGCCCCCACCGGCCCCACTTCCAGGCCGCGTGGTCCACCGTCATGTTGAGGACCTTGGTGTATCTGAAGCAGGTTTCTAAACCCAGGAACCCGCAGCAGCAGGTTTCTTGGATTTTGGCCGATCTCCCCTAAAGAAGGTGTTGGACGATTTGGCCTTACTTGGCTTGGCAGTCCGAAATGACTGTGATGCAGCTGAAGAAAAGGGTTTCTTCATTGCAGGCGCAGCTGAGGGAATAAACGGAGACTTACCCGCTGTAGCCGTGGAAATCCACGCATCCAACGCTTCCCCAAAGAGAGCCTGACCTGTGTAGGGTAGGGTCTCCACACCTCTCCTGGATTCCATGTCGGCAGATCATTGGCACAGCCAGAGTCCTATTAGCCTATTAGTTGACATGGAGGATATTCCTGCAGCCATCGAACCCAGGTCTTTCATGGATTCCACCGTAAATCCTGCAGAATCCAGTATGTTACGTAAGAACAATTCAATGTTACTTCTTTCCATTGTTTCAAGTAACGTGCCACCTCTACTTATAGCTTTAGAGATCCATGCCCAGGCAATGGTAGGCCGTAGTATCGCCCCCGAAGCCGTGTATATGGATCTGAGCGTAGTGTCGATCCTTTCAACGCGGCAGATCCCGGGACAGGTAAAACACCCTCTCTTTGACAGTTTGGACACAGATGCATCAACTATGGGCGGGTTTTTCCCAAATCTTTCTATCCTCCCCAGGGAAGAGGAAAGTAACCAGAACCCTTTTGGGGATCTGGAATCCTTACACTCAGAATTTTTCAAATAGCGTTTAATACTTTAGACGCAGGGAAGGTTAGCGAGGCTTTCTTATTGTCAGTGAAGTAAGCCTCCTCAACCTGCTCAGGTGACATGTCAGCAATATTTAACATACCTTTAATGGCCTCAAAAAGAGCATCACCCCCTGCAAGGGGTGCCGCCCCCCCAGCACGTCTTCATCACCATCTGCAGTCTGTGGTGCAGATAGGAAAATGGCGCTGAACTCTGCTGGGACCACGCTGAGAAGAAGCCCTGCCCTCTGAAGATGGCGCGTCTTCCCGCGCACCTTCTATATACAGGCCTGAGGAATCCGTCGCTAGCCGGGGAATTAAGTCTCCAGTTAGCATCTGTGTACTGAGGATTCTGTTGCTAACCTGGGGATTCAGTCTCCGGTTAGCGAGCGACTGTGACCAGTTAGGGTATATAGACGCTGGCTCAGCACCGTGATTACATTTCTGTGTACATGAACTGGATTCCTCCTGAGAGGAAACCACTGCAGCAGCATATGACACTGAGTCCCTAGACATGGCTATGGAAGGTATGAAGCACACACACACACACACACACACACACACACACACACACATACACACATACACACACACAGAATGTCAGTCACAGCTCCCCCCCCCCCCCCCCCAAGTATGGCAGAGAGAGAGACACAGAGATTGGAGCCAACCCACTCACAGCGCTTACTGAGGTAGGACAAATAAAACTACCATCGCCATCTGTATACCTTAATAGACTACATAGATTTAGACAGCCCCCCCATCCCATCTACAACCCCCTGATACCGCACAGGATAGCTGGAGTTGCTTGGAGGGACAGCTCCCAGTGTACAGGAACTGCAGGCAGGGAAATGCCGCTGAACGCTGCTGGGTCCGCTCTGAGGAGAAGTTACGCCTCCTGAAGATGGCGCGTCATCCTGCACAAATTCTTTATACTGGCCTGAGGATTCCGTCGCTAGCTGGAGCTCCGGTTAGCATCTGTGTACCACGGATTCTGACGCAAGCCTGGGGATTCAGTCTCCGGTCACCGTCCGTGACCAGTGTAGGGTATTAAGACGCTGGCTCAGGATGCCCCTCATAGCGCCAACACTGTGTGCTGTTGAGCCTTCCTGGAGCGCCGCCGCTCAGCGTTGCGCTCCTACCCTTGTGCCACCATACTTTGCCATCTTTTGATCTTCTGGCTCTGTAAGGGGGTGGCAGCATGCTGCCGGGGTCAGAGATCCCCTGTGGTGGGGAACGTTCGATCCCCTCAGGAGCTCAGTGTCCTGTCAGCGGAGATAGTGGCTCAGACCCCGCAGGGCGGACACTACTCCCCCCCTTAGTCCCTCGAAGTAGGGAGGCTGTTGCCAGTAGCCTCCCTGTAAAATAATAAACTGTAAAAAATAACTTTACTAGAGAAACTCTGGAGAGCTCCCCTAGCTGCGACCGGCTCCTTCGGGAACATTCTCTAAACTGAGTCTGGTAGGAGGGGCAAAGAGGGAGGAGCCAGCCCACACTCTCAAACTCTTAAAGTGCCATTGGCTCCTAGTGGACCCATCTATACCCCATGATACTAATGTGGACCCCAGCATCCTCTAGGACGTAAGAGAAAACTACAAAGCCATAGTCAATACTAGTATATCTCGGTCAGATTTACATTATTCTGTTTATAGAAATGTCTCAGATATTATACGGCTATCTTTCTTTTTAATATAATTGTGCTCTAATTACCCTTATCGTTTGAGATTAATTTGAAGACTGGTAGATCCACCCTTTGTCCAAAATCATCAGCTTGGGTAACGAGAGCCTCCTTCACAGCTTTATACCCAGCAATTATCACCACCTTCTTGGGTCCAAACTGTACAGTAAAGACGTCTCCATATTTCTCAGAAAGCTGAAACACATTACCACATTACCATTTTCCATTAAAGCAAAGTAAAGGGCCATACACATTGAGCGATCCGCCGCCGAGCTGCCCGACAGCGGATACGGCCGACGGGCGACCCGGCGGCGGGGGGGGGGGGGGGGGGAGGGGGGCAGTGACGGGGGACTCCATAGAAGTGCAGGCAAATATGGACGAGATCGTCCATATTGGCCTGCATGCACAGGCGACGGGGCACCAGCAATGAACGAACGCGGGGCCGCGCATCGTTCATCGCTGGTGCCTCCACACTCATATATATGAACGGTATCTCGTTCATTAATGAACGAGATAGTTCATATCTTTGAGTATTATCGCCCAGTGTGTAGGGCCTATAAGTTTGACATTTTGCCTCCTATTAAAACTGTCCTTTCAGCATTGTTAAAAAAAGAAAAAAATTCTTATAGAACATATTACAACCAAATGATGTTATTGCCTGATAGAAAGCTTGTTTATAAAAGTCCAAGGCTGAGCCTTTGTTCTTACAGTAAGCTGCTTTTCTGTATTTTAATACTTTGTTAAAAGTAGATATGTATATGAAAATTAAATAACTAGCATACCAATATCTATTTTTCTTATTGTTTAATTCATCTAATAATATGTCTGCTCACCATTCCATCACATTTTTATAAATGTTTTATAATAAATTTATTTACAGATGAGCGGTTCGGACGTGCACACCAAAATCGGATCGCAAAACAATAAAAACAGAATTTTCCCAGAAATCTCCGGTCTTCCAAAATTTGTAATGCATATAAACTGCTCCTCACCACTCTCAGCCACCATTTTATACCAGCAAGCGTGCGCAAAGGGTGTCTTCTGTCTAGGTGCATAGGTGCAGTCCAGCAAAATGGTGCGACAGACAGACAGGTAGGTGCATACACACTTGCTAAGAAACACTAGACAACGTCGCTCATAGAGCCAATCATCTAGTGTGTACCCACCTTTAGACAGAGACTTACAGTATGTGCAAGATGAGAAAGCGACAAGGTTAAGCTGTCCACACACTAGACGATTATATTCAAGATTTGCACAATTTTGATGCATTGTAACGAAAAATCGTTAGAAATAGTGCTGTTTTCAGGAAAAAATAGCGATTCGATGCGCGGTCCCGCGGCTCATTTGTCGTTTCTTCAGATCTTCCCTACTGCTGGGAAGATTTGGCAATCTAGTCAGCAATTGTCTGTTTGTTTGTTAGGTCGTTTGTCAAATTGAACACTTTTTTGTACCCAATATCATTTGTCCAGGACTTCCTGGGAGTTCAAGGGAACACAGCATCGTTTGCAAGTCGTTTAATAATAATAATAATAATAACTTTATTTATATAGCGCTCTTTCTCCAATAGGACTCAGGGGGTCATTCCGAGTTGTTCGCTCGCAAGCTGCTTTTAGCAGCTTTGCACACGCTAAGCCGCCGCCTACTGGGAATGAATCTTAGCTTATCAAAATTGCGAACGAAAGATTAGCAGAATTGCGAATAGACACTTCTTAGCAGTTTCTGAGTAGCTCCAGACTTACTCGGCATCTGCGATCAGTTCAGTGCTTGTCGTTCCTGGTTTGACGTCACAAACACACCCAGCGTTCGCACAGACACTCCTCCGTTTCTCCAGCCACTCCCGCGTTTTTCACAGAAACGGTAGCGTTTTTTCACACACTCCCATAAAACGGCCAATTTCCGCCCAGAAACACCCACTTCCTGTCAATCACATTACGATCACCAGAACGAAGAAAAAACCTCGTAATGCCGTGAGTAAAATTCCTAACTGCATAGGAAATTTACTTGGCGCAGCCGCACTGCGGACATTGCGCATGCGCATTAGCGACTATTCGCTCCGTTGCGACAAAAAAATAACGAGCGAACAACTCGGAATGACCCCCTCAAGGCGCTTAACAGATACATAGCATAATATAGTACAGAAAATAATGAAGTACATTTTCATAAAATGCAGAAGCATGAAGATACTAAAAGGGACATTATGGAAATGTTTGAGTAAACAGGAAAGTCTTGAGTCTACTTTTGAAGGATTCTATAGTTGTGGCCTCTCGCACTGTGCGGGTAAGTGAGTTCCATAGAGTCGGAGCCGCATGACTAAAAGCTTGACCCCCAGATGAATTACGGGAGAGTCTAGGTATTGCTAAAAGTCCTTCATCTACAGATCGCTGTAATCGAGTGGGGCAGTATGGGGTCAGAAGCTGCTTCAGGTACCTTGGGCCCTGGTCATGTAATGCTTTGAAACTCAGAAAGCCAATCTTGAAGATGATTTGCCATCTTTAGTGTGTGGGGACCTTTAGAAAGGCTGAGAAGTCACTGTGTTGTGTATTGGACAGATTGACCAAAACAACAGACTGCTTGTTTGTTTAAGTGCACAGTATTACCCCCCAAAAAATATTTATAATAATTTTATAATAAGCTGCAAAAACAATACACAACTCCCAAATAAAGAAAGCTTTTATTCAGTGCTGAACTGCACATAATTATCCTCCCCAAAGATTTTATAACTGGCAATAACATGAAAGTTCCTTGCCAGTTCCTTTAGCTCAGAGCCTGTTACATAAAGCCCTATATCTGTGTCTACTTGATTGCGTGCGATCCAGTATCAGAGCAAGCTGAAAAAAATAAGATTTTAAACCTACCGGTAAATCTTTTTCTCGTAGTCCGTAGAGGATGCTGGGACTCCGTAAGAACCATGGGGGGAATAGACGGGCTCCGCAGGAGACATGGGCACTTTAAGAAAGACTTTGGGTGTGCACTGGCTCCTCCCTCTATGCCCCTCCTCCAGACCTCAGTTAGAGAAACTGTGCCCAGAGGAGATGGACAGTACGAGGAAAGGATTTTTGTTAATCCAAGGGCAAGATTCATACCAGCCATACCAATCACACCGTATAACTTGTGTATCTATTAAACAGATAACAGTATGAAAACAACATAGCATCAGTCTAAGACCGATGAAACTATAACATAACCCTTATGTAAGCAATAACTATATACAAGTCTTGCAGAAGTAGTCTGCACTTGGGACGGGCGCCCAGCATCCTCTACGGACTACGAGAAAAAGATTTACCGGTAGGTTTAAAATCTTATTTTCTCTAACGTCCTAGAGGATGCTGGGACTTCGCAAGGACCATGGGGATTATACCAAAGCTCCCAAACGGGCGGGAGAGTGCGGATGACTCTGCAGCACGATTGAGCAAACAGGAGGTCCTCCTCAGCCAGGGTATCAAACTTATAGAACTTTGCAAAGGTGTTTGACCCCAACCAAGTAGCAGCTCGGCACAGCTGTAGTGCCGAGACATCTCGGGTAGCCGCCCAAGAAGAGCCCACCTTCCTAGTGGAATGTGCCTTAACTGATTTTGGTAACGGCAATCCTGCCGTAGAATGTGCCTGCTGAATCGTGTTACAGATCCAGCGAGCAATAGTCTGCTTTGAAGCAGGGCCGCCAACTTTGTTGGCTGCATACAGGACAAACAGTGCTTCTGTTTTTATGATCCTAGCCGTTCTGGCCAGGTAAATTTTCAAAGCCCTGACCACATCAAGGGACTCGGAATCCTCCAAGTCACGTGTAGCCACAGGCACGACAATAGGTTGGTTCATATGAAAGGATGAGACCACCTTAGGCAGGAATTGAGGACGGGTCCGCAATTCCGCTCTATCCATATGGAAAACCAGATAGGGGCTTTTATGTGATAAAGCCGCCAATTCCGAAACTCGCCTAGCCGAAGCCAAGGCTAACAACATGACCACCTTCCAGGTGAGATATTTCAACTACACTGTCTTAAGTGGTTCAAACCAATGTGACTTAAGGAAACTTAACACCACGTTAAGGTCCCAAGACGCCACCGGAGGTACAAAAGGAGGCTGAATATGCAGTACTCCCTTCACAAAAGTCTGTACTTCAGGTAATAAGGCCAATTCCTTTTGAAAGAAAATGGATAAGGCCGAAATCTGAACTTTTAATGGAGCCTAATTTTAGGCCCAAATTCACTCAAGTTTGTAGGAAGTGAAGAAAACGGCCCAGGTGGAATTCTTCCGTAGGAGCATTCCTGGCCTTGCACCAAGAAACATATTTTCGCCATATTCGATGATAATGTTTAGACGTCACAACCTTCCTAGCCTTTATTAGCGTAGGAATGACCTCATCCGGAATACCCTTTTCCGTTAGGATCCGGCGTTCAACCGCCATGCCGTCAAACGCAGCCGCGGTAAGTCTTAGAACAGACAGGGACCTTGTTGTAACAGGTCCTGCCTTAGAGAAAGAGGCCACGGATCTTCTGTGAGCATTTCTTGCAGATCCGGATACCAGGTTCTTCGTGGCCAATCTGGAACAATGAGAATTGTTCTCACTCCTCTTTTTCTTATTATCCTCAACACCTTGGGTATGAAAGGAAGAGGAGGAAACACATATACCGACTGGAACACCCACGGTGTCACTAGGGCGTCCACAGCTACCACCTGAGAGTCTCTTTACCTGGCGCAATACCTTTGTAGCTTTTTGTTGAGACGGGATGCCATCATGTCTATTTGGGGTAGTCCCCACCGACTTGAAATCTGCGCAAAGACTTCCTGATGAAGTCCCCACTCTCCCGGATGCAGATCGTGTCTGCTGAGGAAGTCTGCTTCCCAGTTGTCCACTCCCGGAATGAACACTGCTGACAGAGCGCTTACATGATTTTCCGCCCAGCGAAGAACTCTGGTGGCTTCTGCCATTGCCACTCTGCTCCTTGTGCCGCCTTGGCGGTTTACATGAGCTACTGCGGTGATGTTGTCTGACTGGATCGGAACTGGTCGATTCGAAGTAAGATCTCTGCTTGACGTAGGGCGTTGTATATGGCCCTTAGTTCCAGGATGTTGATGTGAAGACAAGTCTCTTGACTTGACCAAAGTCCTTGGAAATTTCTTCCCTGTGTGACCGCTCCCCAACCTTGGAGGCTCGCGTCCGTGGTCACCAGGATCCAGTACTGAATGCCGAACCTGCGGCCCTCTAGAAGGTAAGCACTGGGGGACAGGGTGATCCGCTGATGCAATTGCAGATACGACCCACACCATTTGTCCAATAGGTCCCATTGGAAGGCCCTTGCATGGAATCTGCCGTATGGCATGGCTTCGTATGTTGCCACCATCTTTCCCAGAACTGAGTGCAATGATGTACTGACACTTGTTTTGGTTTCCACAAGTTCATGACTAGAGTCATGAGTTCCTGCGCTTCTTCCTTCGGAAGAAAAACCCTTTTCTGGTCTGTGTCCGGAATCATGCCCAAGAAGGGCAGATGAGTTGTAGGATTCATCTGCGACTTTGGAATATTGAGAATCCAGCCGTGTCGCTGTAACACATTCCGTGAAAGTGATACGCTGCTCAGCAACTTCTCCCGTGATCTCGCTTTTATGAGGAGATCGTCCAAGTACTGGATAATTGTGACACCCTGCTTGCGCAGGAGCACCATCATTTCCGCCATTACCTTGGTGAAAATTCTCGGGGCCGTGGAAAGCCCAAACGGCAACGTCTGAAATTGGTAATGACAATCCTGTACCACAAATCTCAGGTACGCCTTATGAGGAGGATATATGGGGATATGCAGGTATGCATCCTTTATGTCCAGAGATACCAAAAAATCTCCCCCTTCTAGGCTGGCGATGACTGCCCTGAGTGATTCCATCTTGAACTTGAACCGTTTAAAGTAAAGGTTCAGGGATTTTAAATTTAAAATGGGTCTGACCGAACCGTCCGGTTTCGGAACCACAAACAGAGTTGAGTAGTACCCCTGCCCTCTTTGAAGCAGGGGAACCTCTACCACCACTTGTTGCAGACACAATTTGTGAATCGCATGTAACATTATCTCCCTTTCTAGGGGTTGTTTCGGTAGGGCCGATTTGAAACCGGCGAGGAGGTACTTCTTCGAATTCCAGCCTGTAACCCTGGGAAACATTTCTATTGCCCATGGATCCACCTGTGAGTGGACCCAGACATGGCTGAACAGTCGCAGACGTGCCCCCACAGGAGCTGACTCCCTCAGTGGGGCCCCAGCGTCATGCGGTGGATTTAGCAGAGGCCGGGGAGGACTTCTGTTCCTGGGAACTAGCTGTGTTGTGCAGCTTTTTCCCTCTGCCCTTACCTCTGGCAAGAAAGGACGATCCACGTGCTCTCTTGCTTTTATTGGAACAAAAGGACTGCATTTGATAATGAGGCGCTTTCTTAGATTGTGAGGGAATATATGGCAAAAAAATTTATTTACCTGCCACAGCCGTGGAGACGAGATCCGAGAGGCCCTCTCCGAACAATTCCTCACCCTTGTAAGGCAACAACTCCATATGCCTCTTTTAGTCGGCATCACCTGTCCATTGCATGTTCCACAGGACATGTCTAGCAGAAATCGACATAGCGTTGACTCTAGAACCCAGTAGACTAACGTCTCTCTGGGCATGTCTTATATATATATATATATATATATATAAGACAACATCTTTTATATATAAATATATATATATATATACACTAGGGACAATAACATGGTATCCTTATCTAGGGTTTCAATCTCCGCTGATAAGGTATCAGTCTACGCTGCTACAGCGCTATAAACCCATGGCGACACAATCGCCGGTCTGAGTAGTGTACGAGAATGTGTGTAAATAGTAGGGATGTGCACTTGAAATTTTTCGAGTTTTGTGTTTTGGTTTTGGGTTCGGTTCCGCGGCCGTGTTTTGGGTTCGACCGCGTTTTGGCAAAACCTCACCGAATTTTTTTTGTCGGATTCGGGTGTGTTTTGGATTCGGGTGTTTTTTTCAAAAAACCCTAAAAAACAGCTTAAATCATAGAATTTGGGGGTCATTTTGATCCCAAAGTATTATTAACCTCAAAAACCATAATTTCCACTCATTTTCAGTCTATTCTGAATACCTCACACCTCACAATATTATTTTTAGTCCTAAAATTTGCACCGAGGTCGCTGGATGACTAAGCTAAGCGACCCTAGTGGCCGACACAAACACCTGGCCCATCTAGGAGTGGCACTGCAGTGTCACGCAGGATGGCCCTTCCAAAAAACACTCCCCAAACAGCACATGACGCAAAGAAGAAAAGAAGAGGCGCAATGAGGTAGCTGTGTGAGTAAGCTAAGCGACCCTAGTGGCCGACACAAACACCTGGCCCATCTAGGAGTGGCACTGCAGTGTCACGCAGGATGGCCCTTCCAAAAAACACTCCCCAAACAGCACATGACGCAAAGAAGAAAAAAAGAGGCGCAATGAGGTAGCTGTGTGAGTAAGCTAAGCGACCCTAGTGGCCGACACAAACACCTGGCCCATCTAGGAGTGGCATTGCAGTGTCACGCAGGATGGCCCTTCCAAAAAACACTCCCCAAACAGCACATGACGCAAAGAAGAAAAAAAGAGGCGCAATGAGGTAGCTGTGTGAGTAAGCTAAGCGACCCTAGTGGCCGACACAAACACCTGGCCCATCTAGGAGTGGCACTGCAGTGTCACGCAGGATGGCCCTTCCAAAAAACACTCCCCAAACAGCACATGACGCAAAGAAGAAAAAAAGAGGAGCAATGAGGTAGCTGTGTGAGTAAGCTAAGCGACCCTAGTGGCCGACACAAACACCTGGCCCATCTAGGAGTGGCACTGCAGTGTCACGCAGGATGGCCCTTCCAAAAAACACTCCCCAAACAGCACATGACGCAAAGAAGAAAAAAAGAGGCGCAATGAGGTAGCTGTGTGAGTAAGCTAAGCGACCCTAGTGGCCGACACAAACACCTGGCCCATCTAGGAGTGGCACTGCAGTGTCACGCAGGATGGCCCTTCCAAAAAACACTCCCCAAACAGCACATGACGCAAAGAAGAAAAAAAGAGGCGCAATGAGGTAGCTGTGTGAGTAAGCTAAGCGACCCTAGTGGCCGACACAAACACCTGGCCCATCTAGGAGTGGCACTGCAGTGTCACGCAGGATGGCCCTTCCAAAAAACACTCCCCAAACAGCACATGACGCAAAGAAGAAAAAAAGAGGCGCAATGAGGTAGCTGTGTGAGTAAGCTAAGCGACCCTAGTGGCCGACACAAACACCTGGCCCATCTAGGAGTGGCACTGCAGTGTCACGCAGGATGGCCCTTCCAAAAAACACTCCCCAAACAGCACATGACGCAAATAAAAATGAAAGAAAAAAGAGGTGCAAGATGGAATTGTCCTTGGGCCCTCCCACCCACCCTTATGTTGTATAAACAGGACATGCACACTTTAACCAACCCATCATTTCAGTGACAGGGTCTGCCACACGACTGTGACTGAAATGACGGGTTGGTTTGGACCCCCACCGAAAAAGAAGCAATTAATCTCTCCTTGCACAAACTGGCTCTACAGAGGCAAGATGTCCACCTCATCATCATCCTCCGATATATCACCGTGTACATCCCGCTCCTCACAGATTATCAATTCGTCCCCACTGGAATCCACCATCTCAGCTCCCTGTGTACTTTGTGGAGGCAATTGCTGCTGGTCAATGTCTCCACGGAGGAATTGATTATAATTCATTTTAATGAACATCATCTTCTCCACATTTTCTGGAAGTAACCTCGTACGCAGATTGCTGACAAGGTGAGCGGCGGCACTAAACACTCTTTCGGAGTACACACTTGTGGGAGGGCAACTTAGGTAGAATAAAGCCAGTTTGTGCAAGGGCCTCCAAATTGCCTCTTTTTCCTGCCAGTATAAGTACGGACTGTCTGACGTGCCTACTTGGATGCGGTCACTCATATAATCCTCCACCATTCTTTCAATGGTGAGAGAATCACATGCAGTGACAGTAGACGACATGTCCGTAATCGTTGGCAGGTCCTTCAGTCCGGACCAGATGTCAGCATCAGCAGTCGCTCCAGACTGCCCTGCATCACCGCCAGCGGGTGGGCTCGGAATTCTGAGCCTTTTCCTCGCACCCCCAGTTGCGGGAGAATGTGAAGGAGGAGATGTTGACAGGTCGCGTTCCGCTTGACTTGACAATTTTGTCACCAGCAGGTCTTTGAACCCCAGCAGACTTGTGTCTGCCGGAAAGAGAGATCCAAGGTAGGTTTTAAATCTAGGATCGAGCACGGTGGCCAAAATGTAGTGCTCTGATTTCAACAGATTGACCACCCGTGAATCCTTGTTAAGCGAATTAAGGGCTCCATCCACAAGTCCCACATGCCTAGCGGAATCGCTCCCTTTTAGCTCCTCCTTCAATGCCTCCAGCTTCTTCTGCAAAAGCCTGATGAGGGGAATGACCTGACTCAGGCTGGCAGTGTCTGAACTGACTTCACGTGTGGCAAGTTCAAAAGGTTGCAGAACCTTGCACAACGTTGAAATCATTCTCCACTGCGCTTGAGACAGGTACATTCCACCTCCTATATCGTGCTCAATTGTATAGGCTTGAATGGCCTTTTGCTGCTCCTCCAACCTCTGAAGCATATAGAGGGTTGAATTCCACCTCGTTACCACTTCTTGCTTCAGATGATGGCAGGGCAGGTTCAGGCGTTTTTGGTGGTGCTCCAGTCTTCTGTACGTGGTGCCTGTACGCCGAAAGTGTCCCGCAATTCTTATGGCCACCGACAGCATCTCTTGCACGCCCCTGTCGTTTTTTAAAAAATTCTGCACCACCAAATTCAAGGTATGTGCAAAACATGGGACGTGCTGGAATTTGCCCATATTTAATGCACACACAATATTGCTGGCGTTGTCCGATGCCACAAATCCACAGGAGAGTCCAATTGGGGTAAGCCATTCCGCGATGATCTTCCTCAGTTGCCGTAAGAGGTTTTCAGCTGTGTGCGTATTCTGGAAACCGGTGATACAAAGCGTAGCCTGCCTAGGAAAGAGTTGGCGTTTGCGAGATGCTGCTACTGGTGCCGCCGCTGCTGTTCTTGCGGCGGGAGTCCATACATCTACCCAGTGGGCTGTCACAGTCATATAGTCCTGACCCTGCCCTGCTCCACTTGTCCACATGTCCGTGGTTAAGTGGACATTGGGTACAACTTAATTTTTTAGGACACTGGTGAGTCTTTTTCTGACGTCCGTGTACATTCTCGGTATCGCCTGCCTAGAGAAGTGGAACCTAGATGGTATTTGGTAACGGGGCACACTGCCTCAATAAATTGTCTAGTTCCCTGTGAACTAACGGCGGATACCGGACGCACGTCTAACACCAACATAGTTGTCAAGGCCTCAGTTATCCGCTTTGCAACAGGATGACTGCTGTGATATTTCATCTTCCTCGCAAAGGACTGTTGGACAGTCAATTGCTTGGTGGAAGTAGTAAAAGTGGGCTTACGACTTCCCCTCTGGGATGACCATCGACTCCCAGCAGCAACAACAGCAGCGCCAGCAGCAGTAGGCGTTACACGCAAGGATGCATCGGAGGAATCCCAGGCAGGAGAGGACTCGTCAGAATTGCCAGTGACATGGCATGCAGGACTATTGGCATTCCTGGGGAAGGAGGAAATTGACACTGAGGGAGTTGGTGGGGTGGTTTGCGTGAGCTTGGTTACAAGAGGAAGGGATTTACTGGTCAGTGGACTGCTTCCGCTGTCGCCCAAAGTTTTTGAACTTGTCACTGACTTATTATGAATGCGCTGCAGGTGACGTATAAGGGAGGATGTTCCGAGGTGGTTAACATCCTTACCCCTACTTATTACAGCTTGACAAAGGCAACACACGGCTTGACAAATGTTGTCCGCATTTCTGGTGAAATACTTCCACACCGAAGAGCTGAGTTTTTTGGTATTTTCACCAGGCATGTCAACGGCCCTATTCCTCCCACGGACAACAGGTGTCTCCCCGGGTGCCTGACTTAAACAAACCACCTCACCATCAGAATCCTCCTTGTCAATTTCCTCCCCAGCGCCAGCAACACCCATATCCTCCTCATCCTGGTGTACTTCAACACTGACATCTTCAATCTGACTATCAGGAACTGGACTGCGGGTGCTCCTTCCAGCACTTGCAGGGGGCGTGCAAATGGTGGAAGGCGCATGCTCTTCACGTCCAGTGTTGGGAAGGTCAGGCATCGCAACCGACACAATTGGACTCTCCTTGTGGATTTGGGATTTCGAAGAACGCACAGTTCTTTGCTGTGCTTTTGCCAGCTTGAGTCTTTTCAGTTTTCTAGCGAGAGGCTGAGTGCTTCCATCCTCATGTGAAGCTGAACCACTAGCCATGAACATAGGCCAGGGCCTCAGCCGTTCCTTGCCACTCCGTGTGGTAAATGGTATATTGGCAAGTTTACGCTTCTCCTCCGACAATTTTATTTTAGATTTTGGAGTCCTTTTTTTTACTGATATTTGGTGTTTTGGATTTTACATGCTCTGTACTATGACATTGGGCATCGGCCTTGGCAGACGACGTTGCTGGCATTTCATCGTCTCGGCCATGACTAGTGGCAGCAGCTTCAGCACGAGGTGGAAGTGGATCTTGATCTTTCCCTAATTTTGGAACCTCAACATTTTTGTTCTCCATATTTTAATAGGCACAACTAAAAGGCACCTCAGGTAAACAATGTAGATGGATGGATACTAGTATACTTACGGATGGACGAGCGACTGCTGATACAGAGGTAGCTACAGCCATGGACTACCGTACTGTGTCTGCTGCTAATATAGACTGGATGATAATGAGATGAAATCAATATATATATATATATAATATCACTAGTACTGCAGCCGGACAGGTATATATATTTATTATGTAATGACTGATGACGGACCTGCTGGACACTGTCAGCTCAGCAGCACCGCAGACTGCTACAGTAAGCTACTATAGTAGTATGTATAAAGAAGAAAGAAAAAAAAAAACCACGGGTAGGTGGTATACAATTATGGATGGACGAGCGACTGCCGACACAGAGGTAGCTACAGCCATGGACTACCGTACTGTGTCTGCTGCTAATATAGACTGGATGATAAGGAGATGAAATCAATATATATTATATCACACTAGTACTGCAGCCGGACAGGTAGATATATTTATTATGTAATGACTGATGACGGACCTGCTGGACACTGTCAGCTCAGCAGCACCGCAGACTGCTACAGTAAGCTACTATAGTAGTATGTATAAAGAAGAAAGAAAAAAAAAACCACGGGTAGGTGGTATACAATTATGGATGGACGAGCGACTGCCGACACAGAGGTAGCTACAGCCGTGGACTACCGTACTGTGTCTGCTGCTAATATAGACTGGATGATAAGGAGATGAAATCAATATATATATATATATAATATCACTAGTACTGCAGCCGGACAGGTATATATATTTATTATGTAATGACTGATGACGGACCTGCTGGACACTGTCAGCTCAGCAGCACCGCAGACTGCTACAGTAAGCTACTATAGTAGTATGTATAAAGAAGAAAGAAAAAAAAAACCACGGGTAGGTGGTATACAATTATGGATGGACGAGCGACTGCCGACACAGAGGTAGCTACAGCCGTGGACTACCGTACTGTGTCTGCTGCTAATATAGACTGGATGATAAGGAGATGAAATCAATATATATATATATATATATATATATAATATCACTAGTACTGCAGCCGGACAGGTATATATATTTATTATGTAATGACTGATGACGGACCTGGTGGACACTGTCAGCTCAGCAGCACCGCAGACTGCTACAGTAAGCTACTATAGTAGTATGTATAAAGAAGAAAGAAAAAAAAAAAAACCACGGGTAGGTGGTATACAATTATGGATGGACGAGCGACTGCCGACACAGAGGTAGCTACAGCCGTGGACTACCGTACTGTGTCTGCTGCTAATATAGACTGGATGATAAGGAGATGAAATCAATATATATTATATCACACTAGTACTGCAGCCGGACAGGTAGATATATTTATTATGTAATGACTGATGACGGACCTGCTGGACACTGTCAGCTCAGCAGCACCGCAGACTGCTACAGTAAGCTACTATAGTAGTATGTATAAAGAAGAAAGAAAAAAAAAACCACGGGTAGGTGGTATACAATTATGGATGGACGAGCGACTGCCGACACAGAGGTAGCTACAGCCGTGGACTACCGTACTGTGTCTGCTGCTAATATAGACTGGATGATAATGAGATGAAATCAATATATATATATATAATATCACTAGTACTGCAGCCGGACAGTTATATATATTTATTATGTAATGACTGATGACGGACCTGCTGGACACTGTCAGTTTAGCAGCACTGCAGACTGCTACAGTAAGCTACTATAGTAGTATGTATAAAGAAGAAAGAAAAGAAAAAAACCACGGGTAGGTGGTATACAATTATGGATGGACGAGCGACTGCCGACACAGAGGTAGCTACAGCCGTGGACTACCGTACTGTGTCTGCTGCTAATATAGACTGGATGATAATGAGATGAAATCAATATATATATATATATAATATCACTAGTACTGCAGCCGGACAGGTATATATATTTATTATGTAATGACTGATGACGGACCTGCTGGACACAGTCAGCTCAGCAGCACCGCAGACTGCTACAGTAAGCTACTATAGTAGTATGTATAAAGAAGAAAGAAAAAAAAAAAACCACGGGTAGGTGGTATACAATATTATATATATATATATTATATACAATTATATATATATATATATTAAACTGGTGGTGACTGGTGGTCAGGTCACTGGTCACACTATCAGCAACTTGCAAGTAGTACTCCTAAGCAGACAATCACAATATATATTATACTGGTGGTCAGTGTGGTCACAATGGCAGTGTGGCACTCTGGCAGCAAAAGTGTGCACTGTACGTTATATGTACTCCTGAGTCCTGCTCTCAGACTCTAACTGCTCCCCACTGTCAGTGTCTCCCCCACAAGTCAGATAATATACAGTCACACTATCTATCACTTCAGCAAGTAACTAGTACTCCTCCTAATGCTCCCCAAAATTACTACTGTGTCTCTCTCTACTGTCTCACTCTCTTCTCTATAAACGGAGAGGACGCCAGCCACGTCCTCTCCCTATGAATCTCAATGCACGTGTGAAAATGGCGGCGACGCGCGGCTCCTTATATAGAATCCGAGTCTCGCGATAGAATCCGAGCCTCGCGAGAATCCGACAGCGGGATGATGACGTTCGGGCGCGCTCGGGTTAACCGAGCAAGGCGGGAAGATCCGAGTCGCTCGGCCCCGTGTAAAAAAACATGAAGTTCGGGCGGGTTCGGATTCCGAGGAACCGAACCCGCTCATCCCTAGTAAATAGACTTCAAAGTACTTTTACTGCATGCTATCTGCAGGATCCCTGAGGATAGCTGTAAAGTCAGCGCTACCTTTTTGGGTAAACGTGTCAATGCCTTGTACACCCTAGGGGAAGATTCCCATCGTATCCTGGCCCCATTTAGGGAAAGGATACTCCCTGAGAATTCTTTTTGGTAAGCTGCAGCTTCTTGTCTGGAGATTCCCGCTCTTTTTCTTCATGAGAGGAGGGAAATTTACCTCAGCTTTCTTCCCCTTAAACATGTGTACCCTCGTGTCAGGAACAGATGAGTCATCAGTGATATGCAAAACATCTTTTATTACAATAATCATATATTGAATACTTTAGTGCCAGTTTTGGCTGTACTTTGCATTATCGTAGTCGACACTGGAGTCAGACTCCGTGTTGATATCAGTGTCTATTATTTTGGATAGTGAGCATTGTGAGACTCTGACGGTCTCTGTGACATAGGGACAGACATGGGTAGATTCCCTGTCTGTTCTCCAATCTTTTGTGTAATAAATTCATTTTAGCACTTAATTTCACATATCCAATCAGGCGTCGGCGTTGTCGACGGAGACACCACACACACACATTTGCTCCATCTCCTCCCTAGGAGAGCCTTTTACCTCAGACATGTCGACACACACGTACCGACACACCACACACTCAGGGAATGCTCTTCTGAAGACAATTCCCCCACAAGGCCCTTTGGAGAGACAGAGAGAGAGTATGCCAGCACACACCCCAGCGCAATATGACCCAGGAAAAACACAGCAATTTAATGTTTACCCCGTAGCGCTGTTATTATTATCTGCGCCAAATTATGTGCCCCCCCCCTCTTATTTAAAACCCTCTCTTCTACCGTGGTATAAGCAGGGGAGAGTCCGGAGAGCTTCCTCTCAGCGGTGCTATGGAGAAAAACATGGCGCTGGAGAGTGCTGAGGGAGAAGCCCCGCCCCCTCGGCGGGGGGCTTCAGTCCTGCTAAAAGTGTAAAATTGGCGGGGGCTCATGCATATATACAGTGTCCAGCTGTATATATGCTCTCTTTTGCCAAATAAGAGATTTATATTGCTGCCCAGGGCGCCCCCCCTGTGCCCTGCACCCTTACAGTGACTGCCGTTTGTGAGGTGTATGGGAGCAATGGCGCACAGCTGCAGTGCTGTGCGTTACCTCAGTGAAGATCAATGAAGTCTTCTGCCGCCTTTTGAAGCCGTCTTTCTTCTCATACTCACTCGGCTTCTTTCTTCTGGCTCTGTGAGGGGGACAGCGGCGCGGCTCTGGAACGAACGTCCAGGGCGAAGTTGGCCCGACGAACCTGTGTTCCGACTCCCTCTGGAGCTAATGCTGTCCAGTAGCCTAAGAAGCAGAGCCTATAATTTAAGTAGATCTGCTTCTCTCCCCTCAGTCCCTCGATGCAGGGAGTCTGTTGCCAGCAGTGCTCCCTGAAAATAAAAAACCTAACAAATATACTTTCTTAGCAGGAAATTCAGGAGAGCTCCCTGCAGTGCACCCATCTCCTCTGGGCACAGTCTCAAACTGAGGTCTGGAGGGAGGAGCCAGTGCACACCCAAAGTCTTTCTGAAAGTGCCCATGTCTCCTGCGGAGCCCATCTATTCCCCCCATGGTCCTTACGGAGTCCCAGCATCCTCTAGGACGTTAGAGAAATGAGGAGTACAACTCTGGGTGTTTGACTATGGCAAGTAAACTTCTGAGAGCTTACAATCTAACGCGAAATGGCAGACAGACATGGGCGACACAGAGGGGAGAGACAAGGAGCGTGGAACAGTGGATGGCTTTTCAAAAGAAGTGGGTGTGGAGAACCTGCTTGAAGTTTTGTAGAGAGGTGGAGTGTCTGATAAGGAGAGGGAGAGAGTTCCAGTGTAGATGGACCAAGTGGTTCATATCTGCTGTCAAGTTCTACGTTTCTATGGTGCTGAGCAGTACAAGCAAAATCTTGGAGGTGGGAGTGGAAGAAAGTTATCAGGAGATGAGGCGGCATTCGTTTGTGAGGAAAGTGGGTGGGCAGGCGTGTGAAGGGAGATGAGGTCAGAGAGATAAATAGGAGAAGATTAGGTGAGACACTGTGAGCGTGAGTGATGGATTCAGTTTTGGATACTCAGTGTTTGGCGAAGTCAAGGGCAGAGAGTGAGAAGAGGAGTTGAAACTAAGTGGTGTAAAGATGACAGAAGAGGAGTGTTTTAAAAATACTGTATATATTTTAGAATTATGTTTGTCTGTCACTAGCATTTAAAATTGCATTTTTAAACATAAATTAAATGACCATAGAAAGCTGGCAATAGTCTCATACAGGTATATATACTAGAGATGAGCGGGTTCGGTTCTCCGAGATCCGAACCCCCCCGAACTTCACCCATTTTATACGGTTCCGAGGCAGCCTCGGATCTTCCCGTCTTGCTAGGTTAACCCGAACGCGCCCGAACGTCATCATCCCGCTGTCGGATTCTCGCGAGATTTATATTCTATATAAAGAGCCGCGTGTCGCCGCCATTTTCACTCGTGCATTGGAGATTGAACGGAGAGGACGTGGCTGCGTTCTGTCCCTGAAAAGTTCCGTAATCTGTGCTCAGTGTGCTGCAAATATCTGTGCTCAGTGTGCTGCAAATATCTGTGCTCAGTGTGCTGAAAATATCTACGTTCTCTGCCTGGAAACGCTCCATATCTGTGCTCAGTGTGCTGCAAATATCTGTGCTCAGTGTGCTTTATTGTGGGGACTGGGGACCACCAGTATATAATATATACTTTTCTATAGCTTCTATACTGCTTGTCAGGACACACATGGGTCACAGTTACACCGCTCTGTACTGATATATACAAAAATATATATACTTTTCTATAGCTTCTATACTGCTTGTCAGGACACATGTGTCACAGTTACATTGCAGCATTTTGGTGACCCAAGAGTATATAGTTGTGTACAGTAGGCCATTGCTGTATCTTGCAGCTCTGTGTCACTGCAAGTATCCATTCCATATCTGTGCAGCATTTTTGTGAGCAGTATATATAGTATTACAGTGCAGCATTTTGGTGACCCAACAGTATATAGTTGTGTACAGTAGGCCATTGCTGTATCTTGCAGCTGTGTCACTGCAAGTATCCATTCCATATCTGTGCAGCATTTTTGTGAGCAGTATATATAGTATTACAGTGCAGAATTTTGGTGACCCAACAATATATAGTTGTGTAAAGTAGGCCATTGCTGTATCTTGCAGCTCTGTGTCACTGCAAGTATCCATTCCATATCTGTGCTGCATTTTTGTGAGCAGTATATAGTAGGACAGTGCAGCATTTTGGTGACCAGCAGTATACATATATAGTACAGTACAGTAGGCCATTGCTGTATCTTGCAGCTCTGTGTCACTTCTAGTATCCTGATCAGTGCTCAATATCTGCTGCATTGTTGTGACCAGTATGTATACTCTACTGTGCGACTTGTGTTATACACCTGGTGATTATACATCCTGTAATCTGTACTGAGCGATGTGTGAGATACACCTGGGGATTATACACCCTATATACTGTACTGTGTGATGTGTGAGATACACCTGGGGATTATACACCCTATATTATTATTATTATTATTATTATTATTATTATCCTTTATTTATATGGCGCCACAAGGGTTCTGCAGTGCCCAATTACAAAGTACATAAATAATCAAACAGGAAAACAGCAACTTACAGTTGATGACAGTATAGGACAAGTACAGGGTAAATACACATAGTTACATCAGCAGATGACACTGGAATAAGTATCAGGTGGCAGAAGATTGCTGGATGTGATACAGTTGAAGATTATTAAAGTAAGACGATGGATAAGCACATGAGGGAAGAGGGTCCTGCTCGTGAGAGCTTACAATCTAAAGGGGAGGGGTAGACAGACATGGGTGACACAGATGGGGTACATAGAGAACGTGGAACAGAGGATTAGGATGAGATTTGGCTGGGTTTGGTGAAGAAGTGGACCCCCAGAAGGCACAAGTCAATACTTAACATTGCAACATTTTACTGGGCTATGCAGGAGAAAATTAAAAATAGGGGAAAAAAAAAAAGAATCGATAACTTCTACCGCTTTCAAAAAGGTCAATGGAAGCTGAAATAATGGACAACTACCTCATGGAAGCCAGATACAGTATACCATACAGTACTTAGCAGTGTTAGGAATGAGTGCTTATGAAATACAGTAACATTTTGGCATAATATTTCAGAAACTGCATGGCTGGTCTCTTGCACTCTTTTGCTCTAATACACCACCTGCTTTAGGATTTATATTCAAAAACATTATGTCTCCATAATCCCAAAAACGTCAGTCTTCTTGGAAAGTGGTTTGTTCCTTTGTAAGGGAAACAGAACAAACATTCTCAAACAACGGTTTCTCAATTTCTTTTTCCTCTGGGAAGGGATTGTGGATTCGCAGGAATATCTGAGCATTCCTGTAATCAGAAAGCAGCGACTTTCTGCAAATGTTTACGACTAATTCCAGTGATTTTGTCATTTTCTTCCAGTGATTTGGACCAATAATACCATTGATTAGAACGAATAATTCCAGTGATTTTGTCATTTTCTTCCAGTGATTTGGACCAATAATACCATTGATTAGAACGAATAATTCCAGTGATTTTGTCATTTTCTTCCAGTGATTTGGACCAATAATACCATTGATTAGAATGAATAATTCCTGTGATATTGAGGTGTTTGTGTCGCTTAGCTTAGCCGTCCAGCGACCACAGTGCACCTCTTTTTCTCTTTTCTTTGCATCATGTGCTGTTTGGGGCTAATTTTTTTAAGTGCCATCCTGTCTGACACTGCAGTGCCACTCCTAGATGGGCCAGGTGTTTGTGCCGCACTCTTGGGTCGCTTTGCTTAGTCATCCAGCAACCTCGGTGCAAATTTTAGGACTAAAAATAGTATTGTGAGGTGTGAGGTGTTCAGAATAGACTGGAAATGAGTGGAAATTGTGGTTATTGAGGTTAATAATACTATAGGATCAAAATGACCCCCAAATTCTATGATTTAAGCTGTTTTTGAGGGTTTAAAAAAAAAAAACACCCAAATCCAAAACACACCCGAATCCGACAAAAAAATTTCAGGGAGGTTTTGCCAAAACGCGTCCGAATCCAAAACACGGCGCGGAACCGAATCCAAAACCAAAACACAAAACCCGAAAAATTTCCGGTGCGCATCTCTAATATATAATGTATAAATGCAGTCTTGCTATAGGGGTAAAAATTAGAGATGAGCGCCTGAAATTTTTCGGGTTTTGTGTTTTGGTTTTGGGTTCGGTTCCGCGGCCGTGTTTTGGGTTCGAACGCGTTTTGGCAAAACCTCACCGAATTATTTTTGTCGGATTCGGGTGTGTTTTGGATTCGGGTGTTTTTTTCAAAAAACCCTAAAAAACAGCTTAAATCATAGAATTTGGGGGTAATTTTGATCCCAAAGTATTATTAACCTCAAAAAACATAATTTACACTCATTTTCAGCCTATTCTGAACACATCACACCTCACAATATTATTTTTAGTCCTAAAATTTGCACCGAGGTCGCTGTGTGAGTAAGATAAGCGACCCTAGTGGCCGACACAAACACCGGGCCCATCTAGGAGTGGCACTGCAGTGTCACGCAGGATGTCCCTTCCAAAAAACCCTCCCCAAACAGCACATGACGCAAAGAAAAAAAGAGGCGCAATGAGGTAGCTGACTGTGTGAGAAAGATAAGCGACCCTAGTGGCCGACACAAACACCGGGCCCATCTAGGAGTGGCACTGCAGTGTCACGCAGGATGTCCCTTCCAAAAAACCCTCCCCAAACAGCACATGACGCAAAGAAAAAAAGAGGCGCAATGAGGTAGCTGTGTGAGAAAGATAAGCGACCCTAGTGGCCGACACAAACACCGGGCCCATCTAGGAGTGGCACTGCAGTGTCACGCAGGATGTCCCTTCCAAAAAACCCTCCCCAAACAGCACATGACGCAAAGAAAAAAAGAGGCGCAATGAGGTAGCTGTGTGAGTAAGATTAGCGACCCTAGTGGCCGACACAAACACCGGGCCCATCTAGGAGTGGCACTGCAGTGTCACGCAGGATGGCCCTTCCAAAAAACCCTCCCCAAACAGCACATGACGCAAAGAAAAAAAGAGGCGCAATGAGGTAGCTGACTGTGTGAGTAAGATTAGCGACCCTAGTGGCCGACACAAACACCGGGCACATCTAGGAGTGGCACTGCAGTGTCACGCAGGATGTCCCTTCCAAAAAACCCTCCCCAAACAGCACATGACGCAAAGAAAAAAAGAGGCGCAATGAGGTAGCTGTGTGAGTAAGATTAGCGACCCTAGTGGCCGACACAAACACCGGGCCCATCTAGGAGTGGCACTGCAGTGTCACGCAGGATGTCCCTTCCAAAAAACCCTCCCCAATCAGCACATGATGCAAAGAAAAAGAAAAGAAAAAAGAGGTGCAAGATGGAATTATCCTTGGGCCCTCCCACCCACCCTTATGTTGTATAAACAAAACAGGACATGCACACTTTAACCAACCCATCATTTCAGTGACAGGGTCTGCCACACGACTGTGACTGATATGACGGGTTGGTTTGGACCCCCCCCAAAAAAGAAGCAATTAATCTCTCCTTGCACAAACTGGCTCTACAGAGGCAAGATGTCCACCTCATCTTCACCCTCCGATATATCACCGTGTACATCCCCCTCCTCACAGATTATCAATTCGTCCCCACTGGAATCCACCATCTCAGCTCCCTGTGTACTTTGTGGAGGCAATTGCTGCTGGTCAATGTCTCCGCGGAGGAATTGATTATAATTCATTTTAATGAACATCATCTTCTCCACATTTTCTGGATGTAACCTCGTACGCCGATTGCTGACAAGGTGAGCGGCGGCACTAAACACTCTTTCGGAGTACACACTTGTGGGAGGGCAACTTAGGTAGAATAAAGCCAGTTTGTGCAAGGGCCTCCAAATTGCCTCTTTTTCCTGCCAGTATAAGTACGGACTGTGTGACGTGCCTACTTGGATGCGGTCACTCATATAATCCTCCACCATTCTATCAATGTTGAGAGAATCATATGCAGTGACAGTAGACGACATGTCCGTAATCGTTGTCAGGTCCTTCAGTCCGGACCAGATGTCAGCATCAGCAGTCGCTCCAGACTGCCCTGCATCACCGCCAGCGGGTGGGCTCGGAATTCTGAGCCTTTTCCTCGCACCCCCAGTTGCGGGAGAATGTGAAGGAGGAGATGTTGACAGGTCGCGTTCCGCTTGACTTGACAATTTTGTCACCAGCAGGTCTTTCAACCCCAGCAGACCTGTGTCTGCCGGAAAGAGAGATCCAAGGTAGGCTTTAAATCTAGGATCGAGCACGGTGGCCAAAATGTAGTGCTCTGATTTCAACAGATTGACCACCCGTGAATCCTTGTTAAGCGAATTAAGGGCTGCATCCACAAGTCCCACATGCCTAGCGGAATCGCTCCGTGTTAGCTCCTTCTTCAATGCCTCCAGCTTCTTCTGCAAAAGCCTGATGAGGGGAATGACCTGACTCAGGCTGGCAGTGTCTGAACTGACTTCACGTGTGGCAAGTTCAAAGGGCATCAGAACCTTGCACAACGTTGAAATCATTCTCCACTGCACTTGAGACAGGTGCATTCCATCTCCTATATCGTGCTCAATTGTATAGGCTTGAATGGCCTTTTGCTGCTCCTCCAACCTCTGAAGCATATAGAGGGTTGAATTCCACCTCGTTACCACTTCTTGCTTCAGATGATGGCAGGGCAGGTTCAGTAGTTTTTGGTGGTGCTCCAGTCTTCTGTACGTGGTGCCTGTACGCCGAAAGTGTCCCGCAATTTTTCTGGCCACCGACAGCATCTCTTGCACGCCCCTGTCGTTTTTTAAAAAATTCTGCACCACCAAATTCAAGGTATGTGCAAAACATGGGACGTGCTGGAATTTGCCCATATTTAATGCACACACAATATTGCTGGCGTTGTCCGATGCCACAAATCCACAGGAGAGTCCAATTGGGGTAAGCCATTCCGCGATGATCTTCCTCAGTTGCCGTAAGAGGTTTTCAGCTGTGTGCGTATTCTGGAAAGCGGTGATACAAAGCGTAGCCTGCCTAGGAAAGAGTTGGCGTTTGCGAGATGCTGCTACTGGTGCCGCCGCTGCTGTTCTTGCGGCGGGAGTCCATACATCTACCCAGTGGGCTGTCACAGTCATATAGTCCTGACCCTGCCCTGCTCCACTTGTCCACATGTCCGTGGTTAAGTGGACATTGGGTACAACTGCATTTTTTAGGACACTGGTGAGTCTTTTTCTGACGTCCGTGTACATTCTCGGTATCGCCTGCCTAGAGAAGTGGAACCTAGATGGTATTTGGTAACGGGGGCACACTGCCTCAATAAATTGTCTAGTTCCCTGTGAACTAACGGCGGATACCGGACGCACGTCTAACACCAACATAGTTGTCAAGGCCTCAGTTATCCGCTTTGCAGTAGGATGACTGCTGTGATATTTCATCTTCCTCGCAAAGGACTGTTGAACAGTCAATTGCTTACTGGAAGTAGTACAAGTGGGCTTACGACTTCCCCTCTGGGATGACCATCGACTCCCAGCGGCAACAACAGCAGCGCCAGCAGCAGTAGGCGTTACACGCAAGGATGCATCGGAGGAATCCCAGGCAGGAAAGGACTCGTCAGAATTGCCAGTGACATGGCCTGCAGGACTATTGGCATTCCTGGGGAAGGAGGAAATTGACACTGAGGGAGTTGGTGGGGTGGTTTGCGTGAGCTTGGTTACAAGAGGAAGGGATTTACTGGTCAGTGGACTGCTTCCGCTGTCACCCAAAGTTTTTGAACTTGTCACTGACTTATTATGAATGCGCTGCAGGTGACGTATAAGGGAGGATGTTCCGAGGTGGTTAACGTCCTTACCCCTACTTATTACAGCTTGACAAAGGGAACACACGGCTTGACACCTGTTGTCCGCATTTCTGGTGAAATACCTCCACACCGAAGAGCTGATTTTTTTGGTATTTTCACCTGGCATGTCAACGGCCATATTCCTCCCACGGACAACAGGTGTCTCCCCGGGTGCCTGACTTAAACAAACCACCTCACCATCAGAATCCTCCTGGTCAATTTCCTCCCCAGCGCCAGCAACACCCATATCCTCCTCATCCTGGTGTACTTCAACACTGACATCTTCAATCTGACTATCAGGAACTGGACTGCGGGTGCTCCTTCCAGCACTTGCAGGGGGCGTGCAAATGGTGGAAGGCGCATGCTCTTCACGTCCAGTGTTGGGAAGGTCAGGCATCGCAACCGACACAATTGGACTCTCCTTGTGGATTTGGGATTTCAAAGAACGCACAGTTCTTTGCGGTGCTTTTGCCAGCTTGAGTCTTTTCAGTTTTCTAGCGAGAGGCTGAGTGCTTCCATCCTCATGTGAAGCTGAACCACTAGCCATGAACATAGGCCAGGGCCTCAGCCGTTCCTTGCCACTCCGTGTGGTAAATGGCATATTGGCAAGTTTACGCTTCTCCTCCGACAATTTTATTTTAGGTTTTGGAGTCCTTTTTTTTCTGATATTTGGTGTTTTGGATTTGACATGCTCTGTACTATGACATTGGGCATCGGCCTTGGCAGACGACGTTGCTGGCATTTCATCGTCTCGGCCATGACTAGTGGCAGCAGCTTCAGCACGAGGTGGAAGTGGATCTTGATCTTTCCCTAATTTTGGAACCTCAACTTTTTTGTTCTCCATATTTTATAGGCAGAACTAAAAGGCACCTCAGGTAAACAATGGAGATGGATGGATTGGATACTAGTATACAATTATGGACGGACTGCCACGGTTAGGTGGTATAAAAAAACCACGGTTAGGTGGTATATATTATAATAATAATACAATTATGGATGGACGGACTGCCTGCCGACTGCCGACACAGAGGTAGCCACAGCCGTGAACTACCGCACTGTACACTGGTTGATAAAGAGATAGTAGTATACTCGTAACAACTAGTATGACACTATGACGACGGTATAAAGAATGAAAAAAAAACCACGGTTAGGTGGTATATATTATAATAATAATACAATTATGGATGGACGGACTGCCTGCCGACTGCCGACACAGAGGTAGCCACAGCCGTGAACTACCGCACTGTACACTGGTTGATAAAGAGATAGTAGTATACTCGTAACAACTAGTATGACACTATGACGACGGTATAAAGAATGAAAAAAAAACCACGGTTAGGTGGTATATATTATAATAATAATACAATTATGGATGGACGGACTGCCTGCCGACTGCCGACACAGAGGTAGCCACAGCCGTGAACTACCGCACTGTACACTGGTTGATAAAGAGATAGTAGTATACTCGTAACAACTAGTATGACACTATGACGACGGTATAAAGAATGAAAAAAAAACCACGGTTAGGTGGTATATATTATAATAATAATACAATTATGGATGGACGGACTGCCTGCCGACTGCCGACACAGAGGTAGCCACAGCCGTGAACTACCGCACTGTACACTGGTTGATAAAGAGATAGTAGTATACTCGTAACAACTAGTATGACACTATGACGACGGTATAAAGAAAGAAAAAAAAATACCACGGTTAGGTGGTATATATTGTAATACAATTATGGATGGACGGACTGCCTGCCGAGTTCCGACTGCCGACACAGAGGTAGCCACAGCCGTGAACTACCGCACTGTACTGTGTCTGCTGCTAATATAGACTGGTTGATAAAGAGATAGTATACAATACATACAACAATATACTACTATACTGGTGGTCAGGCACTGGTCACCACTAGTCACACTGGCAGTGGCACTCCTGCAGCAAAAGTGTGCACTGTATAATTTTAAATTAATATAATATTATGTACTCCTGGGGGCTCCTGCTATAACAACCTGCAGTGCTCCCCAGTCTCCCCCACAATTATTATAAGCTTTGCCTTTTATACATTGATGTGCAGCACACTGGGCTGAGCTGAGTGCACACAGACTGAGTCACACTGTGTGACTGGCTGCTGCTGTGTATCGTTTTTTTTCAGGCAGAGAACGGATATAGCAGAGAACGGATATATATTAAAATAAATAAAAGTTAACTAACAACAACTGCACTGGTCACTGTGGTAAACTCTGTCTGACTCTGCACAATCTCTCTCTCTCTTCTAATCTAATTTCTAATGGAGAGGACGCCAGCCACGTCCTCTCCCTATCAATCTCAATGCACGTGTGAAAATGGCGGCGACGCGCGGCTCCTTATATAGAATCCGAGTCTCGCGAGAATCCGACAGCGTCATGATGACGTTCGGGCGCGCTCGGGTTAACCGAGCAAGGCGGGAGGATCCGAGTCTGCTCGGACCCGTGAAAAAAACATGAAGTTCGTGCGGGTTCGGTTTCAGAGAAACCGAACCCGCTCATCTCTAGTAAAAATAGGATATAATGGGGGAAATTCAAATGTTATTGCCCCCAATCTCCCATCTAAAGTGACAGGAAATCGCAGGGGGCGATATACAATTGATGCCCATTAAAGCTGTTAAACATAACTTAACTAATGGACGCAATCAGGAAAAGTTAAAATTTTTCACACATTTCCGCTTGCCAGCCCCGGCGGATGCGAGCTAAAACGTAGATGCCAGTAGCCGATTGCGCCAGAATGAGGCTACATTAGTGTAGCTCCATTCAACGCCATCTAGTGGCTGCCGGCCAGATACACATTTGAATTCCGCCTAATGAAATGATGTTTTACATAATTTCTAAATAAATAGAAATATGTAACATAAGTCAATAATAGATTCCAGGCACATAAAATGTGACAAACTTGCCACAGTTTCCTTAATGGATTTAGGGCCTAATTTGTAGTTGTGCAAAAACTATAGTAAATTTACCCCATGGTGGCCTCTAATATCCCTTTCACACCGCACATATAACCCGTTATCAACCCGGCATATTGCCGGGTCGACACGGCTCAGCGTGCAGTGTGAAAGCGCCATGGTTGAACTCCCGGGTCGCCTGACCCGATAATTCAACCCGGGAATAAATCAGTGTTATTCCCGGGTTGAATGCCCGGTCAGTGGCAGCGTAAACGGATTCCCGGGTCGATGCGACCCGGGACCCGTTCACTAGATAGAAAGAGGCGGCGCGGAGTTGAGCTCATCTCCCAGCACCACCTCCGCCCCCCGCTGCCGGCTCCACCCCCGCCGCTATGGCAACCCGCCCGGCATATTGCCGGGTCAGGAAAGCCTGCTGTAGCGTATAATGCCAGATCTCACCCGGGAAGGACCCGCTTCCAATTCCCGGGTGGGATCCGGCATTTGCGGTGTGAAAAGGGTACATGATGGGCCAACTTAGGGTGGTTTTTAAATTTATTAGTTCCTTATATTTCCAAATTAAAAATGTGAGGGGACCTGCATTGACATCACGGGCTCATAGGGGCCAGCCCTAACTTATATGGAACCAGAACTTGTATAGGGGTTGTTCCTGGTGGCATTGGCATGCCCACTCCCTTTCAGATATGTTGAGGGCAGTGAGCTGTGAGCATATACAGCATTATGACCCTGCTCAGAGGAGTAGGCGACTCTGATGCTCCCTTCCTCTCTTAGCAGCAGGGCTGAGCACAGACACTAGAGAAGCACACAGAGCAGGGGAGGCCAGCATAATGATGAGCAGCTGAGTGAGTGATTGTGAGTCAGTGTATGGATATCATTTTGGGGTTAGTAATGTAATGCAGGTTTGATAGGGTGCATTAATTTATTGTAGGGGATGTTAATATAATGTGAGGTCTCTGTATTAAATGAGGGGGCTTTTTAGGCTAGAGAGGCCTGTTTAATTAATGTGGTTGCTAGTTAATGCCAGGGATTGTTGAGGGGAGACAGGCCAGTATATTCTTAGGATGTTTGTCTTTCATGTGGCTTTTTTCATGAAGAGTAGCAGCTGCGTTGACTTAACAGTGGAGTGCACAGCATTGCGAGTGTGCTTGAATGGGAAAGGATCAGAGGTGTCTAAAGTGATGGCCACATGCACTCTGTCTAAGAAACATCAGTGTCTATCAATGGATTTGATAGAATCAGTCATACACTACCGGTATGAAGGCTGCAGAGTCTAGAAGGACCCCTGCAAGAGGATTAGACTTCACCCACAATCAGGTTGCGGTCTCCTGTAGCGGTTGCTGACTTGATTGAAGTGATAGCACTCAGTAAGAAATGTCAGCAGCCAAGAGTCTGGTACACATGAGTACTTGTTGCCGATAAGCTGGGAGCTCTCAGGAATGCCACAGGGACTAAGCAAAGAGGTGTCGCCAGGAAGTCACGTCAATGTGACAGGGGGTAATGCAGAGGGAAGTCACAAACAACTCCTGTTACACACAGGATTATATACACAAAGGGAGTCTAAATATGCTGGAACTAGGCAGTGTAATCAGTGACCTACCTCCATCAGTGACTTGTAGGGTTTATTCCGGTCCAGCAAATGGAGATTCCCAATGAGGGGGAGAGGGGTAGGTCCAGGAGGCATATTTCTTGTGCTCTTCTTAGATCCATTGAGCCAATAGATGAGGAATGCAATGCAGGCTGACAGGCACAGTAACACGTCCACCTTAGACACAAAGTAAGTTATAAAAGTCATCCTGAAGCTCTTTCATGAAGCTGTCCTGAGTGTGCTATTGTCATGTCATATACACAGTTTATACGCTTGGACTTTATTCTCCTAAAATGTGTTAATATGTACTAGAACACACCTATTACCTGGTTGGCTTTTTGCCTTTCAGCACAATCAAGTCAATTTTCTTGTGTTGGCACAGAGTTGTTTTAATACTGTATATTGTGTTGTGTAATCTAATGCACCATGTGCCAAGACAATTTAGAGTATAATTGTGCTTAAGAGAAAATGATATGCCATGATAGTATTATGTTATTTGGATAATAAAATACACTACTACTAAGACCCTTATCCATTCACTGGTCAACTCCAGACTGGACTACTGTAATTTCCTCCTGACTGGCATTCCTGACAAATGCCTCTCTCCACTCCAATCTATCCTCAATGCTGCAGTCCAGCTCATCTTCTTCACCTAACGCACTACGTACACCTACCCTTTCCTACAAGCCCTTCACTAATGGGATGCGGTCATGGATCCCGCCGTTTACCATGCCAACCAGGGACGTGCCTCCCCTGTCATTAATGACTCAAATAATACAAAGAAGATACTTATGACACAGATTTTGTGTCATAAGTATATTTGTATTATTTTAATAATTTTTATCCTGTAAAAATCTGTGTTACGGAGGCACCGCCGTCGGTGCCTCACGCTGACAATGTAAAATGGCCGGAAGTTGGGGGCGGGGCCAAGCAGCGGGGAGTAAAATCCCATTGAAAAAAAGCACTCTAAGCGGCATTGGTATAAGTGCCGCTTTGATAGGGGCGTGCTTTCAGCCCATATGAAAGCACGCCCCTGTCACTGTGGAGGAGGTGATTGGGCAGTGGCGGATGCGGGAGTGTGCAGTGCTACGCTGAGCTCCCGGTCCCCAGTCATGCAGACAAGCTCCATGTGAGCACTTGCTTTGCCTGCATGTGATGCTGCCTGGGGCACTGGGAGCTAAACTCCCGGACCTCAGCACCATGCATTGATCAGGGAGCGGGTAGCCCGATCACCCTGTGTGCCGCACACTCGGGCCGCCGCGGACCCTGCACTGATCAGGAAGCGGGTAGCCCGATCCCCCTGTGTGCCGCACACTCGGGCCCCTACGGACCCTGCACTGATCAGGAAGCGGGTAGCCCGATCCCCCTGTGTGCCGTACACTCGGGCCGCCGCGGATCCTGCACTGATCAGGGAGCCGGGTAGCCCGATCCCCCTGTGTGCCGCACACTCGGGCCACCGCGGACCCGTCCTCCCCCCGCCTTCTGATTTCAATAGTGGACATGGACGCAGAGTGACGCAGCCTCATTGAATGTAAGGACAAAAGTGTGGACAAAATAAAAACGAAAAACTTGCTTAATAATAAGTTTACTAAATTATGATTTAGATTAATACACTTAAAATAATCAGTTATACCAATTATTCAGACATATGTTTAAACATATGTCTGAATAATTGGTATAACTGATTATTTTAAGTGTATTAATCTTAATCACAATTTAGTAAATTTATTATTAATTAAGCAAGTTTCTCCATTTTATTTATTGATTGAAATTAAAACACAATTATACCGATTCAAAGTGTCCACACTATTGTCGGTACATTCAGCGCACGAGGGGTTAACACTGGGCAGTGCTGCCTTGTGCTGCTGGGGCTCCCTGCATGGAACCCTGACAATGAGCATGAAAGCAATGGCAACTAGCATGAAACCGCTGGCAACGAGCATGGAACCCATAACATGAAAACATTGGTAATGAGCAAGAGACCCCTGGCAAAGAACATGAAACCGCTGGCAATGAGCATGGAACCCAGGACATGAAACCATTGGCAACGAGCATGAGACCCCTGGCAACGAGCATGAGACCCCTGGCAACGAGCATGAGACCCCTGGCAACGATCATGAGACCCCTGGCAATGAGCAGGTAATTTAAAAATAATTAGAGGCTTTACTGTGGCATCATTTGTATAGGACATTATTGTGTGGAGCATAAAATGGTATCTGGCATAACTGTATGTGGCATAATGTGGAAAGGGCATTATGGTATGTGGAATGGGCATTATGGTGTGTGGAATACTGTGGAATGGGCATTACGGTGTGTGGAATAATGTGGAATGGGCATTATGGTGTGTGGAATAATGTGGAATGGGCATTACGGTGTGTGGAATAATGTGGAATGGGCATTATGGTGTGTGGAATACTGTGGAATGGGCATTACGGTGTGTGGAATAATGTGGAATGGGCATTACGGTGTGTGGAATAATGTGGAATGGGCATTAAGGTGTGTGGAATAATGTGGAATGGGCATTAAGGTGTGTGACATAATGTGTAAAAGGCATTACTATAAGGAGCAAAAATGACAAATAATGTAAAGGGCATGAATAGTTTTTCCCCGTGTTTTATTTTTCCTGTGTTGTATAGGGGGTTCTACCTTGCGTAATGTGTATAAGGGGTACTACTGTGTGGTGTAATGTGACTGACAGACACTACTGTGGGGTGTAATTTGAATTGGTACTATTCTGTGTCCACGACCCTTCCCCATGAAGCCATGCCAAAGTCACCCACTGCTGCCACCCTCTCCCTAGCGTCACCCTCTCCCTGGTGTCACACTCTTCCTGTCACCCTCTACCTGGCGTCACCCACTCCCTGTCACCAATAGCTGTCACCCTCTCTCTGGTGTTACGCTCTCCCTGTCACCCACTGCAGGCTATTTTGTTGTCCAGGACTTCCATTAACTTAATAGTGCCACACCCACGGTGCTATTAAGTTGATCGAAGCCTTGGACAACAAAATTGCATTCATGTTCTCCTCCCACTCCCTCCCCAGTCCCAAACACAATCTTTTTTCCCTATAAAAATTTACAATATATTAGCCGCCTGCTCATCACATGTTTAATAAGCAGGCAGGCTGCGGGCATTGGCGGCGGTGGCGGCATCGGACTGAGATGCGAATTAGTGGTGGAGGGTCCGGGTAGTTGATGGTGGGTGAGTTTGTAAGCCATTGGCGGTGGCGGGGGTAGTGGCATCGGCTCAGGGGCAGTAGCGGGCATTGGCTCAGCGGCGGTAGGGGTCATCGGCGGGATTCGGCGGACATTATGGCTGCATTGCCTCACCAGCCACTGACCTCACCGCACGCCACTGATGCCAACGCCAGGATGCTGAGCGCTTAAAATTCTACCAGTTGAAATGCAGACTCACAGGCTCTATTCCCACTCACCCATAGAGTGGGAATAGAATCTGTGGTGAGCACAGCTAGCCACCGAGCCCACAAGGGGATTTGTTGCGCTCGCCCCCACCGGCATTCTGCTGACGGGATCCCGTGGTTGGTATGCTGACCTCCGGGATCCCAAACGCTGGTCTCCCAGCCCCAACCCTCACTGGCTTCCCTTCCAGAATTCAATTCAAGCTTCTCACACTCACAAAGCCCTCACCCACCCCGCTTCCATTTACATCTCTGACCTTATCGCCCTCTACACTCCCACACGTCCTCTTCGCTCTGATAATGCACGCCGCCTCTCCTGCCAACTGATTACCTCCTCCCACACCTACCTACAACATTTTGCACATGCTGCTCCCTATCTGTGGGATTCAATACCTCTCCCTATAAGACTCTCCACCTCTATACAAAACTTCAAACAGATTCTCAAGACCCACTTCTTCACCAAACCCAGCCAAATCTCAACCTAACCCTCTGTCCCACGCTCACTGCCTACCCCATCTCCTATCTCTCTCTGTCTGTCTGCCCCTCCCCTTTAGAATGTAGGCTCTGACGTGTAGGGCCCTGAGCCCTCATGTGCTTTTCTGTCTCTTACTTAAACCTTCTTCAACGGCACTAAATCCCATGGTTTTCTGCCAACCTGATACTTATTTCAGTGTTGTCTGCTGATGTAGCTATGTTTATTTACCCTGCACTTGTCTTCATATAAGTCAGTTTTCCTGTTTTGATTATTAGCTTATGTCCTCTGCGGATCCCGGTGGCACCATATAAATAAAGGATAATATTAATAAATGATAATTGTCAGGATTTACACTTTGGTTTACATTAAAGCAATGTCAAATCAGTGTTACTGGCCAATTTTTGCTGGCAGCGGGGCGAGCGCAAGTGAGCCCCTTACGGGCTCGCTGCGATAACTACGCTGTGGGCATGGTGGCGCTTTACGCGCCACTCTATTAATTCTCCCTCCAGGGGGGTTGTGGACCCCCAAGAGGGAGAATAGGTGTCAGTATGCCGGGTGTCGGGATTCCGGCGCCGGTAAACTGAGTGTCGGGATCCCAACAGCCGGCAAACTGAATACCACCCGTATAGAGAGCAACTAGCTAGCTTCCAGATACTGGGGACACTTCCCTCTTGCCACAACACCACTCTTTTCTCGTCTTCTATTTTCTCCAGTGTGAGGTAGGATTGTCTATCTGGATTGATGGTTTTTCCATCAACTGTGAAACGGTGTTGGTTTCACACCATCGATGGATTTGAACTGAATTGTAAGCTAATTACACTGACAACTATACATAGATACCACACCATAGCCAGGAAAAGAGAAACAAATCCCTCATTCAGGGCGATAAAACTGTAGCAGAGGGTGAGATTGCTGTTGCAGTGATGGGGTCTTTGAGTAAACTGTGTTATGTAAATACATCTTCTTGGTGAACTTGCAGTATGTAGTTCCAACTTCCTTAGTGACTACTTGTGAGACCATGCTGGAGGCAAAGGGGGACATTTACTAAGCAGTGCTAAGAGCGGAGAAGTGAGCCAGTGGAGACGTTTCCCCATCAACCAATCAGCAGCTCTGCATCATTTTATAGTATGCAAATTATAGATGTTACTTCAGAATTGATTGGTTGCCATGGGCAACTTCTCCACTGGCTCACTTCTCCGCTCTTATCACTGCTTAGTAAATGTCCCCCATAGTCATACAACCATAGCTATCATAACAATGGAGAAGGGGGCCGGTTCCAAGTTTATTGGAGCAGTCCTTGGCTTACATGGCCAACCTTGGCATTGGTGTGCTTCCTGATATTTGAGCCCTCTCCAGGGACCATACACCATATGAAATGTCCTATAAAGGACAGCCAAGACTGGATTAATAATGATGACTGGATTGTAGCCCAAGGTCTTCGCCTTCACCTCAAAATAGGCCCATCAGTAGTACAGCAGGGATGTATTAATAATAATGAGCAGGGGCGCCACAATGTTTTCAGGTTTTGGCACCCCTAAATTGCTGTATGTCGCTTGCTCAGGGGCAGCTGGACTTATGTAGATAAGTGTGGTGTGGGGAGGGGGGAGGAGGACGAAAGGGGAGCTGAGGGGGGAAGAGGGGAGGAACATATTTCGTAGGAGGTGAAAGGGTGCAGAGCTGGTCCAAGAGGAGGGGCCAACCCACAGTAAATAGCCACACACTATTGAGGCTGGAGCTGGGTGCAGGGCAGAGGAGGGCACTGGAGGTGGGCGGAGAAGGACTGTGGGGAGGGAGGAGGTGGAGCATCTGGAAAGGGGATTATCTCTGTCCTGACACTGGCCGTGGTAAGCCTAGATGGCAGCCGCACTGCACGCTGTGGCCCAGTACATTCACTGGCACCTCTCAAATATTTGCTGGGGAGGGGGGGAGCAACATTGTTATTTTGTTTTTCAATGGTATTGAATAGGGCTTAGCCTGGCCACTCAGGAAACATACCCGTTCTATCAGAATGACAGCTAAGATTCCACCCTATGTATACTGCAATATGGCACAGCTCCGCCTCTTCCATGTGACATATGATGTCACATGGCAACCACCCACTTGGAGAGAGCTACAAGCAGGCACAGCCCAGCAGCAGCAGAAGAGCAACCACGGACACATTGGAACATGCACGCCAAGCTATGTACAATCTAGTGTACTGTTTGAATGCTTGTTGAGGTTGTTTAGGGATCCTTTCTAATTTATAAGGTTGCATATCAGAAGCAGGAAAGGAGGGAGAATCACATTGGCTGTGCTCAACTGCTGTGGAATTACATGTCCCAGCATGATATCCTAGGCATTGACAAAATGAATTAACTTTTAGTTGGTATTTAAAAATGTGATTATATTATAACTAGTTATCAGCCCGTCAAAATGAACATAACAGTAATGTCAGTGCCGGCGGATGTGCACTCTGGAACGGAGCAACATTTGATTTGCTCCATCGTGTGACGTGTAAACACTTGAATTTCCCCCATAGAGGAGAGGAGCAGCATTAGCCTTTTATTATATAACATTTATTTTAATTTAAAAATAATATTAAAAATTATTTTAGTATTCTCCCCCATAAGAAAATTAGTCAGGGGAGATTCAGACCTGATCGTTGGACAGCTAAAATTGTTGTCCTGCGATCAGATAATCGCCACCCAAGGGGATTGTATATTCCGCGTACAAGGGTGCAATTGCATGTGTACGCTGTGCTACAAATATCCCACAGTCAGCGGACAGCTGTAAATCTGTTTGCACCTCACTCACCATTGAATGATTTTGCTGCTGTGTACAGTCTGTGAGCAGCCCAGGACTTACTCCTCCAGTGCAATGAGAGCGGGCTGATTGGGTCAGGAGATGACGTCACACACCCTCCCTGAAAACGCTTGGGACCACCTGCGTTTTCCCTCACACTCCCAGAAAACGGTCAGTTACAACCCCCAAATGTCCGCTTCCTGTCAGTCACCTTGTGAACGGCCGTGCAAATTAAATTTTCGCACCGGCCTATCGCTGACCGGCAATTCCTCTTGTTTGACGGCGCGCGTGCGCATTGCAGTGCAAACACATGCGCAGTTAATTGCTGATCGTCTGAAACACCCCCACAGTTGACCCAGAGATTACAAAAGCAGAAAGGAAATCAACATTTTAAGTTTTGTTCTTGTATTTTAATAGCATCAAATGAAACTACCTTTTTATAAGGCGCCAATAATTTTATTGCGATTAACATAAACACTTCTTAAGCTAGCTTACCACTAAAATAAACGACACACACTAAAATGAAAACATGGACACGGTAGCTGGAGTTAAAGGTCAGACGATATTTATTGATCGCTGACCAACTCTTTAAACTATAATTGTAATTGAAATAAATTTTAGATTGTGAAATTAAATTTAGATTGGAGGATGGCAAAGGAAAAGCCGCTACCAGACACCAGCTCCAGTCACTTAGATGAAATCCAACAAACCAAGGAGGGGACTAACCAACAACACCGCCTCCTACCTGCATAACCCGCATTGTGCTGGCCTCACCACTCTTATCTCTGGCAAACGTTCTGTTCCCGCAGGGGAACGTCTAAATGTCCACCCACAAGGGAAGGACACACCTGCCGTCCTTCTAAAGAGGGTGCCCCACAATGACCACTTATGCCTATCTGACTGCTGGTTGGTAGCGACTTCCCGCCACAAAGGTTTAACATACCGCCACCCAAACAAGAAAACAAGAAAAAACTAAAGACCCCTAACGAAAACCAAAAACATGATCTAGGAAAACCTGAATTCCGGCCGGAGAAAGGTGAACCCCATCCTCCTTGTAGAACTGCCTATTACGCAGCACAAGTAAAGGATGCCTGACAGCCACTCCACCTATGGCCCTAACAAACAGCGACACCGCCGAATTCACCTTCTTACGAGCCTTCTCAAGAGCCGAGAAACGCACCGCACCCCTCCAATGAAAACGCGGAACTATCTCTGACCACACAATCCGGACTCCCGGCCAGTGACAACGAATCGCCACCAAATCAGCCTTAATGGACAAAATTAGGTAATGACTTTAACTCGGCCCAAATTGTTGCCGCCCAAATGCAGGACAATACAGCTGGGGCGACCCCAGTGGCATTCACGGTGAAAATGGAGCCGCAACAAATCACCCCAAAGCATACCACAAACACCTAACCAACTAAACTCCTTAGCCCCAAAAACGTCAGCTGCCCTAAGTGCCATAGGATGTCTTGCCACCCAAAAAATGTAAGAATGGCCAACTAGCCACACTTGCTCCCCAAAATCGACGACGGCTGAAAAAGAAAAACACCCTAACATCAGAAAATTGAAATACAAGACTTAGAAAACAAATGCAAGAAAACAGAAATAACCCAAGTGAAGGAGAAAACTCAAAAAACCTCCCGTGGACCTTCAGAGTATAGCCAATTGAAATTAGGCCCCTTCGGAGGAAAATTTAAAATTTCACTTCACACCCTCGATTCCTGAACGCTAATTGTTCAAAAACCGACGCGTAAACAAGTTTTTGGGTAAGCGCAACAGGCGCCCTTAAATCTTATCAAAACGAACATAAGACCTATAGGAGGCAGACTTCCAACGGCCCAGCTCCCGAATAGCCGCCGGGGAGGAGTCCGTAGCTGCAACGTGCATAGCCGCCCCAATCCGAAAGGAATGGGTACCGAAGTCCGCACAGCGCAAACCCAAAGCCTCCAAACATTTTTTAAACACCGCAGCAAATTGGAACTTAGTCAGGGGACCGGCATGCGCATGCACTAGCAACTGGTCACCACCCTGAGGCCTCAACCGGAAATACTCCTGCGCCAGGTGCAGCGGGCAGACACCCGCATCCTCCAGGGCCTCCAAGGACACCCAGTGACCCCTACCTGTTTGATCTGTCGTGGACAGCACAATCCTACAGAGCAACAGGCCATCCTGCAGCCGCACATTTCCGTACAGCATACCGGAATCCCAGGATGACTTACTGTTCGCCACTATCTCGCTCACCCTGAAAGCCCCAAAGAAAGCTAAAGCAAAAGCAAACCTAAAAAGAGCTGCCTCGAACCCAGAGTCGGCGATTTGAGGCAGCACACCCAGCAACTCCGTCAGAAGCTGCAAAGTTACGGGCCTACGGGAGTCCGCAGCCGCGGGACGCATCCTAGCCCATCCCTTGAGTGCTCTGGAAAGGACAAAAGCTCCAGTGGGGTCCGTCATCCCGTGGAGCCGAGAGTGAAAGGAAATGCCCGCAAGGGCAGAAGACATGGCCGCTTTGGACCTACCCCCTTGATAATGTTCCCAAACAGAGGCCATCAAAACGTCTACCGGGGACTCACCTGCCATACGGTACCTACTTTGAAAGGCCGACCAATAACGCCAGGCCGCATCATACGCCCTGAGCGTGGAAGGAGCCAACGCACACCTGGCCAGAGCAGCTAACCCGACTCGACAATCTGCCAGACAGAAGGCGGGCACGGTAAACCCTCCGCCGCCGCTCCCGGAACCAACCCACGGAACTTATCAAACTGACACTGAGACAAAGCATCCGCAATGCCATTGTCGATTCCGGGAACGTGACGGGCCGTGAAATTAATACTGCGCCGCAAGCAGACAAGCACAAGATGGCGCAACAGCCGCAAAGCCTGGGGAGAAGATGAACGCTGATTATTGATAGCGTGTACTACTCCCAAGTTGTCGCAACGGAATGAAATGTCCCGATTCGAAAACTGGCAGGCCCACAACTCCAGGGCAAAGATGATCGGAAACAATTCTAGCAACAGGAGGTTCCTAGTGAAACCCCGTGCAACCCAAGAAGGCGGCCAAGCAGCAGCGCACCAGGACCCTGCAAAAAAGGCCCCAAAACCATGACTGCCCGAAGCATCCGTGAACAACTGGAGGCAATGGTTGGAACAACGAGGAGGAGGCCACAAAACCTCCCTGTTGAAGGACACCAGGAAATCAGACCAAACCCGCAAATCATCCCTGATCTCACGGGAGAGGTATACTGTGTGATGCTGCCTGACCGTCTTCGCAGTGGCCCATTCAAGCTTGCGACAGAAAACCCTACTCATGGGAATAATCCGGCACGCAAAGTTGAAGGAGCCAAGCAACGACTGCACCTGCCTTAGCCGCACTCTGTGCTTGCCCAAACAATCGGCAATCAAACCTAAAAGCTTTCACACTTTATCAGCAGGGAGGCGACAGCAACTGGCCACGGTGTCTATCTCAATCCCCAGATAGCACAGACAACTAGTGGGGCCCTCGCACATGTCCGGCGCAACGGGAACCCCCATCCCTTCGAACAAGGGCCTGGCAACTGACAAAATATCGCCACAGACAGAACTGCCACCCACAAAGAGAAAATCGTCCAGGTAGTGAGCAACCCCGGGGTGACCGGAGGCGGCCTGGACGCACCAATGCAAAAAAGTGCTAAATCTCTCAAAATAGGCGCAGGAAACTGAACAGCCCATGGGAAGACACCTATCCACGTAAAACTCGGCACCCAATTTGAAACCCAGAAACCGCAGGGAATCAGGGTGCAGGGGAAGAAGCCGAAAAGCCTACTCTACGTCTAATTTCGCCAACAGGGCACCCGGACCACAGTCCCGAACCAAGCGCAGAGCCTCATCAAAAGACTAATAGTGCACCCTGCACACGGAATGGAGTCATTGACCGAACAACCCTGAGGATGCGACAAGTGCTGTATCAAGCGGAATTTACCCGGGGCCTTCTTGGGCACAACCCCTACGGGTGAGATGCACAAGGCGGGAAGAGGGGGAACGGCGTAGGGCCCACACATGCGCCCCAAGACGATCTCCGCGTCCACCTTCCGCCGAACCTCATGCAGGGATTAGCGAGCCGATTTCAAGTTCTGGCGCGCCACCACATGCACCGAATCCAAAATGGGCAGGTGAAAACCGTGACTAAAACCCTCCAAAAGGAATAACGCAGTATTTAACCATATTGGGATACTCCGCCGGACGCGATTCGGCGTAACAAGCCGTAAAAACCAAGAAACCCCGCAACCACTGATGAAAATTACGGAAAGCATTCTCCCCTATGCCCCCCGCTTTCTTGGCCGCATCAAAAGCCTGCCGCATCTCATCCGTAAGGGTGAAAATGTCGACATACTTTCCCTTCCTGATTTTCTCCCTCATCCTCTTGCGAACCCCCAGAGTAACGGCCGTATTGGCGCAATGCACCATCTCAGCAAAATGAGGGGGATCAGAGGGAACCGGAACCGCAGGCGTCGCCGCCTTCCGGGATTCCTTAGCCACGCGCCGTGCAAAGAGCCTAGCAAGCTTACGCGGGCGCCGAGGAGAACCTGAAGAAACGCTACTAGAAGATGTAGAAGTACTAGAAGAACAGGGAGAAGGAACAGCATGCTCACCAGTGCCTGACGGACCCAGAACTGCTTCAGACGCCTCGCCCGCCACCGGCCGGGGTGGACCGTCTTCTGCCGTCGTCGCGGCCGCCGCTCTTCTCCTCGACCTCCGACCCCTCCGTGATGAAGTCACCGATGCCCCCGGACTCGCCAGCACCTGAGCGGAGGAAACAGAAGGGACAACAGGTGCAGGAGAAACCTGCGCATCAACAGCAATGGGGGAAACAGGTAGGGGCGGGGGCACAGCAGCCTCGCTCAATGGTTGGGGGCCAGGGGGCAGCAGCGGGAGGGGGCATCCCGCAGAGGGGAAAGGACCGCTGTGGGAGAGGGCCGGCCCGACCGCCAGCGCGCTACCGCTGGTGTACGCAGGCAGCTACGTGGGCGAGGGAATGTAGCCAGTCGACCAAGGAAACCCTGCAAAAACAGGGGGGGAACTGAGCGGGAGAAGGGGACGGGTGCCAAAACTGGGCAAATGGGGCCGTAGCGGCAGGGGAAGACCCGAGATACGGGCCCGAAACGCTGGGGGTGGAATTGCAACCCGAGGGCCGCTGACTGACCACGTGGGCAGGACCCCAGCGGCCGAACTCGGGAAACATGTCGCAAATTGCGGCGCGGAGGAAACCGGGGGCCCCGCAGAGAGCGCCCAAGGGGTTGCAGGGAACGCCTGCGCAATGGGCCAGGGGAGGCCACCGGGGAACAACTGACCCTCAGTCAACCCCCAGGCGCAGCAAATGACAGAGGAGGACCGGGCAAGTGGAACACAGCCGCAACGGACGACCACGTTGACATCACTTGCACTGTGCCCACCGGGCCCTTAGGTGGAGCATGGGGCACGACAAAAGGGGGCGCAGCATGCGTGCAACGAACCCACGGGGGAACGGGGGCCGTGCAGAAGAGCCCCTGCCGGGGACCCCATAACTGGTGGCGCGAACGAGGCAGCAACCCCCCTTAAATTACTGCTGCCAACCCCATCAGCCCCATCACCCACTATATATGCCGGCAGAATAGGCCCCCCAGCATGAGGTCCAGAAAACCCAGACCCGGCTATATCAACTGGGGGCACAGGAAAAACCTGTTGCCTCATAGAAACATCGTCCCCCAGCAGCGGCCACCCCCCCCTCACTCCCCGCAGCCCGCCCTCGCACCGGAAGCCGCCGGGGACGCCAGTGCCCGAGGCCCAGCAGAGCCGCCACCCATCACGGCCAGGGCAGCGCGCTCACCGCCCGGACAAGCAGCAACAGCAGCGGCGCGGGCTGCAGCGGTGCGATCCCGCCGCGATCCCAAAGTCGCGGGGACCAACCTGGGGGAAGCTGCGCCTGGGGAACGGGAACGCTGGGCACTCGTGGATTCCAAGAGGCAGCGGGACGGGGGAGCGGACCTACGGGGTCTTGGCATGCTAGAGGTGGGGGAGAAAAAGGCAGGCAAAGCAAATGGTTGGAGAAACAGGGGGGGGGGGGGTGTAAGGCAAAACTGAACAATACTATTGCAAAATAAAAAGCAGAACAGAAAAACTAAACCACAAGGGCACTTATAAGATAAAACAATTACTCAGCCTTCCTGGACCATTCAAAATGGCAAGAGGAAGTCTGAGGCACATGACTTTGGATTATATACTATCCTAAGACCAACCCCTAAACACCTTGACGGACAGCCCAATAATCCTATAGGAAAAATACAACCGAAAACCATAAACTTCCTAGCAACTGCTTAGTCATAAACAACTAATAACAAAAAAATGGGCTTTTATATGGCCTCAGGCATATGCAGCCTTCAGCTAATCTAATATTTAGTAGAGATGAGCGCCGGAAATTTTTCGGGTTTTGTGTTTTGGTTTTGGGTTCGGTTCCGCGGCCGTGTTTTGGGTTCGACCGCGTTTTGGCAAAACCTCACCGAATTTTTTTTGTCGGATTCGGGTGTGTTTTGGATTCGGGTGTTTTTTTCAAAAAACCCTAAAAAACAGCTTAAATCATAGAATTTGGGGGTCATTTTGATCCCAAAGTATTATTAACCTCAAAAACCATAATTTACACTCATTTTCAGTCTATTCTGAATACCTCACACCTCACAATATTATTTTTAGTCCTAAAATTTGCACCGAGGTCGCTGTGTGAGTAAGATAAGCGACCCTAGTGGCCGACACAAACACCGGGCCCATCTAGGAGTGGCACTGCAGTGTCACGCAGGATGGCCCTTCCAAAAAACCCTCCCCAAACAGCACATGACGCAAAGAAAAAAAGAGGCGCAATGAGGTAGCTGACTGTGTGAGTAAGATAAGCGACCCTAGTGGCCGACACAAACACCGGGCCCATCTAGGAGTGGCACTGCAGTGTCACGCAGGATGGCCCTTCCAAAAAACCCTCCCCAAACAGCACATGACGCAAAGAAAAAAAGAGGCGCAATGAGGTAGCTGACTGTGTGAGTAAGATAAGCGACCCTAGTGGCCGACACAAACACCGGGCCCATCTAGGAGTGGCACTGCAGTGTCACGCAGGATGGCCCTTCCAAAAAACCCTACCCAAAAAGCACATGACGCAAAGAAAAAAAGAGGCGCAATGAGGTAGCTGACTGTGTGAGTAAGATAAGCGACCCTAGTGGCCGACACAAACACCGGGCCCATCTAGGAGTGGCACTGCAGTGTCACGCAGGATGGCCCTTCCAAAAAACCCTCCCCAAACAGCACATGACGCAAAGAAAAAAAGAGGCGCAATGAGGTAGCTGACTGTGTGAGTAAGATAAGCGACCCTAGTGGCCGACACAAACACCGGGCCCATCTAGGAGTGGCACTGCAGTGTCACGCAGGATGGCCCTTCCAAAAAACCCTCCCCAAACAGCACATGACGCAAAGAAAAAAAGAGGCGCAATGAGGTAGCTGACTGTGTGAGTAAGATAAGCGACCCTAGTGGCCGACACAAACACCGGGCCCATCTAGGAGTGGCACTGCAGTGTCACGCAGGATGTCCCTTCCAAAAAACCCTCCCCAAACAGCACATGACGCAAAGAAAAAAAGAGGCGCAATGAGGTAGCTGTGTGAGTAAGATAAGCGACCCTAGTGGCCGACACAAACACCGGGCCCATCTAGGAGTGGCACTGCAGTGTCACGCAGGATGTCCCTTCCAAAAAACCCTCCCCAAACAGCACATGACGCAAAGAAAAATTAAAGAAAAAAGAGGTGCAAGATGGAATTGTCCTTGGGCCCTCCCACCCACCCTTATGTTGTATAAACAGGACATGCACACTTTAACCAACCCATCATTTCAGTGACAGGGTCTGCCACACGACTGTGACTGAAATGACGGGTTGGTTTGGACCCCCACCAAAAAAGAAGCAATTAATCTCTCCTTGCACAAACTGGCTCTACAGAGGCAAGATGTCCACCTCATCATCATCCTCCGATATATCACCATGTACATCCCCCTCCTCACAGATTATCAATTCGTCCCCACTGGAATCCACCATCTCAGCTCCCTGTGTACTTTGTGGAGGCAATTGCTGCTGGTCAATGTCTCCACGGAGGAATTGATTATAATTCATTTTAATGAACATCATCTTCTCCACATTTTCTGGATGTAACCTCGTACGCCGATTGCTGACAAGGTGAGCGGCGGCACTAAACACTCTTTCGGAGTACACACTTGTGGGAGGGCAACTTAGGTAGAATAAAGCCAGTTTGTGCAAGGGCCTCCAAATTGCCTCTTTTTCCTGCCAGTATAAGTACGGACTGTGTGACGTGCCTACTTGGATGCGGTCACTCATATAATCCTCCACCATTCTTTCAATGGTGAGAGAATCATATGCAGTGACAGTAGACGACATGTCCGTAATCGTTGTCAGGTCCTTCAGTCCGGACCAGATGTCAGCATCAGCAGTCGCTCCAGACTGCCCTGCATCACCGCCAGCGGGTGGGCTCGGAATTCTGAGCCTTTTCCTCGCACCCCCAGTTGCGGGAGAATGTGAAGGAGGAGATGTTGACAGGTCGCGTTCCGCTTGACTTGACAATTTTCTCACCAGCAGGTCTTTCAACCCCAGCAGACTTGTGTCTGCCGGAAAGAGAGATCCAAGCTAGGCTTTAAATCTAGGATCGAGCACGGTGGCCAAAATGTAGTGCTCTGATTTCAACAGATTGACCACCCGTGAATCCTTGTTAAGCGAATTAAGGGCTCCATCCACAAGTCCCACATGCCTAGCGGAATCGCTCCGTGTTAGCTCCTCCTTCAATGTCTCCAGCTTCTTCTGCAAAAGCCTGATGAGGGGAATGACCTGACTCAGGCTGGCAGTGTCTGAACTGACTTCACGTGTGGCAAGTTCAAAGGGCATCAGAACCTTGCACAACGTTGAAATCATTCTCCACTGCGCTTGAGACAGGTGCATTCCACCTCCTATATCGTGCTCAATTGTATAGGCTTGAATGGCCTTTTGCTGCTCCTCCAACCTCTGAAGCATATAGAGGGTTGAATTCCACCTCGTTACCACTTCTTGCTTCAGATGATGGCAGGGCAGGTTCAGTAGTTTTTGGTGGTGCTCCAGTCTTCTGTACGTGGTGCCTGTACGCCAAAAGTGTCCCGCAATTCTTCTGGCCACCGACAGCATCTCTTGCACGCCCCTGTCGTTTTTTAAAAAATTCTGCACCACCAAATTCAAGGTATGTGCAAAACATGGGACGTGCTGGAATTTGCCCATATTTAATGCACACACAATATTGCTGGCGTTGTCCGATGCCACAAATCCACAGGAGAGTCCAATTGGGGTAAGCCATTCCGCGATGATCTTCCTCAGTTGCCGTAAGAGGTTTTCAGCTGTGTGCGTATTCTGGAAAGCGGTGATACAAAGCGTAGCCTGCCTAGGAAAGAGTTGGCGTTTGCGAGATGCTGCTACTGGTGCAGCCGCTGCTGTTCTTGCGGCGGGAGTCCATACATCTACCCAGTGGGCTGTCACAGTCATATAGTCCTGACCCTGCCCTGCTCCACTTGTCCACATGTCCGTGGTTAAGTGGACATTGGGTACAACTGCATTTTTTAGGACACTGGTGAGTCTTTTTCTGACGTCCGTGTACATTCTCGGTATCGCCTGCCTAGAGAAGTGGAACCTAGATGGTATTTGGTAACGGGGGCACACTGCCTCAATAAATTGTCTAGTTCCCTGTGAACTAACGGCGGATACCGGACGCACGTCTAACACCAACATAGTTGTCAAGGCCTCAGTTATCCGCTTTGCAGCAGGATGACTGCTGTGATATTTCATCTTCCTCGCAAAGGACTGTTGGACAGTCAATTGCTTACTGGAAGTAGTACAAGTGGGCTTACGACTTCCCCTCTGGGATGACCATCGACTCCCAGCAGCAACAACAGCAGCGCCAGCAGCAGTAGGCGTTACACGCAAGGATGCATCGGAGGAATCCCAGGCAGGAGAGGACTCGTCAGAATTGCCAGTGACATGGCCTGCAGTACTATTGGCATTCATGGGGAAGGAGGAAATTGACACTGAGGGAGTTGGTGGGGTGGTTTGCGTGAGCTTGGTTACAAGAGGAAGGGATTTACTGGTCAGTGGACTGCTTCCGCTGTCGCCCAAAGTTTTTGAACTTGTCACTGACTTATTATGAATGCGCTGCAGGTGACGTATAAGGGAGGATGTTCCGAGGTGGTTAACGTCCTTACCCCTACTTATTACAGCTTGACAAAGGCAACACACGGCTTGACACCTGTTGTCCGCTTTTCTGTTGAAATACCTCCACACTGAAGAGCTGATTTTTTTGGTATTTTCACCAGGCATGTCAACGGCCATATTCCTCCCATGGACAACAGGTGTCTCCCCGGGTGCCTGACTTAAACAAACCACCTCACCATCAGAATCCTCCTGGTCAATTTCCTCCCCAGCGCCAGCAACACCCATATCCTCCTCATCCTGGTGTACTTCAACATCTTCATCTTCAATCTGACTATCAGGAACTGGACTGCGGGTGCTCCTTCCAGCACTTGCAGGGGGCGTGCAAATGGTGGAAGGCGCATGCTCTTCACGTCCAGTGTTGGGAAGGTCAGGCATCGCAACCGACACAATTGGACTCTCCTTGTGGATTTGGGATTTCGAAGAACGCACAGTTCTTTGCGGTGCTTTTGCCAGCTTGAGTCTTTTCAGTTTTCTAGCGAGAGGCTGAGTGCTTCCATCCTCATGTGAAGCTGAACCACTAGCCATGAACATAGGCCAGGGCCTCAGCTGTTCCTTGCCACTCCGTGTGGTAAATGGCATATTGGCAAGTTTACGCTTCTCCTCCGACAATTTTATTTTAGGTTTTGGAGTCCTTTTTTTACTGATATTTGGTGTTTTGGATTTGACATGCTCTGTACTATGACATTGGGCATCGGCCTTGGCAGACGACGTTGCTGGCATTTCATCGTCTCGGCCATGACTAGTGGCAGCAGCTTCAGCACGAGGTGGAAGTGGATCTTGATCTTTCCCTAATTTTGGAACCTCAACATTTTTGTTCTCCATATTTTAATAGGCACAACTAAAAGGCACCTCAGGTAAACAATGGAGATGGATGGATACTAGTATACAATTATGGATGGACTGCCGAGTGCCGACACAGAGGTAGCTACAGCCGTGGACTATTGTACTGTACTGTGTCTGCTGCTAATATAGACTGGATGATAATGAGATGTAGTATGTATGTATAAAGAAGAAAGAAAAAAAAACCACGGGTAGGTGGTATACAATTATGGATGGACTGCCGAGTGCCGACACAGAGGTAGCTACAGCCGTGGACTACCGTACTGTGTCTGCTGCTAATATAGACTGGTTGATAATGAGATGTAGTATGTATAAAGAAGAAAGAAAAAAAAAACCACGGGTAGGTGGTATACAATTATGGATGGACTGCCGAGTGCCGACACAGAGGTAGCTACAGCCGTGGACTACCGTACTGTACTGTGTCTGCTGCTAATATAGACTGGATGATAATGAGATGTAGTATGTATAAAGAAGAAAGAAAAAAAAAACCACGGGTAGGTGGTATACAATTATGGATGGACTGCCGAGTGCCGACACAGAGGTAGCTACAGCCGTGGACTACCGTACTGTGTCTGCTGCTAATATAGACTGGTTGATAATGAGATGTAGTATGTATAAAGAACTAAGAAAAAAAAAACCACGGGTAGGTGGTATACAATTATGGATGGACTGCCGAGTGCCGACACAGAGGTAGCTACAGCCGTGGACTATTGTACTGTACTGTGTCTGCTGCTAATATAAACTGGATGATAATGAGATGTAGTATGTATAAAGAAGAAAGAAAAAAAAAACCACGGGTAGGTGGTATACAATTATGGATGGACTGCCGAGTGCCGACACAGAGGTAGCTACAGCCGTGGACTACCGTACTGTACTGTGTCTGCTGCTAATATAGACTGGATGATAATGAGATGTAGTATGTATAAAGAAGAAAGAAAAAAAAACCACGGGTAGGTGGTATACAATTATGGATGGACTGCCGAGTGCCGACACAGAGGTAGCTACAGCCGTGGACTACCGTACTGTGTCTGCTGCTAATATAGACTGGTTGATAATGAGATGTAGTATGTATAAAGAAGAAAGAAAAAAAAAACACGGGTAGGTGGTATACAATTATGGACGGACTGCCGAGTGCCGACACAGAGGTAGCTACAGCCGTGGACTACCGTACTGTACTGTGTCTGCTGCTAATATAGACTGGATGATAATGAGATGTAGTATGTATAAAGAAGAAAGAAAAAAAAAAACCACGGGTAGGTGGTATACAATTATGGATGGACTGCCGAGTGCCGACACAGAGGTAGCTACAGCCGTGAACTACCGTACTGTGTCTGCTGCGACTGGATGATAAATAATGATATAAAAAAAGTATATATATCACTACTGCAGCCGGACAGGTATATATTATATAATGACGGACCTGCTGGACACTGTCTGTCAGCAGAATGAGTTTTTTATTTTATAGAATAAAAAAACACCACACAAGTCACACGACGTGTGTTTAACTTTTACAGGCAGACATTCACAATACAATATAGTATACTATATACTGGTGGTCAGGTCACTGGTCAGTCACACTGGCAGTGGCACTCCTGCAGAAAAAAAGTGTGCACTGTTTAATTTTTTAATATGTACTCCTGGCTCCTGCTATAACCTAACTGCTCCCCAGTCTCCCCCACAATTAAGCTGTGTGAGCACAGTCAGATATTATACATAGATGATGCAGCAGCACACTGGGCTGAGCACAGATATGGTATGTGACTGAGTCACTGTGTATCGTTTTTTCAGGCAGAGAACGGATTATATTAAATAATATAAAACTGCACTGGTGGTCACTGGTCAGTCACTAGTATAACTAACTAATACTATCAGCAAAATTCTGCACTCTCTGTCTGAGTACTCCTCCTAAGCTCCAGTAAATGAAGTGTCACTGTCTCACTCTGTCACTAGTATAACTAACTAATACTATCAGCAAAATTCTGCACTCTCTGTCTGAGTACTCCTCCTAAGCTCCAGTAAATGAAGTGTCACTGTCTCACTCTCACTCTCCTATCTATTTCTTCTCTAAACGGAGAGGACGCCAGCCACGTCCTCTCACTATCAATCTCAATGCACGTGTAAAATGGCGGCGACGCGCGGCTCCTTATATAGAATCCGAGTCTCGCGATAGAATCCGAGCCTCACGAGAATCCGACAGCGTCATGATGACGTTCGGGCGCGCTCGGGTTAACCGAGCAAGGCGGGAAGATCCGAGTCGCTCGGATCCGTGTAAAAAAAGCTGAAGTTCGGGCGGGTTCGGATTCCGAGGAACCGAACCCGCTCATCTCTAATATTTAGTAGCATCCCTTTAAAGTGAGACTGTAGGACTGAATCAGGGATGGACGCAAACCTGATTTCTTCACAGTAGAGCGATAATTGGTGGTCTTCACATATGTGTAAATCGCACTGCACATATACCTTCATTTGCAAGACCATGTGCAGATGAGCAATATGATTAATTCTCAAACTGACAGTTTGGGGGAGGCAATAGGCAGGGACGTGTGGTGAGGTAAATGGCTGAGAAAGCACTGGCTAGTACCAGAGCCAGATTTACACACAATATATGAGCCATAGGGTTCATGTGGGCACAGTGTCGGACTGGGGTATGTAGGGACCACCGTGGGAATGCAGCGGTAGGCCCCATGCTAGGGGTGTGGCCAGAATGCAGAGGGGGTGTGACCTGCCACTTCATTGGTTTGACTTACCATTAGAGAGTGCAACGTATGGGCCCCTTATATACAGTAAATTCAGCTGCTGCATGCATGATAATGTACCAGATTAATACCAGATTAATAACAGCAATGCACTGTAGAAAATACACCATAGTCCAGTATAAGGTAACATATGTATAATGTATAATTCAAGTGCACAGTCTGGAACCTGATCCTTAGAGCAGGAGGTGGGGCCCCAGACAGTGGGGACTACCGGTGGTTTCCCCTGTACCCCTGTGGGTCAGTCCAAGCCCGGCTGCATTCAGTTGGTCTATATTTTGAGCTGCGTACTCCTAAGGAGAGCACCGAAGCAGATACCCTAGGTGGAGGAGGAGTGCCGGGCTGACACATGCATTGTAGCTATATATACAGTATATAGATATAGATCTACATACATGCATATTAACACAGAAGACACACACAGATAGCTAGGACTTTGTGGGCCCCATAGCAAAAAAAAAAATGTTTATGAGTAAAATCTTTATTCAAGAATAAAGGTCAGGTACAGATAACAATTGTGCAACTAAGTAACATACCATCAGTTCAGCACATACAGAATATATATTCCTCAGGTAATAGCAAGAACTTGCAAAACAATATACAATAACATAATAAATTTGCATACGAATATATTAGAGGCCAAGATATATTATTTAACACAACCTGGTAAATAAAACAAACATTTACCAGAAACAACAAAACAAAAATAATAAAAACGAAAAATAAAAATAAAACCCAATACAATAAAATGTGAGTAAAGGAAAGTGCACTGCATATCAGGGTGTAGAAAGCAAGTAGTGAGAGGTCAAGCCCTACATAGAAGGCTCATGAGAGGAATATACAGATCCCAACCAGGGAGACCATATCTTCTCAAATTTGGAAATAGAATTACTCTGCAAATATACAAAACGCTCTTTAGAAACAGAATAATTCACTAGCACCTTAAAGGAGGAGAAGGTGGGCCCCTTAGAGGCCGTCCATAATCTTGCGATGCATACCTTGGCCAGGGCACAGATGTTGTGAACATATAACTCCTCCCATCTAGACAGGGAGTTAGAGCCCAGTATACCCAGTACACAGAACCTAGGTGTCAGTAATCAGATAAGGGTAATCCTGTATCTCCCAGGGCCAACTGGACCCAAGACCAAAAAGGCCTGTAAGGAAGGGCGCTCCCACATAAGGTGCCAGAAAGCACCCTGGGCAATAGCACATTTAGGACAGGCATCAGAGCGTCCATTCACAAACCTGGCAAGCCTAACTAGAGTCATGTAAGCCCTATGTAACATAAAGAACTGTATCTGTTGAAGCCTAAGGGACTTAGTAACAATACGTGGGTACTCCATAGCAAGTTTCCACTTCTCATCTACTGGGCCCAGGTCACCCTCCCACTTCACACTTAACCGAGAGAGCGGATAGGTGTGATGCAAGGCAAGGAGATGCAGGTACAGTAGGAGAGGGAAATTGGTTTAACCTGTCCCAGATTAAGGACGGGATGTACTAAGATGGCGGTAACATTCCGCGACATTCCGCATTGATATTTATTGCACATGTACTAACATATGCAATAATTATCGCAATGCATTAAGAGCTGCCCCCTGCGTTACCTATGCCACTGAGTGAGAGGGTTTGCAGGGGGCTCAGTCACCTCCCAGCCCTGGTAGGTGACGTCTCTAGAGATGTGCACCGGACATTTTTCGGGTTTTGTGTTTTGGTTTTGGATTCGGTTCCGCGGCCGTGTTTTGGGTTCGAACGCGTTTTGGCAAAACCTCACCAAATTTTTTTTGTCGGATTCGGGTGTGTTTTGGATTCGGGTGTTTTTTTCAAAAAAACCTAAAAAACAGCTTAAATCATTGAATTTGGGGGTCATTTTGATCCCATAGTATTATCAACCTCAATAACCATAATTTACACTTATTTACAGTCTATTCTGAATACCTCACACCTCACAATATTATTTTTAGTCCTAAAATTTGCACCGAGGTCGCTGGATGACTAAGCTAAGCGACCCAAGTGGCCGACACAAACACCTGGCCCATCTATGAGTGGCACTGCAGTGTTACGCAGGATGGCCCTTCCAAAAAACACTCCCCAAACAGCACATGACGCAAAGAAAAAAAGAGGCGCAATGAGGTAGCTGTGTGAGTAAGATAAGCGACCCTAGTGGCCGACACAAACACCGGGCCCATCTAGGAGTGGCACTGCAGTGTCACGCAGGATGGCCCTTCAAAAAACTACTCCCCAAACAGCACATGACGCAAAGAAAAAAAGAGGCCCAATGAGGTAGCCGTGTGAGTAAGCTAAGCGACCCTAGTGGCCGACACAAACACCTGGCCCATCTAGGAGTGGCACTGCAGTGTCACGCAGGATGGCCCTTCAAAAAACTACTCCCCAAACAGCACATGACGCAAAGAAAAAAAGAGGCGCAATGAGGTAGCTGTGTGAGTAAGCTAAGCGACCCTAGTGGCCGACACAAACACCTGGACCAGCTAGGAGTGGCACTGCAGTGTCACGCAGGCTGGCCCTTCAAAAAACTACTCCCCAAACAGCACATGACGCAAAGAAAAATTAAAGAAAAAAGAGGTGCAAGATGGAATTGTCCTTGGGCCCTCCCACCCACCCTTATGTTGTATAAACAGGACATGCACACTTTAACCAACCCATCATTTCAGTGACAGGGTCTGCCACACGACTGTGACTGAAATGACGGGTTGGTTTGGACCCCCACCAAAAAAGAAGCAATTAATCTCTCCTTGCACAAACTGGCTCTACAGAGGCAAGATGTCCACCTCATCATCATCCTCCGATTCATCACCGTGTACATCCCCCTCCTCACAGATTATCAATTCGTCCCCACTGGAATCCACCATCTCAGCTCCCTGTGTACTTTGTGGAGGCAATTGCTGCTGGTCAATGTCTCCACAGAGGAATTGATTATAATTCATTTTAATGAACATCATCTTCTCCACATTTTCTGGAAGTAACCTCGTACGCCGATTGCTGACAAGGTGAGCGGCGGCACTAAACACTCTTTCGGAATACACACTTGTGGGAGGGCAACTTAGGTAGAATAAAGCCAGCTTGTGCAAGGGCCTCCAAATTGCCTCTTTTTCCTGCCAGTATACGTACGGACTGTCTGACGTGCCTACTTGGATGCGGTCACTCATATAATCCTCCACCATTCTTTCAATGGTGAGAGAATCATATGCAATGACAGTAGACGACATGTCCGTAATCGTTGTCAGGTCCTTCAGTCCGGACCAGATGTCAGCATCAGCAGTCGCTCCAGACTGCCCTGCATCACCGCCAGCGGGTGGGCTCGGAATTCTGAGCCTTTTCCTCGCACCCCCAATTGCGGGAGAATGTGAAGGAGGAGCTGTGGAACGATCAAGTTCCACTTGACTTGATAATTTTCTCACCAGCAGGTCTTTGAACCCCTGCAGACTTGTGTCTGCCGGAAAGAGAGATACAATGTAGGTTTTAAATCTAGGATCGAGCACGGTGGCCAAAATGTAGTGCTCTGATTTCAACAGATTGACCACCCGTGAATCCTGGTTAAGCGAATGAAGGGCTCCATCCACAAGTCCCACATGCCTAGCGGAATCGCTCTTTCTTAGCTCCTCCTTCAATGTCTCCAGCTTCTTCTGCAAAAGCCTGATGAGGGGAATGACCTGACTCAGGCTGGCAGTGTCTGAACTGACTTCACGTGTGGCAAGTTCAAAAGGTTGCAGAACCTTGCACAACGTTGAAATCATTCTCCATTGCGCTTGAGACAGGTGCATTCCACCTCCTTTGCCTATATCGTGGCCAGATGTATAGGCTTGAATGGCCTTTTGCTGCTCCTCCAACCTCTGAAGCATATAGAGGGTTGAATTCCACCTCGTTACCACTTCTTGCTTCAGATGATGGCAGGGCAGGTTCAGTAGTTTTTGGTGGTGCTCCAGTCTTCTGTACGTGGTGCCTGTACGCCGAAAGTGTCCCGCAATTCTTCTGGCCACCGACAGCATCTCTTGCACGCCCCTGTCGTTTTTTAAAAAATTCTGCACCACCAAATTCAAGGTATGTGCAAAACATGGGACGTGCTGGAATTTGCCCATATTTAATGCACACACAATATTGCTGGCGTTGTCCGATGCCACAAATCCACAGGAGAGTCCAATTGGGGTAAGCCATTCCGCGATGATCTTCCTCAGTTGCCGTAAGAGGTTTTCAGCTGTGTGCGTATTCTGGAAAGCGGTGATACAAAGCGTAGCCTGCCTAGGAAAGAGTTGGCGTTTGCGAGATGCTGCTACTGGTGCCGCCGCTGCTGTTCTTGCGGCGGGAGTCCATACATCTACCCAGTGGGCTGTCACAGTCATATAGTCCTGACCCTGCCCTGCTCCACTTGTCCACATGTCCGTGGTTAAGTGGACATTGGGTACAACTGCATTTTTTAGGACACTGGTGAGTCTTTTTCTGACGTCCGTGTACATTCTCGGTATCGCCTGCCTAGAGAAGTGGAACCTAGATGGTATTTGGTAACGGGGGCACACTGCCTCAATAAATTGTCTAGTTCCCTGTGAACTAACGGCGGATACCGGACGCACGTCTAACACCAACATAGTTGTCAAGGCCTCAGTTATCCGCTTTGCAGCAGGATGACTGCTGTGATATTTCATCTTCCTCGCAAAGGACTGTTGAACAGTCAATTGCTTACTGGAAGTAGTACAAGTGGGCTTACGACTTCCCCTCTGGGATGACCATCGACTCCCAGCAGCAACAACAGCAGCGCCAGCAGCAGTAGGCGTTACACGCAAGGATGCATCGGAGGAATCCCAGGCAGGAGAGGACTCGTCAGAATTGCCAGTGACGTGGCCTGCAGGACTATTGGCATTCCTGGGGAAGGAGGAAATTGACACTGAGGGAGTTGGTGGGGTGGTTTGCGTGAGCTTGGTTACAAGAGGAAGGGATTTACTGGTCAGTGGACTGCTTCCGCTGTCGCCCAAAGTTTTTGAACTTGTCACTGACTTATTATGAATGCGCTGCAGGTGACGTATAAGGGAGGATGTTCCGAGGTGGTTAACGTCCTTACCCCTACTTATTACAGCTTGACAAAGGCAACACACGGCTTGACACCTGTTGTCCGCATTTCTGTTGAAATACTTCCACACCGAAGAGCTGATTTTTTTGGTATTTTCACCAGGCATGTCAGTGGCCATATTCCTCCCACGGACAACAGGTGTCTCCCCGGGTGCCTGACTTAAACAAACCACCTCACCATCAGAATCCTCCTGGTCAATTTCCTCCCCAGCGCCAGCAACACCCATATCCTCCTCATCCTGGTGTACTTCAACACTGACATCTTCAATTTGACTATCAGGAACTGGACTGCGGGTGCTCCTTCCAGCACTTGCAGGGGGCGTGCAAATGGTGGAAGGCGCATGCTCTTCACGTCCAGTGCTGGGAAGGTCAGGCATCGCAACCGACACAATTGGACTCTCCTTGTGGATTTGGGATTTCGAAGAACGCACAGTTCTTTGCGGTGCTTTTGCCAGCTTGAGTCTTTTCAGTTTTCTAGCGAGAGGCTGAGTGCTTCCATCCTCATGTGAAGCTGAACCACTAGCCATGAACATAGGCCAGGGCCTCAGCTGTTCCTTGCCACTCCGTGTGGTAAATGGCATATTGGCAAGTTTACGCTTCTCCTCCGTCGATTTTATTTTAGATTTTTGAGTCCTTTTTTTACTGATATTTTGTGTTTTGGATTTTACATGCTCTGTACTATGACATTGGGCATCGGCCTTGGCAGACGACGTTGATGGAATTTCATCGTCTCGGCCATGACTAGTGGCAGCAGCTTCAGCACGAGGTGGAAGTGGATCTTGATCTTTCCCTATTTTTGGAACCTCAACATTTTTGTTCTCCATATTTTAATAGGCACAACTAAAAGGCACCTCAGGTAAACAATGGAGATGGATGGATACTAGTATACTTATGGATGACGAGTGACTGACGACACAGAGGTAGCTACAGCCGTGGACTACCGTACTGCGTCTGCTAGTATAGAGATGATAATGATATAAAAAATATATATATATCACTACTGCAGGTATATATATATAATATATAATGACGGACCTGCTGGACGCTGTCAGCAGACTGCTGAACTACTAGTATGAAGAAGATAGAAAAAAAAAACCCCACCACAGGTAGGTATACAATTATGGACGAGCACTGACGACACAGAGGTAGCCACAGCCGTGGACTACCGTACTGCGTCTGCTAATATAGAGATGATATTGATATAAAAAATATATATATATATCACTACTGCAGGTATATATATATAATATATAATGACGGACCTGCTGGACGCTGTCAGCAGACTGCTGAACTACTAGTATGAAGAAGATAGAAAAAAAAAAACCCCACCACAGGTAGGTATACAATTATGGACGAGCACTGACGACACAGAGGTAGCCACAGCCGTGGACTACCGTACTGCGTCTGCTAATATAGAGATGATAATGATATAAAAAATATATATATATATCACTACTGCAGGTATATATATATAATATATAATGATGGACCTGCTGGACGCTGTCAGCAGACTGCTGAACTACTAGTATGAAGAAGATAGAAAAAAAAAACCCCCACCACAGGTAGGTATACAATTATGGACGAGCACTGACGACACAGAGGTAGCCACAGCCGTGGACTACCGTACTGCATCTGCTAATATAGAGATGATAATGATATAAAAAAAATATATATATCACTACTGCAGGTATATATATATAATATATAATGATGGACCTGCTGGACGCTGTCAGCAGACTGCTGAACTACTAGTATGAAGAACATAGAAAAAAAAAACCCCACCACAGGTAGGTATACAATTATGGACGAGCACTGACGACACAGAGGTAGCCACAGCCGTGGACTACCGTACTGCGTCTGCTAATATAGAGATGATAATGATATAAAAAATATATATATATCACTACTGCAGGTATATATAATATATAATGACGGACCTGCTGGACGCTGTCAGCAGACTGCTGAACTACTAGTATGAAGAAGATAGAAAAAAAAACCCCCACCACAGGTAGGTATACAATTATGGACGAGCATTGACGACACAGAGGTAGCCACAGCCGTGGACTACCGTACTGCGTCTGCTAATATAGATATGATAATGATATAAAAAAAATATATATCACTACTGCAGGTATATATAATATATAATGACGGACCTGCTGGACGCTGTCAGCAGACTGCTGAACTACTAGTATGAAGAAGATAGAAAAAAAAAAACCCCACCACAAGTAGGTATACAATTATGGACGAGCACTGACGACACAGAGGTAGCCACAGCCGTGGACTACCGTACTGCGTCTGCTAATATAGAGATGATAATGATATAAAAAATATATATATATCACTACTGCAGGTATATATAATATATAATGACGGACCTGCTGGACGCTGTCAGCAGACTTCTGAACTACTAGTATGAAGAAGATAGAAAAAAAAAACGCCCACCACAGGTAGGTATACAATTATGGACGAGCACTGACGACACAGAGGTAGCTACAGCCGTGGACTACCGTACTGCGTCTGCTTATATAGAGATGATAAAGATGATAGAGATGAACAAAAAAAATATAACACTACTGCAGGTAAATATTTATATAATATAATGAATGACGGACCTGCTGGACACTGTCAGCAGAATGCGTTTATAGAATAAAAAAAAAAAACACCACAGGAGTGTTTGTTTAACTTTTTCAGGCAGACAATATACTGGTGGTCAGTGGTCACACTGGCAGCAAAAGTGTGCACTGTACTCCTGCTATAACTGCTCCCCAGTCTCCCCCACAATTAAGCTGTGTGAGCAGCACTGGCAGTGAGCACTCAGCACAGTCAGATATAATACATACATAGATGATATATTATCATTATCATATTATCATGCAGCACACTGAGGCTGAGCACAGATATGGTATGTGACTGTGTATCGTTTTTTTTCAGGCAGAGAACCGATTAAAATTAAACTGGTGGTCACACTATCAGCAAAACTCTGCTGCACTGTACTGAGTACTCCTCCTAATGCTCCCCAAATTAGTAAATCAACTCAAGTGTCTCTGACTCTCTAATCTAATCTAAACGGAGAGGACGCCAGCCACGTCCTCTCCCTATCAATCTCAATGCACGTGTGAAAATGGCGGCGACGCGCGGCTCCTTATATAGAATCCGAGTCTCGCGAGAATCCGACAGCGGGATGATGACGTTCGGGCGCGCTCGGGTTAACCGAGCAAGGCGGGAGGATCAGAGTCTGCTCGGACCCGTGCAAAAAAGGCTGAAGTTCGGGGGGGTTCGGATTCCGAGGAACCGAACCCGCTCATCTCTAGTCTCTAGTCAGTCCCGGGTTCCTCCTCCTCCTTCCTGCAGCCGGAGGAGACAAGGCTGTGCTGTGGGAGAGAAGGAAGAGGGGGGAACCAGCGGCAGTGCATACAGGTATGCCGGGCGGGGATCGTTGTGAGCGGCACGGGGCAGCAGTGACAGGATGCAGTGGCGGCGGGCGGCGATAAGAAGCCCATAGGCTTCTATAGGTTATCTCCATCCAAAGATGGCGATACTTTGGGCGTCGTAAACCCGGCGTCCGTGTCTTAGCACATTTGAAAATGCAGTAAAACCCCCCAAACTGGGGGTTTTACTGCATTTTTCCCTTTAGTACATCCCGGCCTAAGTATAAAAGTCTTAATGGGGAATGGTAGGAGTGTAGGAGGTGCGTGGCATTATACACAAGAGCAGCAGTACATACGGCTGGAAATTTGGTGAGTTTTGATCAGAGATGTGCAGAAAAGATAGGCACCTGCCATAGACTTTTTACTCCAGAGTTTTGACTATAAAAATGATTAGCATAATAGAAAGAAGATATTTCTAATAGATTCTTTGTATTTTTCATATACTTTATATAGTCAAAACTCTTGCGTATACTGTAGTATGACAGGAAAGGCTCTGCCTCAGCTGCCTCACCCCACCGCACGTCACTGGTAATAGGAAGTGGCTATAAAAACGCTGGCATGTTGTGACCATTTGGAGGGAGTGTTTGTAATGTCAGCCCCTGTAACGGCGTAGTGTCTTACCTGTGTTTCCGGATGACGCTTGCTGGCTCAGGACCTCTCGTAGTTTCTTCGCAGGAGCCCGTGGCAGATGGATGGACACCCCAAGAAGGACCCCACAAATAAAAGATATATAAATTTGCGGTGACAGTAAATTTATTAAACTGAGAAAGGGTAGTCACCGTTTCAAATAACTAGAATGCTAGCGAGTAAATTTAGTTTGCTTTCACAAAACCCATTTGTTAACATTCCATATCAGTTACAACATAAGCATAGTTGTGTCACAATTTTAGCATAAACGTGTTCCGAACCTTGCTAACGTCCAAATCACTACTTAGCTATGCTAGCTCAGTAATGTTCAAATAATGTGCTAACGAGCCACTAGATGGCGGTATAGTCTCCAATAATGAAGTAACGCTTATGAAGAAGAATTAGCTCACAGTAAATATCCTCCTTCAAAATAAGGCATTAGTTGCTGAGTGTCCTGATGATAGACAGGGAGGTCTTTGCAAGTGAGTCTATCTCATATAATAAATCCTGCACATTGTGGGGTTCGGTGAGGTATAACACAACCCTGAGGCTCCTAGGAATGAGGAATGAGGAAAGCCACACTGGCGGGTATAAGTGGTCTTGCGTCTTTGGAACAGCAAAGGGCTGTAATTGCTTGTACCTCTAACTTTGGTGATGATCACAAAAGGGAATTACTCAGACAGGGTTCTCAGGTTTTAATGACGGCGAGGTAGTCTGACGGGTCAGCCCTGACCTGGCCACAGTGTCTCTTTAGCATCCTTCACCCTTGCAGTAATGGTTCTGGTAGAGGGTAAAAGCCTATACCCTAAGTGGAGCTGGTGGGCAGGGGACAAAGGGGTAAATGCTCCAGTAACTCGCTAGGGCCCTTATGGTCCGGTTAGAGTCAGTGGTGGTGCAGTGTAGGGATGATCCTCTTACCCCAATCACAGTCAGGCCAGTGGCTTCGGGCTCCTTCCCTCAGCGGCTGACAGGCGGGGGAGTGATGATTAGCGGATCCCGTCTCTTGGCACTGCGGCGGCTCCCTTCTGATCGGCTGTCAGGCGGGGAAGTGATCAGCGGGTCCTGGCTCTTGACACTGCGGCGGCTGGCGGCTCCCTTTGTTCTGAGGCAGCGTGACCCGACTGGCGGTGCACTGCTGCGGCGGCTACTGGGCTCTAGGCCGGGCCTTCCTCTATGCCGGCTCACGCTGGAGTCTCCTCACACGCGCTGCTTTTTTCCCATCCCTCCGGCAGCTTCCCCTCCTCGTTTCCACACCGTTCCGCTCCTGCGCGCGCTCTGCTTCTCCCTTTATACAGTCCCTCCTCTTTCTTCTGCCGCGTCTCATCCCCCAATCAGGGCGGCTAGTCGACTTCCTGCTCGATAGGGACAGGGTTCACTTGTCTCTGGGTCCCAGAGCAATCCTAGTTCTCCCCCCGGCTCTGTGGTTGCCTACCAACCGGGGTGGGAAGGTTACCCCCCCCCCCTCCCGTGCAGCCTCCATTCCAAGGGCTCACACAGTTAAATCAGGGGTACCCCAGAGGCAGGGTACAACAGTGTTTGAGGCTGTGACTGCGATCCCACATGCAGCGGCACTGTCTCCAGCAACCATAGGGCTACCAAAAACGTAATACACTGATCTGCGACGGATGCTGCATCTTTGTGAGAAGCTGCCAGGACTCACAATGCAGCTCGTGAGCGTCTCAGTACATATCCAGGCTGCATATAGTCGTATTGTAGATGCGTACAATTTTGCAGCTGGGTATGCATTTGCATATATCTGGCCCTTTGTCCCTCAGGACACACAGATTTCTCCAGTTCCTCTAATCATCTTTATTTTGCAAATAAATATTTTACTGCAAGTAGTACATCACCTGGCAAGTACTCTAGGGCACAGGGCAGAGAGTATTGATTCTACAATTAGAGGAGGTTTAAGGATTTACAACAGCTACGGTTTTTTTATCTGTTGTAAAAAGAAGTAAAACTTTTGTAATTTTCCACATCACTGTAATCTTATTGTTTGGCAGATACATCACACGCCTTTAACTAGAGATGAGCGGGTTTGGTTCTCAGAGAACCGAACCCTACCGAACTTTCCCTTCTGAGCCCGGATACGAGTCCGGCTCGGGTTTTCCCGCCTGACTCGAAAATCCGAACGCGGTAAAACGTCATCATCCCACTGTCGGATTCTCGCGGGATTTGGATTCCATATAAGGAGCCGCGCGTCCCTGCCATTTTCACTCCAGTCTCGGAGAGTGTATAGAGAGGACGTGTCCTCAGTGTTCAGTGTCTGTGTGTTTGGGCGGGAAAGTGGGGTGGCAAGTGTTGTGCTGCTCAGTCCAGTCCAGTGTAGTCACTCAGTGTATTGTGCTGCATCAGTCCAGGCAGTCACAGTGTTGGTGTTCTCTGTTGCTATATATCCAGTGTAGCTGTATAAGTGGTGCTGTGTTGTGCAGACCAGTCCAGTGTAGTCAGTGTATTGTGCTGCATCAGTCCAACCATTCACAGTGTTGGTGTTCTCTGCTGCCATATATCCAGTGTAGCTGTATAAAGTGGTGCTGTGTTGTGCAGACCAGTGGTAGTGTCCTGTGTCATCAGTAATTCCAGTGACGATATACGCTGCTGCTATATGTCCACTGCTGCAGTATAACAATTATAGCAACAACCTGTTGTGCTGCATCAGACCAGTGGTAGTGTCCTGTGTCATCAGTAATTCCAGTGACGATATACGCTGCTGCTATATGTCCACTGCTGCAGTATAATAATTATAACAACAACCTGTTGTGCTGCATCAGACCAGTGGTAGTGTCCTGTGTCATCAGTAATTCCAGTGACGATATACGCTGCTGCTTTATGTCCACTGCTTCAGTATTACAATTATAACAACAACCTGTTGTGCTGCATCAGACTAGTGGTAGTGTCCTGTGCCATCAGTAATTCCAGTGACGATATATGCTGCTGCTATATGTCCACTGCTGCAGTATAATAATAATTATAACAACAACCTGTTGTGCTGCATCAGACCAGTGGTAGTGTCCTGTGTCATCAGTAATTCCAGTGACGATATATGCTGCTGCTATATGTCCACTGCTGCAGTATAATAATTATAACAACAACCTGTTGTGCTGCATCAGACCAGTGGTAGTGTCCTGTGTCATCAGTAATTCCAGTGACGATATATGCTGCTGATATATGTCCACTGCTGCAGTATAATAATTATAACAACAACCTGTTGTGCTGCATCAGACCAGTGGTAGTGTCCTGTGTCATCAGTAATTCCAGTGACGATATATGCTGTTGCTATATGTCCACTGCTGCAGTATAATAATTATAACAACAAACTGTTGTGCTGCATCAGACCAGTGGTAGTGTCCTGTGTCATCAGTAATTCCAGTGACGATATATGCTGCTGCTATATGTCCACTGCTGCAGTATATCAATTATAACAACAACCTGTTGTGCTGCATCAGACCAGTGGTAGTGTCCTGTGTCATCAGTAATTCCAGTGACGATATACGCTGCTGATATATGTCCACTGCTGCAGTATAATAATTATAACAACAACAACCTGTTGGGCTGCATCAGACCAGTGAGTGTCCTGTCTCATCAGTCATTCCAGTCATTCCTGTGCCGCATATTGTCTCATATAACTCCCAAAAAATAATGGAGAACAAAACTTTTGAGGAGAAAATAGGGAAAGATCAAGAAGAACCACTTCCTCCTAGTGCTGAAGCTGCTGCCACTAGCCATGACATAGACGATGAAATTAGAGATGAGCGGGTTCGGTTTCTCTGAAACCGAACCCGCACGAACTTCATGTTTTTTTCACGGGTCCGAGCAGACTCGGATCCTCCCGCCTTGCTCGGTTAACCCGAGCGCGCCCGAACGTCATCATGACGCTGTCGGATTCTCGCGAGACTCGGATTCTATATAAGGAGCCGCGCGTCGCCGCCATTTTCACACGTGCATTGAGATTGATAGGGAGAGGACGTGGCTGGCGTCCTCTCCATTAGAAATTAGATTAGAAGAGAGAGAGAGATTGTGCAGAGTCAGACAGAGTTTACCACAGTGACCAGTGCAGTTGTTGTTAGTTAACTTTTATTTATTTTAATATAATATATCCGTTCTCTGCTAAATCCGTTCTCTGCCTGAAAAAAAACGATACACAGCAGCAGCCAGTCACACAGTGTGACTCAGTCTGTGTGCACTCAGCTCAGCCCAGTGTGCTGCACATCAATGTATAAAAGGCAAAGCTTATAATAATTGTGGGGGAGACTGGGGAGCACTGCAGGTTGTTATAGCAGGAGCCCCCAGGAGTACATAATATTATATTAATTTAAAATTAAACAGTGCACACTTTTGCTGCAGGAGTGCCACTGCCAGTGTGACTAGTGGTGACCAGTGCCTGACCACCAGTATAGTAGTATATTGTTGTATGTATTGTATACTATCTCTTTATCAACCAGTCTATATTAGCAGCAGACACAGTACAGTGCGGTAGTTCACGGCTGTGGCTACCTCTGTGTCGGCAGTCGGAACTCGGCAGGCAGTCCGTCCATCCATAATTGTATTACAATATATACCACCTAACCGTGGTATTTTTTTTTCTTTCTTTATACCGTCGTCATAGTGTCATACTAGTTGTTACGAGTATACTACTATCTCTTTATCAACCAGTGTACAGTGCGGTAGTTCACGGCTGTGGCTACCTCTGTGTCGGCAGTCGGCAGGCAGTCCGTCCATCCATAATTGTATTATTATTATAATATATACCACCTAACCGTGGTTTTTTTTTCATTCTTTATACCGTCATAGTGTCATACTAGTTGTTACGAGTATACTACTATCTCTTTATCAACCAGTGTACAGTGCGGTAGTTCACGGCTGTGGCTACCTCTGTGTCGGCAGTCGGCAGGCAGTCCGTCCATCCATAATTGTATTATTATTATAATATATACCACCTAACCGTGGTTTTTTTTTCATTCTTTATACCGTCGTCATAGTGTCATACTAGTTGTTACGAGTATACTACTATCTCTTTATCAACCAGTGTACAGTGCGGTAGTTCACGGCTGTGGCTACCTCTGTGTCGGCAGTCGGCAGGCAGTCCGTCCATCCATAATTGTATTATTATTATAATATATACCACCTAACCGTGTTTTTTTTTTCATTCTTTATACCGTCGTCATAGTGTCATACTAGTTGTTACGAGTATACTACTATCTCTTTATCAACCAGTGTACAGTGCGGTAGTTCACGGCTGTGGCTACCTCTGTGTCGGCAGTCGGCAGGCAGTCCGTCCATCCATAATTGTATTATTATTATAATATATACCACCTAACCGTGGTTTTTTTTTCATTCTTTATACCGTCGTCATAGTGTCATACTAGTTGTTACGAGTATACTACTATCTCTTTATCAACCAGTGTACAGTGCGGTAGTTCACGGCTGTGGCTACCTCTGTGTCGGCAGTCGGCAGGCAGTCCGTCCATCCATAATTGTATTATTATTATAATATATACCACCTAACCGTGGTTTTTTTTTCATTCTTTATACCGTCGTCATAGTGTCATACTAGTTGTTACGAGTATACTACTATCTCTTTATCAACCAGTGTACAGTGCGGTAGTTCACGGCTGTGGCTACCTCTGTGTCGGCAGTCGGCAGGCAGTCCGTCCATCCATAATTGTATTATTATTATAATATATACCACCTAACCGTGGTTTTTTTTTCATTCTTTATACCGTCGTCATAGTGTCATACTAGTTGTTACGAGTATACTACTATCTCTTTATCAACCAGTGTACAGTGCGGTAGTTCACGGCTGTGGCTACCTCTGTGTCGGCAGTCGGCAGGCAGTCCGTCCATCCATAATTGTATTATTATTATAATATATACCACCTAACCGTGGTTTTTTTTTCATTCTTTATACCGTCGTCATAGTGTCATACTAGTTGTTACGAGTATACTACTATCTCTTTATCAACCAGTGTACAGTGCGGTAGTTCACGGCTGTGGCTACCTCTGTGTCGGCAGTCGGCAGGCAGTCCGTCCATCCATAATTGTATTATTATTATAATATATACCACCTAACCGTGGTTTTTTTTTCATTCTTTATACCGTCGTCATAGTGTCATACTAGTTGTTACGAGTATACTACTATCTCTTTATCAACCAGTGTACAGTGCGGTAGTTCACGGCTGTGGCTACCTCTGTGTCGGCAGTCGGCAGGCAGTCCGTCCATCCATAATTGTATTATTATTATAATATATACCACCTAACCGTGGTTTTTTTATACCACCTAACCGTGGCAGTCCGTCCATAATTGTATACTAGTATCCAATCCATCCATCTCCATTGTTTACCTGAGGTGCCTTTTAGTTCTGCCTATAAAATATGGAGAACAAAAAAGTTGAGGTTCCAAAATTAGGGAAAGATCAAGATCCACTTCCACCTCGTGCTGAAGCTGCTGCCACTAGTCATGGCCGAGACGATGAAATGCCAGCAACGTCGTCTGCCAAGGCCGATGCCCAATGTCATAGTACAGAGCATGTCAAATCCAAAACACCAAATATCAGAAAAAAAAGGACTCCAAAACCTAAAATAAAATTGTCGGAGGAGAAGCGTAAACTTGCCAATATGCCATTTACCACACGGAGTGGCAAGGAACGGCTGAGGCCCTGGCCTATGTTCATGGCTAGTGGTTCAGCTTCACATGAGGATGGAAGCACTCAGCCTCTCGCTAGAAAACTGAAAAGACTCAAGCTGGCAAAAGCACCGCAAAGAACTGTGCGTTCTTTGAAATCCCAAATCCACAAGGAGAGTCCAATTGTGTCGTTTGCGATGCCTGACCTTCCCAACACTGGACGTGAAGAGCATGCGCCTTCCACTATTTGCATGCCCCCTGCAAGTGCTGGAAGGAGCACCCGCAGTCCAGTTCCTGATAGTCAGATTGAAGATGTCAGTGTTGAAGTACACCAGGATGAGGAGGATATGGGTGTTGCTGGCGCTGGGGAGGAAATTGACCAGGAGGATTCTGATGGTGAGGTGGTTTGTTTAAGTCAGGCACCCGGGGAGACACCTGTTGTCCGTGGGAGGAATATGGCCGTTGACATGCCAGGTGAAAATACCAAAAAAATCAGCTCTTCGGTGTGGAGGTATTTCACCAGAAATGCGGACAACAGGTGTCAAGCCGTGTGTTCCCTTTGTCAAGCTGTAATAAGTAGGGGTAAGGACGTTAACCACCTCGGAACATCCTCCCTTATACGTCACCTGCAGCGCATTCATAATAAGTCAGTGACAAGTTCAAAAACTTTGGGTGACAGCGGAAGCAGTCCACTGACCAGTAAATCCCTTCCTCTTGTAACCAAGCTCACGCAAACCACCCCACCAACTCCCTCAGTGTCAATTTCCTCCTTCCCCAGGAATGCCAATAGTCCTGCAGGCCATGTCACTGGCAAGTCTGACGAGTCCTCTCCTGCCTGGGATTCCTCCGATGCATCCTTGCGTGTAACGCCTACTGCTGCTGGCGCTGCTGTTGTTGCCGCTGGGAGTCGATGGTCATCCCAGAGGGGAAGTCGTAAGCCCACTTGTACTACTTCCAGTAAGCAATTGACTGTTCAACAGTCCTTTGCGAGGAAGATGAAATATCACAGCAGTCATCCTACTGCAAAGCGGATAACTGAGGCCTTGGCATCCTGGGTGGTGAGAAACGTGGTTCCGGTATCCATCATTACTGCAGAGCCAACTAGAGACTTGTTGGAGGTACTGTGTCCCCGGTACCAAATACCATCTAGGTTCCATTTCTCTAGGCAGGCGATACCGAAAATGTACACAGACCTCAGAAAAAGAGTCACCAGTGTCCTAAAAAATGCAGCTGTACCCAATGTCCACTTAACCACGGACATGTGGACAAGTGGAGCAGGGCAGGGTCAGGACTATATGACTGTGACAGCCCACTGGGTAGATGTATGGACTCCCGCCGCAAGAACAGCAGCGGCGGCACCAGTAGCAGCATCTCGCAAACGCCAACTCTTTCCTAGGCAGGCTACGCTTTGTATCACCGCTTTCCAGAATACGCACACAGCTGAAAACCTCTTACGGCAACTGAGGAAGATCATCGCGGAATGGCTTACCCCAATTGGACTCTCCTGTGGATTTGTGGCATCGGACAACGCCAGCAATATTGTGTGTGCATTAAATCTGGGCCAATTCCAGCACGTCCCATGTTTTGCACATACCTTGAATTTGGTGGTGCAGAATTTTTTAAAAAACGACAGGGGCGTGCAAGAGATGCTGTCGGTGGCCAGAAGAATTGCGGGACACTTTCGGCGTACAGGCACCACGTACAGAAAACTGGAGCACCACCAAAAACTACTGAACCTGCCCTGCCATCATCTGAAGCAAGAAGTGGTAACGAGGTGGAATTCAACCCTCTATATGCTTCAGAGGTTGGAGGAGCAGCAAAAGGCCATTCAAGCCTATACAATTGAGCACGATATAGTAGGTGGAATGCACCTGTCTCAAGTGCAGTGGAGAATGATTTCAACGTTGTGCAAGGTTCTGATGCCCTTTGAACTTGCCACACGTGAAGTCAGTTCAGACACTGCCAGCCTGAGTCAGGTCATTCCCCTCATCAGGCTTTTGCAGAAGAAGCTGGAGGCATTGAAGAAGGAGCTAACACGGAGCGATTCCGCTAGGCATGTGGGACTTGTGGATGCAGCCCTTAATTCGCTTAACAAGGATTCACGGGTGGTCAATCTGTTGAAATCAGAGCACTACATTTTGGCCACCGTGCTCGATCCTAGATTTAAAGCCTACCTTGGATCTCTCTTTCCGGCAGACACAGGTCTGCTGGGGTTGAAAGACCTGCTGGTGACAAAATTGTCAAGTCAAGCGGAACGCGACCTGTCAACATCTCCTCCTTCACATTCTCCCGCAACTGGGGGTGCGAGGAAAAGGCTCAGAATTCCGAGCCCACCCGCTGGCGGTGATGCAGGGCAGTCTGGAGCGACTGCTGATGCTGACATCTGGTCCGGACTGAAGGACCTGACAACGATTACGGACATGTCGTCTACTGTCACTGCATATGATTCTCTCAACATTGATAGAATGGTGGAGGATTATATGAGTGACCGCATCCAAGTAGGCACGTCACACAGTCCGTACTTATACTGGCAGGAAAAAGAGGCAATTTGGAGGCCCTTGCACAAACTGGCTTTATTCTACCTAAGTTGCCCTCCCACAAGTGTGTACTCCGAAAGAGTGTCTAGTGCCGCCGCTCACCTTGTCAGCAATCGGCGTACGAGGTTACATCCAGAAAATGTGGAGAAGATGATGTTCATTAAAATGAATTATAATCAATTCCTCCGCGGAGACATTGACCAGCAGCAATTGCCTCCACAAAGTACACAGGGAGCTGAGATGGTGGATTCCAGTGGGGACGAATTGATAATCTGTGAGGAGGGGGATGTACACGGTGATATATCGGAGGGTGAAGATGAGGTGGACATCTTGCCTCTGTAGAGCCAGTTTGTGCAAGGAGAGATTAATTGCTTCTTTTTTGGGGGGGGGTCCAAACCAACCCGTCATATCAGTCACAGTCGTGTGGCAGACCCTGTCACTGAAATGATGGGTTGGTTAAAGTGTGCATGTCCTGTTTTGTTTATACAACATAAGGGTGGGTGGGAGGGCCCAAGGATAATTCCATCTTGCACCTCTTTTTTCTTTTCTTTTTCTTTGCATCATGTGCTGATTGGGGAGGGTTTTTTGGAAGGGACATCCTGCGTGACACTGCAGTGCCACTCCTAGATGGGCCCGGTGTTTGTGTCGGCCACTAGGGTCGCTAATCTTACTCACACAGCTACCTCATTGCGCCTCTTTTTTTCTTTGCGTCATGTGCTGTTTGGGGAGGGTTTTTTGGAAGGGACATCCTGCGTGACACTGCAGTGCCACTCCTAGATGTGCCCGGTGTTTGTGTCGGCCACTAGGGTCGCTAATCTTACTCACACAGCTACCTCATTGCGCCTCTTTTTTTCTTTGCGTCATGTGCTGTTTGGGGAGGGTTTTTTGGAAGGGACATCCTGCGTGACACTGCAGTGCCACTCCTAGATGTGCCCGGTGTTTGTGTCGGCCACTAGGGTCGCTAATCTTACTCACACAGTCAGCTACCTCATTGCGCCTCTTTTTTTCTTTGCGTCATGTGCTGTTTGGGGAGGGTTTTTTGGAAGGGCCATCCTGCGTGACACTGCAGTGCCACTCCTAGATGGGCCCGGTGTTTGTGTCGGCCACTAGGGTCGCTAATCTTACTCACACAGCTACCTCATTGCGCCTCTTTTTTTCTTTGCGTCATGTGCTGTTTGAGGAGGGTTTTTTGGAAGGGACATCCTGCGTGACACTGCAGTGCCACTCCTAGATGGGCCCGGTGTTTGTGTCGGCCACTAGGGTCGCTTATCTTTCTCACACAGTCAGCTACCTCATTGCGCCTCTTTTTTTCTTTGCGTCATGTGCTGTTTGGGGAGGGTTTTTTGGAAGGGACATCCTGCGTGACACTGCAGTGCCACTCCTAGATGGGCCCGGTGTTTGTGTCGGCCACTAGGGTCGCTTATCTTTCTCACACAGTCAGCTACCTCATTGCGCCTCTTTTTTTCTTTGCGTCATGTGCTGTTTGGGGAGGGTTTTTTGGAAGGGACATCCTGCGTGACACTGCAGTGCCACTCCTAGATGGGCCCGGTGTTTGTGTCGGCCACTAGGGTCGCTAATCTTACTCACACAGCTACCTCATTGCGCCTCTTTTTTTCTTTGCGTCATGTGCTGTTTGGGGAGGGTTTTTTGGAAGGGACATCCTGCGTGACACTGCAGTGCCACTCCTAGATGGGCCCGGTGTTTGTGTCGGCCACTAGGGTCGCTTATCTTACTCACACAGCGACCTCGGTGCAAATTTTAGGACTAAAAATAATATTGTGAGGTGTGATGTGTTCAGAATAGGCTGAAAATGAGTGTAAATTATGTTTTTTGAGGTTAATAATACTTTGGGATCAAAATTACCCCCAAATTCTATGATTTAAGCTGTTTTTTAGGGTTTTTTGAAAAAAACACCCGAATCCAAAACACACCCGAATCCGACAAAAAAAATTCGGTGAGGTTTTGCCAAAACGCGGTCGAACCCAAAACACGGCCGCGGAACCGAACCCAAAACCAAAACACAAAACCCGAAAAATTTCCGGCGCTCATCTCTAGATGAAATGCCTTCAACGTCGTCTGCCAAGGCCGATGCCCAATGTGATAGTAGAGGGCGTGTAAAATACAAAAAGACAAAGTTCAGTAAAAAGAACCAAAAAAAGAAATGTAAATCATCTGAGGAGAAACGTAAACTTGCCAATATGCCATTTACAACACAGAGTGACAAGGAATGGCTGAGGCCCTGGCCTATGTTCATGGCTAGTGGTTCAGCTTCACATGACGATGGAAGCCCTCATCCTCCCGCTAGAAAAATTAAAAGAGTTCAGCTGGAAAGAGCACAGAAAAGAACTGTGCGCTCTGAGATGGTATCACAAATCCCCAAGGAGAGTCCAAGTGTGTAGGCAGTTGCGATGCCTGACCTTCCCAACACTGGACGGGAAGAGGTGGCTCCTTCCACCATTTGTATGACCCCTGCAAGTGCTGGAAGGAGCACGCACAGTCCAGTTCCTGATATTCCAATTGAAGATGTCACTGTTGAAGTACACCAGGATGAGGATATGGGTGTTGCTGGCGCTGAGGAGGAAGTTGACGATTCTGATGGTGATGTGGTGTGTTTAAGTCAGGCACCGGGGGAGACACATGTTGTCCTTGGGATGAAGAAGCCCATTGTGATGCCTGGGCAAACTACCAAAAAAGCCACCTCTTCGGTGTGGAATTATTTCTCCACAAATCCGGAAAATAGGTGTCAAGCCATCTGTTGCCTCTGTTAATCTGTAATAAGTAGGGGTAAGGATGGTAACCACCTAAGAACATCCTCCCTTATACGTCACCTGCTGCGCATTCATCAGAAGTCAGTGTCAAGCTGTGAAACTTTGGGTAAGAGTGTAAGCAGTCCACTGACACCTAAATCCCTTCTTCCTTGTGTACCCAAGCTCCTGCAAGCCACACCACCAACTTCCTCAACGTCAACTTCCTCCTCAGTCAGGAATGTCCATAGTCCTGCAGGCCATGTCACTGTCAAGACTGAGGATTCCTCTCCTAACCGGGATTCCTCCATAGGATCCTTGAGTGGTATGCCTGCTGTTGCTGCCACTGCAGTTGTTTCTGCTGGAAGTCGATCGTCATCCCAGAGGGGAAGTCGGAAGACCACTTGTACTACTTCCAGTAAGCAATTGACTGTCCAACAGTCCTTTGTGAGGAAGATGAAATATGACAGCAGCCATCCTTTTGCAAAGCGGATAACTGAGGCTTAGACAGCTATGTTGGTGTTAGAGGTGCGTCCGGTATCCACCATTAGTTCAGTGGCAATTAGAGATTTGATGGAGATAGTGTGTCCCCGGTATCAAATCTCATCTAGGTTCCACTTCTCTAGGCAGGCGATACCGAGGATGTACACAGACATCAGAAAAAGAGTCACCAGTGTCCTACAAAATGCGGTTGTATCCAGTATCAACTTAGCCACGGACATGTGAACAAGTGGAACAGGGCAGACTAAGGACTATATGACTGTAACAGCCCACTGGGTAGATGTATGGCCTCCCGCATCAACAACAGCAGCGGCACCAGTAGCAGCATCTCGCAATTGCCAACTCATTACTAGGCAGGCTACGCTATGTATCACCGCTTTCATAAGAGACACACAGCTGACAACCTCTTACGGAAACTGAGGAACATCATCGCTGAATGGCTTACCCCAATTGGACTCTCCTGGGGATTTGTGATATCGGACAACGCCACCAATATTGTGCGTGCATTACATCTGGGCAAATTCCACGGACAATTCATTTGGTGGTGCAGAATTTTTTGAAAAATGAGAGGGGTGTGCAGGAGATGCTGTCGGTGGCCCGAAAAATTGCGGGCCACTTTCTGCAATCTGCCACTGCGTGCCGAAGACTGGAGCGCCAGCAAACACTCCTGAACCTGCCCCGCCATCAACTGAAGCAAGAGGTGGTAATGAGGTGGAATTCAACACTCTATATGCTTCAGAGGATGGAGGAGCAGTAAAAGGCCATTCAAGCCTATACATCCACCTATGATATAGGAAAAGGAGGGGTAATGCACCTGACTCAAGCACAGTGGAGAATGATTTCCGTCTATTGCAAGGTTCTCCAACCCTTCGAACTTGCCACACGTGAAGTCAGTTCAGACACTGCCAGCTTGAGTCAGGTCATTCCCCTCATCAGGCTTTTGCAGAAGCAGCTGGATAAATTGAAGGAGGAGCTAAGACGGAGTGATTTCGCAAAGTATGTGGGACTTGTGGATGGAGCCCTTCATTCGCTTTGCCAGGATTCAAGGGTGGTCAATCTGTTTAAATCAGAGCACTACATTTTGGCCACCATGCTCAATCCTAGGTTTAAAGCCTATGTTGTATCTCTCTTTCCAGCAGACACAAGTGTGCAGAGGTGCAAAGACCTGCTGGTTAGTAAATTGTCAACTCAAGCGGAACGTGACCCATCAACATCTCCTCCTTCAATTTCTCCCGCCACTGGGGCTACAAGGAAAAGGATAACATTTCCTAGCCCACCCGCTGGAGGTGATGCAGGGAAGTCAGGAGCGATAGCTGACATCTGGTCCGGACTGAAGGACCTGTGAACGATTACAGACATGTCTACTGTCACTGAATATGATTCTGTCACCACTGAAAGAATGGTGGAGGATAATATGAGTGATAGCATCCAAGTAGGCATGTCAGACAGTCCGTACGTATACTGGCAGGAAAAAGAGGCAATTTGGAGGCCCTTGCACAAACTGGCTTTATTTTACCTAAGTTGCCCCCTCTCCAGTGTTTACTCCGAAGAAGTGTTTAGTGCAGCGGGTAACCTTGTCAGCGATTGGCGTAGGAGGTTACTTCCACTAAATGTGGAGAAGATGATGTTCATCAAAATTAATTATAAATTCCTCCGAGAAGACAATTACCAGCAATTGCATCCTGAAGGTTCACAGGGACCTGTGGTGGTGGATTCCAGTGGGGACGAATTAATACTCAGTGAGGAGGATGTACACGGTGAAAGGGGAAAGGAATCAGAGGATGATGATGAGGTGGACATCTTGCCTCTGTAGAGCCAGTTTGTGCAAGGAGAGATTGATTGCTTCTTCTTTGTTAGGGGCCCAAACAAACCAGTCATTTCAGCCACAGTCGTGTGGCAGACTCTGTCGCTGAAATGATTGGTTTGTTAAAGTGTGTCCAGGGGCGGATTGGGAACAAAAATTTGTACTAGTGGCCCCACATGGGCAGCACCAGAGGTGTAAGGTCTAGCCATGGGCCATGGCAGCAGCACCCCCCCCCCCCCCCCAAGACTTTCCAGATAGTGGGCATGTCTAGCATCAAGGGGGAAGTTACAAAGAAATACAATTAAATAGTATGAGCACATTGTATGATACACCTTCAGAATTTAGGAAACTATATCGTTCTTTAGAAAGATATATTTTCTTGCTTATTACACCAATCGTATTCCAGTCACTATTCACTCAATCTTATATGTCAGCCAAGCAGGCAGACAGAGCATACACTAGATCATCTGCAATCACAGGCTAAGTGGCAGTCATTTTCATATATGCTAATTATTTAGCATCTTATTCATTATGTCTATAAAAAGGACCACATGTCCTCAAACAAAACAGGCCCCACGGGTGCGTCGGCCCACCGGGAATCTTCCCTGTGAACCCTATGCCCAATCCGCCTCTGAGTGTGTCTGTCCTGTTTATACAACATAAGGGTGGGTGGGAGGGCCCAAGGACAATTCCATCTTGCACCTCTTTTTCTTCTTTGCATCATGTGCTGTTTGGGGCCTATATTTTAAATCTGTCATCCTGTCTGCCACTGCGGTGCCACTCCTAGATGGGCCAGGTGTTTGTGCCGCACACTTGTTTCGCTTAGCTTAGTCATACAGCTACCTCATTGCACCTCTTTTTCTTCTTTGCATCATGTGCTGTTTGGGGCCTATATTTTAAATCTGCCATCCTGTCTGTAACTGCAGTTCCACTCCTAGATGGGCCAGGTGTTTGTGCTGCACACTTGTGTCGCTTAGCTTGGCCATCCAGCTACATAATTGCACCTCTTTTTCTTCTTAGCATCATGTGCTGTTTGGGGACTAGGTTTTGAATAGTGCCATCTTGTCTGCAACTGCTACCTCATTGCTCCTCTTTTTCTTCTTTGCATCATGTGCTGTTTGGTAACTAGTTTTTGAATAGTGCCATCTTGTCTGCAACTGCAGTGCCACTCCTAGATGGGCCAGGAGTTTGTGCCACACACTTGTGTCGCTTATCTTAGTCATACAGCCACCTCGGTCCAACTTTTAGGCCTAAAAACAATATTGTGAGGTGTGAGGTGTTCAGAATAGACTGGAAATGAGTGGAAATGATTGTTATTGAGGTTAATTATACCGTAGGAGCAAAATTACCCCCATATTCTGTGATTTTAGCTGTTTTTATGTTTTTTTTCCAAAAATCATCCAGATCCAAAACCAAAACATGAAAAGTGCCCGCCGCACATCTCTACCTTTAACTGAAAAGAGCCTGAATGTAGAGTGTAGTGAACAGAGTACAGTATAAAGTGGATTATTGTTTGAAAAAAAAAGATAAGAAAAAACAACTGACCAAATTTCCGAGTTATAGCTGTGAGATCCTCTGGGGTTCCGTTAAGTATTTCTGCCCTAACCTTAATCCCTATTCCTAACCCTCCATCTAGTACCTAACCCAAGGGCCGGATTAACAATGAGGCTGATGGAGCTGCAGTTCCAGGCCCACTGTCCAAATAGGCCCACAGCACCTGAAGATTGTTGTGCTGCAGTAGACAGGAAAAATATTTTCTGTCTACTGCAGTCTGCCAGTGGACATCCGAGGCCCCGCCCACTCCCGGCAGCAACATCCCCCCCTATAGCAGCAACCCCCCCCCCTATAGCAGCAACACCCCCCCCCCCCCCCAACTGTAGCAGCACAGTGGAAGGCTTCTGTAGCCCTTCCTGTGCCGCATTCATGGACTGTTTCGGCGCCTCCTCCGCGCTGTGTGAGGTCACTGCATGGGATGTAAAAAAGGTGCCGCTCCGCCACTCCCGCACCAAGAAGGATAGCATCCCGCAGCCAGCTATCGCATAGTGTAGACTCCACAGCAAAGCCGGACACTTACAAAACTGACCGGCAGCAGCTCCGTGATGGCTGCCCGGCGGCGGCAGGTTATCTGATCCTTCTGATTGAGGTAAGGTGACAGACCTGCTATCTGCTTGGCTGCTGCTGCTGATTGATAGGTATTAATATGGTTTGCAGTACAATGTTAGGTACTATGTAATAAAGATACAGTATATCCTTGTATGTGTTCTGTATGGTCAGAGTCTAAAATATAATATTTATGATATGCATATGTATATATAGTATGAATATATTTATTTATTTATTTATTTATTAACAGTTTCTTATATAGCGCAGTACGGATGGTGTAATGGTTAGCATTACTGCCTCACAGCACTGAGGTCATGGGTTCGATTCCCACCATGGCCCTAACTGTGTGGAGTTTGTATGTTCTCCCCGGACTTGCATGGGTTTTCTCCGGGTACTCCGGTTTCCTCCCACAATCCAAAAATATACTGGTAGGTTAATTGGCTCCCAACAAAATTATCCCTACTGTGAATGTGTGTGTGTGTACATGTGATAGGGAATATAGATTGTAAGCTCCACTGGGGCAGGGACTGATGTGAATGAGCAAAATATTCTCTCTGTAAAGCGCTGCGGAATATGTGTGCGCTATATAAATAACTGGTAATAAATAAATAAATAATAAATAAATTCAGTTGCGTTTTACAATTGGAAATAACAATAACAAACTGGGTGATAACAGTCATAGAGGTAGGAAGGCCCTGCTCGCAAGCTTACAATCTATATATATATTTATCTATAATACTGTATATATTTAGCCAAAGCATATATAAAAGTTAGAGATGAGCGCCTGAAATTTTTCGGGTTTTGTGTTTTGGTTTTGGGTTCGGTTCCGCGGCCGTGTTTTGGGTTCGAACGCGTTTTGGCAAAACCTCACCGAATTTTTTTTGTCGGATTCGGGTGTGTTTTGGATTCGGGTGTTTTTTTCAAAAAACACTAAAAAACAGCTTAAATCATAGAATTTGGGGGTCATTTTGATCCCAAAGTATTATTAACCTCAAAAACCATAATTTACACTCATTTTCAGTCTATTCTGAATACCTCACACCTCACAATATTATTTTTAGTCCTAAAATTTGCACCGAGGTCGCTGTGTGAGTAAGATAAGCGACCCTAGTGGCCGACACAAACACCGGGCCCATCTAGGAGTGGCACTGCAGTGTCACGCAGGATGTCCCTTCCAAAAAACCCTCCCCAAACAGCACATGACGCAAAGAAAAAAAGAGGCGCAATGAGGTAGCTGTGTGAGTAAGATTAGCGACCCTAGTGGCCGACACAAACACCGGGCCCATCTAGGAGTGGCACTGCAGTGTCACGCAGGATGGCCCTTCCAAAAAACCCTCCCCAAACAGCACATGACGCAAAGAAAAAAAGAGGCGCAATGAGGTAGCTGTGTGAGTAAGATTAGCGACCCTAGTGGCCGACACAAACACCGGGCCCATCTAGGAGTGGCACTGCAGTGTCACGCAGGATGTCCCTTCCAAAAAACCCTCCCCAAACAGCACATGACGCAAAGAAAAAAAGAGGCGCAATGAGGTAGCTGTGTGAGTAAGATTAGCGACCCTAGTGGCCGACACAAACACCGGGCCCATCTAGGAGTGGCACTGCAGTGTCACGCAGGATGTCCCTTCCAAAAAACCCTCCCCAAACAGCACATGACGCAAAGAAAAAAAGAGGCGCAATGAGGTAGCTGACTGTGTGAGTAAGATTAGCGACCCTAGTGGCCGACACAAACACCGGGCCCATTTAGGAGTGGCACTGCAGTGTCACGCAGGATGTCCCTTCCAAAAAACCCTCCCCAATCAGCACATGATGCAAAGAAAAAGAAAAGAAAAAAGAGGTGCAAGATGGAATTGTCCTTGGGCCCTCCCACCCACCCTTATGTTGTATAAACAAAACAGGACATGCACACTTTAACCAACCCATCATTTCAGTGACAGGGTCTGCCACACGACTGTGACTGATATGACGGGTTGGTTTGGACCCCCCCAAAAAAGAAGCAATTAATCTCTCCTTGCACAAACTGGCTCTACAGAGGCAAGATGTCCACCTCATCATCACCCTCCGATATATCACCGTGTACATCCCCCTCCTCACAGATTATCAATTCGTCCCCACTGGAATCCACCATCTCAGCTCCCTGTGTACTTTGTGGAGGCAATTGCTGCTGGTCAATGTCTCCGCGGAGGAATTGATTATAATTCATTTTAATGAACATCATCTTCTCCACATTTTCTGGATGTAACCTCGTACGCCGATTGCTGACAAGGTGAGCGGCGGCACTAAACACTCTTTCGGAGTACACACTTGTGGGAGGGCAACTTAAGTAGAATAAAGCCAGTTTGTGCAAGGGCCTCCAAATTGCCTCTTTTTCCTGCCAGTATAAGTACGGACTGTGTGACGTGCCTACTTGGATGCGGTCACTCATATAATCCTCCACCATTCTATCAATGTTGAGAGAATCATATGCAGTGACAGTAGACGACATGTCCGTAATCGTTGTCAGGTCCTTCAGTCCGGACCAGATGTCAGCATCAGCAGTCGCTCCAGACTGCCCTGCATCACCGCCAGCGGGTGGGCTCGGAATTCTGAGCCTTTTCCTCGCACCCCCAGTTGCGGGAGAATGTGAAGGAGGAGATGTTGACAGGTCGCGTTCCGCTTGACTTGACAATTTTGTCACCAGCAGGTCTTTCAACCCCAGCAGACTTGTGTCTGCCGGAAAGAGAGATCCAAGGTAGGCTTTAAATCTAGGATCGAGCACGGTGGCCAAAATGTAGTGCTCTGATTTCAACAGATTGACCACCCGTGAATCCTTGTTAAGCGAATTAAGGGCTCCATCCACAAGTCCCACATGCCTAGCGGAATCGCTCCGTGTTAGCTCCTCCTTCAATGTCTCCAGCTTCTTCTGCAAAAGCCTGATGAGGGGAATGACCTGACTCAGGCTGGCAGTGTCTGAACTGACTTCACGTGTGGCAAGTTCAAAGGGCATCAGAACCTTGCACAACGTTGAAATCATTCTCCACTGCGCTTGAGACAGGTGCATTCCACCTACTATATCGTGCTCAATTGTATAGGCTTGAATGGCCTTTTGCTGCTCCTCCAACCTTTGAAGCATATAGAGGGTTGAATTCCACCTCGTTACCACTTCTTGCTTCAGATGATGGCAGGGCAGGTTCAGTAGTTTTTGGTGGTGCTCCAGTCTTCTGTACGTGGTGCCTGTACGCCGAAAGTGTCCCGCAATTCTTCTGGCCACCGACAGCATCTCTTGCACGCCCCTGTCGTTTTTTAAAAAATTCTGCACCACCAAATTCAAGGTATGTGCAAAACATGGGACGTGCTGGAATTTGCCCATATTTAATGCACACACAATATTGCTGGCGTTGTCCGATGCCACAAATCCACAGGAGAGTCCAATTGGGGTAAGCCATTCCGCGATGATCTTCCTCAGTTGCCGTAAGAGGTTTTCAGCTGTGTGCGTATTCTGGAAAGCGGTGATACAAAGCGTAGCCTGCCTAGGAAAGAGTTGGCGTTTGCGAGATGCTGCTACTGGTGCCGCCGCTGCTGTTCTTGCGGCGGGAGTCCATACATCTACCCAGTGGGCTGTCACAGTCATATAGTCCTGACCCTGCCCTGCTCCACTTGTCCACATGTCCGTGGTTAAGTGGACATTGGGTACAACTGCATTTTTTAGGACACTGGTGAGTCTTTTTCTGACGTCCGTGTACATTCTCGGTATCGCCTGCCTAGAGAAGTGGAACCTAGATGGTATTTGGTAACGGGGGCACACTGCCTCAATAAATTGTCTAGTTCCCTGTGAACTAACGGCGGATACCGGACGCACGTCTAACACCAACATAGTTGTCAAGGCCTCAGTTATCCGCTTTGCAGTATGATGACTGCTGTGATATTTCATCTTCCTCGCAAAGGACTGTTGAACAGTCAATTGCTTACTGGAAGTAGTACAAGTGGGCTTACGACTTCCCCTCTGGGATGACCATCGACTCCCAGCGGCAACAACAGCAGCGCCAGCAGCAGTAGGCGTTACACGCAAGGATGCATCGGAGGAATCCCAGGCAGGAGAGGACTCGTCAGAATTGCCAGTGACATGGCCTGCAGGACTATTGGCATTCCTGGGGAAGGAGGAAATTGACACTGAGGGAGTTGGTGGGGTGGTTTGCGTGAGCTTGGTTACCCAAAGTTTTTGAACTTGTCACTGACTTATTATGAATGCGCTGCAGGTGACGTATAAGGGAGGATGTTCCGAGGTGGTTAACGTCCTTACCCCTACTTATTACAGCTTGACAAAGGGAACACACGGCTTGACACCTGTTGTCCGCATTTCTGGTGAAATACCTCCACACCGAAGAGCTGATTTTTTTGGTATTTTCACCTGGCATGTCAACGGCCATATTCCTCCCACGGACAACAGGTGTCTCCCCGGGTGCCTGACTTAAACAAACCACCTCACCATCAGAATCCTCCTGGTCAATTTCCTCCCCAGCGCCAGCAACACCCATATCCTCCTCATCCTGGTGTACTTCAACACTGACATCTTCAATCTGACTATCAGGAACTGGACTGCGGGTGCTCCTTCCAGCACTTGCAGGGGGCGTGCAAATGGTGGAAGGCGCATGCTCTTCACGTCCAGTGTTGGGAAGGTCAGGCATCGCAACCGACACAATTGGACTCTCCTTGTGGATTTGGGATTTCGAAGAATGCACAGTTCTTTGCTGTGCTGCTTTTGCCAGCTTGAGTCTTTTCATTTTTCTAGCGAGAGGCTGAGTGCTTCCATCCTCATGTGAAGCTGAACCACTAGCCATGAACATAGGCCAGGGCCTCAGCCGTTCCTTGCCACTCCGTGTCGTAAATGGCATATTGGCAAGTTTACGCTTCTCCTCCGACAATTTTATTTTAGGTTTTGGAGTCCTTTTTTTTCTGATATTTGGTGTTTTGGATTTGACATGCTCTGTACTATGACATTGGGCATCGGCCTTGGCAGACGACGTTGCTGGCATTTCATCGTCTCGGCCATGACTAGTGGCAGCAGCTTCAGCACGAGGTGGAAGTGGATCTTGATCTTTCCCTAATTTTGGAACCTCAACATTTTTGTTCTCCATATTTTAATAGGCACAACTAAAAGGCACCTCAGGTAAACAATGGAGATGGATACTAGTATACAATTATGGACTGCCTGCCGAGTGCAGACACAGAGGTAGCCACAGCCGTGAACTACCGCACTGTACTGTGTCTGCTGCTAATATAGACTGGTTGATAAAGAGATAGTATACTCGTAACTAGTATGACTATAAAGAAAGAAAAAAAAACCACGGTTAGGTGGTATATACAATTATGGACGGGCTGCCGAGTGCCGACACAGAGGTAGCCACAGCCGTGAACTACCGCACTGTACTGTGTCTGCTGCTAATATATAGACTGGTTGATAAAGAGATAGTATACTCGTAACTAGTATGTATGTATAAAGAAAGAAAAAAAAACCACGGTTAGGTGGTATATACAATTATGGACGGGCTGCCGAGTGCCGACACAGAGGTAGCCACAGCCGTGAACTACCGCACTGTACTGTGTCTGCTGCTAATATAGACTGGTTGATAAAGAGATAGTATACTCGTAACTAGTATGTATGTATAAAGAAAGAAAAAAAAAACACGGTTAGGTGGTATATACAATTATGGACGGGCTGCCGAGTGCCGACACAGAGGTAGCCACAGCCGTGAACTACCGCACTGTACTGTGTCTGCTGCTAATATATAGACTGGTTGATAAAGAGATAGTATACTCGTAACTAGTATGTATGTATAAAGAAAAAAAAAAAAAACCACGGTTAGGTGGTATATACAATTATGGACGGGCTGCCGAGTGCCGACACAGAGGTAGCCACAGCCGTGAACTACCGCACTGTACTGTGTCTGCTGCTAATATATAGACTGGTTGATAAAGAGATAGTATACTCGTAACTAGTATGTATGTATAAAGAAAGAAAGAAAAACCACGGTTAGGTGGTATATACAATTATGGACGGGCTGCCGAGTGCCGACACAGAGGTAGCCACAGCCGTGAACTACCGCACTGTACTGTGTCTGCTGCTAATATAGACTGGTTGATAAAGAGATAGTATACTCGTAACTAGTATGTATGTATAAAGAAAGAAAAAAAAAACACGGTTAGGTGGTATATACAATTATGGACGGGCTGCCGAGTGCCGACACAGAGGTAGCCACAGCCGTGAACTACCGCACTGTACTGTGTCTGCTGCTAATATAGACTGGTTGATAAAGAGATAGTATACTCGTAACTAGTATGTATGTATAAAGAAAGAAAAAAAAACCACGGTTAGGTGGTATATACAATTATGGACGGGCTGCCGAGTGCCGACACAGAGGTAGCCACAGCCGTGAACTACCGCACTGTACTGTGTCTGCTGCTAATATAGACTGGTTGATAAAGAGATAGTATACTCGTAACTAGTATGACTATAAAGAAAGAAAAAAAAACCACGGTTAGGTGGTATATACAATTATGGACGGGCTGCCGAGTGCCGACACAGAGGTAGCCACAGCCGTGAACTACCGCACTGTACTGTGTCTGCTGCTAATATAGACTGGTTGATAAAGAGATAGTATACTACTAATATTATATATACTGGTGGTCAGGTCACTGGTCACTAGTCACACTGGCAGTGGCACTCCTGCAGCAAAAGTGTGCACTGTTTAATTTTAATATAATATTATGTACTCCTGGCTCCTGCTATAACCTATAACTGGCACTGCAGTGCTCCCCAGTCTCCCCCACAATTATAAGCTGTGTGAGCTGAGCACAGTCAGATATATATATACATTGATGCAGCACACTGGGCTGAGCAGTGCACACAGATATGGTATGTGACTGAGTCACTGTGTGTATCGTTTTTTTCAGGCAGAGAACGGATATATTAAATAAAACAAACAACTGCACTGTCTGGTGGTCACTGTGGTCGTCAGTCACTAAACTCTGCACTCTCTTCTACAGTATCACAGCCTCAGGTCAATCTCTCTCTCTCTCTCTCAACCCTAATCTAAATGGAGAGGACGCCAGCCACGTCCTCTCCCTATCAATCTCAATGCACGTGTGAAAATGGCGGCGACGCGCGGCTCCTTATATAGAATCCGAGTCTCGCGAGAATCCGACAGCGTCATGATGACGTTCGGGCGCGCTCGGGTTAACCGAGCAAGGCGGGAGGATCCGAGTCTGCTCGGACCCGTGAAAAAAACATGAAGTTCGTGCGGGTTCGGATTCAGAGAAACCGAACCCGCTCATCTCTAATAAAAGTGTGTGTGTGTTGGCATTTATCACTATCCTGGCTCCAAAATCCCAAACAATGATTTAACGGGAAATCATGGGAGGGTTAAGGTTAGGGTTTAGGCTGCGGGGAAAGGTGGGTTAGGGTTAAGGGGGTTAGGGATCAGGGTTACCTTTCTTATACCCCTTTCACATCGTAAATGTCAGGTCGCACCCAGGAATTGAAAATGGGTCCTTCCTGGGTGTGACCCGGCATATGCCAGGATGGGTTACCATTGGGGGTGGGGACCGAGGCGTCATCGGGTACGGAGGCGGCGTTGGGAGATGAGATCCTCTCCCATCTCTCGCATCGACCCGGCAACCCGTTCACACTGCACCTGACCCGGTATTTTACACAGAAATAACACTGCTTTATTCCCAGGTTGAATTACCGGGTCAGGCAACCTGGGAATTTACCATGACCCCATTTACACCACACAGTGACCCCTGTCGACCCGGCAATATACCGGGTCGATACCGGGTTATTTTTGCGGTGTGAAAGGGGTATTATTTAGTCTATGTCGGTATTTTAAACACAGGATGCCGCTGTCAGTAGTCTAACAGCCGGCATCCCAACCACTGGGATCCCAATCCCTACCCGTGTGTGTATATAATTCATATATGTGTGTGTGCCGTGTACATACATATATATAAACAGTATGTATATACTATAATATATATATATATATATATATATATATATATATATAAAGGAACAGCTATTTATCATTTTTGAAGAGTGCCGGGCTATTTTACAATTTCTATCGATATATATCTATATATATCTATATCTATATCTATATCTATATATATATATATATATATATATATATATAAATTGTAAAATAGCCCGGCACTCTTCAAAAACGTTAAATAGCTGTTCCTTTATTTATATATATATATATATATATTGTGACAAGAACACTGGGATAGTGTTTGAGGGCAGGTATATTTGTCCCAGGTTCTTGTCTTACATGTTTTAGAAAATGTTAACTTCTAGGAAAAATGCTTTTTGTTTTGTCTGAACCTTTTCAGTTTGCTGTAAAAGCTGGGTAAAGGCTCTGAGAGAGAGATAAGGCGAGTTCTAGACATTGGGCCCAGTTCGGGTCTTTGGCCTCACAGAGGGCTAATCAGGGTTTCAGCTGTGTAAGAGTGTTATAGTGCTTCTAACCTGATTAGTATGGGGAGACTGCCTGGGAAGGCTGCAGGATCTGTGTGTGAGAGACACGTTTTCTGATGCAAGTAAGCTATACAGTATGTACTGAAGAACTCTGTGTTTTGTTTAGTGACAGTTAGGAATATCTTATGTTTAGTTAGTGCCGGACAGGCAAGGTATTTTTATTTTGGGGTTTGTTTTATTTTCTGTTTCAATAAAACTGGCCGGGGTCAGTTGTACCAGAAACTGGACTTGTGTTGTTCCTCAGCTGCTGCATGCGGCCATATTCCCCAGGAAAAGGCGCCTTGCACCCCTACAGTGTTACAACTTGGTGGAGAATGCGAGCAGGATCGTTCTGCGCATAAGTGAAAGCAGCAGCTTTGTGAGGCCTGCAGAAAACGGTGGTTTATGCAGATACAGCCCAGTGTGAAGTTACTGAGACTCACCCCTGAGGGTTTGAAATATGTCCTGGGTGAAAGCAGCTACAAAGCCGCCTGAAAAATCTGTCGACATGGAGGATCTGCTTAAAGCCTTGCTGCAAGCTACAGCGGCTCAGCAGGAGGCCAACCGACAGCAGCAGGTGGCAATGGAGGAAAATAGGAGACAACAGCAGGTGGCAATGGAGGAAAATTGGAGACTACAGCAGGAGGCCAACAGACAGCAGCAGGTGGCAATGGAGGAAAATAAGAGACAACAGCAGGCAGTTGTTGATGAACTTTACAGGCAACAGCGTCAGGATAGAGAGGCCTTAGCAGAAGTGGTGCAGAGACTTGCAGCTCGGGTTGGAGATGTGGCCGTCAGTGCTCCAACCAGCTCTAGTTCTATACGGGCCAGTCACTTCCTGCAGAAAATGACAGAGGCTGATGATGTGGAGGCCTATCTGACCACGTTTGAAAGGACTGCCGAGCGTGAGAACTGGCCGAAAGCACAGTGGGCCAGTCTGCTGGCACCTTTCCTGTCAGGTGAGCCCCAAAAAGCTTACTTTGATTTAAGCCCTGCTGAGGCTCGGGACTATGATAAACTAAAGACTGAGATCCTGACCCGCCTGGGAGTCACGCTGTCAGTACGAGCACAACGGGTGCACCGTTGGCTGTACGCCATGGAGAAGCCTCCGCGCTCCCAGATGCACGACCTTATTCAGCTAACAAAAAAATGGCTACAGCCAGAGACATTAACTGGTCCCCAGATGGTGGAAAGAGTCGTCATGGACCGCTACTTGAGATCTTTGCCCATGGTCCTGCGCAAGTGGGTGAGCCATGGAAACCCGGGTACTGCTGACCAATTAGTGGACATGGTAGAGAGGTATTTGGCAGCAGAGGAACTACTGATGACCACCCAGCAACCCATAGATCCTCGACAGCGCCCTTCAGTAAAGACTGGTAAGACTGTTCCGTGGGAAAACGTTGCTGGGCGGTTAAGAGAACGCAAGGCTGGAGAGACTGTAAACACTGGCCCTGGAAACAGGCCAATGGGGCTAGAATGGTCTATGCTGCCCAAACGGGTTGATAATCGTGTGATTAAATGTTTTAGGTGTGGTATGCCAGGTCATGTTATTGCCAATTGCCCAGTCACGCAAGAACCCATGCAATGTGATGCTGCCTTTGAATGTCGCAGAATGTCTTTCTTTGCTAGGTTAGCCTGTACTGTGGTACCTTCACCTGAGCTGGAAAAACAAATGTGTGATGTGTTCTTAGAGGGTAACCGGGTAGAGGCCTTGCTATATTCAGGAAGTTTAGTTACCCTCGTGAAAGCTGGGTTAGTGAACCCCTTAAAGGTCCAGCAAATACCTATTGGGGTAACTTGCATACATGGGGATACCCAACATTATGCCACTGCTGAGGTGAATATAGAAACTTGTTGTGGGTCAGCAATAGTTAAAGTGGGACTGGTCCCTACCTTGGTGCATGAGGCCATAATAGGGAGGGATTTTCCTCATTTTTGGAAACTGTGGGAATCACGGTTATCTACAGATGTGAGAAGTAAAAAGCCAGTTGATAATACCGGTGATTTTATGGATGTACGTGGGTCTTCGGAACTTTCTGGCCCTTTGCCTTTTGCTAGTTTGGCTGGGGAAGTGACAGATGGGGAGTCCAGTGAGGACCCTCTTGCTGGGAACAGAGACATAGTAGTTAGAACAGAAAGCGTGCCTGACCTGGAGGTAAAGAAGGATCTGTTTGCGTCTGAACAGTTAAAGGATCCTACCTTAATAAAGGCTAGAGAGAATGTTAAGATTGTTAATGGGGAACCTGTGGTACCAGGTGACAGGGTTACGTATCCCCACATGGCCATCTGTAATGAGCTCTTGTACCACATTGTCAAAAGGGGTGAGGATGTGGTGGAACAATTGGTAGTTCCCCAGCCTTATCGGAGAACGGTACTAGATTTAGCTCATAGTCACGTTACCGCAGGACATTTAGGGGCAGAAAAAACCACTGAAAGAGTTTTACAAAGGTTCTTTTGGCCAGGGGTTTATAAAGAAGTGTCTGAATATTGTTCTTCCTGTCCTGAATGCCAGTATCATGCCCCTAGACCCCATTTCAGGAGCCCACTAGTTCCCATGCCTATTATAGAGGTCCCGTTTGACAGAATAGCCATGGATCTCGTGGGGCCCTTGTTAAAGTCTGCTCGGGGCCATCAGTATATCCTGGTAATTATGGACTATGCCACTCGATATCCTGAGGCTGTCCCTTTACGCACTATCACAACCAAGGCGATAGCTAGGGAGCTGGTGCAGGTATTTAGTAGAGTGGGAATACCAAAAGAAATTTTGACTGACCAAGGTACTCCATTTATGTCAAGGATCATGAAAGAATTGTGCAAGTTATTTAAGGTCACTCACCTCAGGACGTCCATCTACCATCCCCAAACTGACGGGTTGGTGGAAAGGTTTAATAAAACATTAAAAAGTATGTTAAAAAAGGTTGTTGAGAGAGATGGGAAAAACTGGGATTGTTTGTTGCCCTACTTGTTAATGGCCATCAGAGAAGTTCCTCAGTCCTCTACGGGGTTTTCTCCATTTGATTTGTTGTATGGTAGACACCCCAGAGGGCTGTTGGATATTGCCAAAGAGACGTGGGAAGGACAGCCCACTCCTTATAGAAGCGTTATTGAGCATGTAACACAAATGCAGGATAGGATTGCAGCCGTGGTACCTGTTGTCAGAGAGCACATGGAACAGGCCCAAAGTGCTCAACAGAGGGTCTATAACCGGAGTGCCAAGATACGGGAATTTGCTCCTGGAGATAGAGTTCTTGTTTTGGTACCCACTGTGGAAAGCAAATTCCTAGCTAAATGGCAGGGTCCATTTGAGATTAGGGAAAAAGTGAATGAGGTTAATTACAAAGTATACCAGCCGGGAAAGAGAAAACCCGAACAGATCTACCATGTTAACTTAATCAAACCCTGGAAAGATAGGTTGTCTCTGTCAGCGGAGCCTTGCCCTTCGGTGTCTTCACCCCGGTTGCTTCCCGCAGTGAAGGTGTCAGAGACATTATCAGCTGATCAGAACAATCAGGTTAAAGAATTTCTCATCCAAAATAGGGAGGTATTTTCAGAGCTGCCTGGCCGAACGACCATAATAAAACATGACATTGTCACAGAACCAGGGGTCAGGGTTCATTTAAAGCCATATAGGATTCCTGAAGCTCAGCGAGAAGCTATTTCTAAAGAAGTTAAAACCATGTTAGAACTTGGAGTCATAGAGGAGTCTAACAGTGAGTGGTCCAGTCCCATAGTGCTCATCCCGAAGCCCGACGGTAGCATACGCTTCTGTAATGACTTTCGTAAGTTAAATGAGGTGTCCAAGTTTGACGCATACCCCATGCCCCGTGTGGATGAGCTTGTAGAAAGGCTGGGAACAGCCAGGTTTCTCACCACATTGGACCTGACCAAAGGTTACTGGCAAATACCTTTATCTGATAGCGCCAAAGAAAAAACAGCCTTTTCGGTTCCGGAGGGGCTGTACCAGTATAAGATGTTACCCTTTGGGTTGCATGGGGCTCCAGCAACCTTTCAACGGGCGATGGATAAAATTTTGAGGCCCCATAGAAAATATGCAGCTGCCTATTTGGATGATGTGGTAATTCACAGTAAAGACTGGGGGTCCCATTTGGTTAAAGTACAAGCAGTACTGGACTCAATCAGAGAGGCAGGGTTAACTGCTAACCCAAAGAAGTGCTGCCTCGCAATGGAGGAGGTCAAATACTTGGGCTTCACCATAGGCAGAGGTCTGATTAGGCCCCAATTGAATAAAGTTGATGCTATTCAAAACTGGCCTCGTCCAGTGAATAAAAAACAGGTAAGGGCTTTTTTGGGAATTACTGGGTACTATAGACGGTTTATTCCCAATTTTGCGACCACAGCGGTGCCGTTGTCAGACCTTACCAAAGGGAAGCAGTCAAATGTGGTGAAATGGAACCCTGATGCAGAAAAGGCGTTCCAAGCGTTAAAAGTGGCTTTGTGTTCACAACCGGTGTTGATAACACCAGATTTTTCAAAAGAATTTGTGGTACAGACAGATGCCTCAGAGGTAGGGATAGGTGCTGTGCTGTCCCAAACCAGAGATGGGGACGAACACCCTATCATTTATTTGAGTAGGAAACTCAATGAGCATGAAAAAAGGTATGCCATTGTGGAAAAGGAGGCTTTGGCCATTAAGTGGGCACTAGATACCTTGAGATATTACCTCTTGGGTAGACAATTCAGACTAGTGACGGATCATGCCCCTTTAAAATGGATGTATGTAAATAGAGGCAAGAATGCTCGGGTAACTAGATGGTTTCTAGCGTTGCAGGATTTTAAGTTTACTGTTGAACATAGACCGGGAACACAATTGGCCAACGCAGATGCATTGTCTCGCATCTTCTGTTTGGGGGCTACAAGTGTTCCGGCCCCTAGGTCGAAACAGGGGAGGGGGATATGTGACAAGAACACTGGGATAGTGTTTGAGGGCAGGTATATTTGTCCCAGGTTCTTGTCTTACATGTTTTAGAAAATGTTAACTTCTAGGAAAAATGCTTTTTGTTTTGTCTGAACCTTTTCAGTTTGCTGTAAAAGCTGGGTAAAGGCTCTGAGAGAGAGATAAGGCGAGTTCTAGACATTGGGCCCAGTTCGGGTCTTTGGCCTCACAGAGGGCTAATCAGGGTTTCAGCTGTGTAAGAGTGTTATAGTGCTTCTAACCTGATTAGTATGGGGAGACTGCCTGGGAAGGCTGCAGGATCTGTGTGTGAGAGAGACACGTTTTCTGATGCAAGTAAGCTATACAGTATGTACTGAAGAACTCTGTGTTTTGTTTAGTGACAGTTAGGAATATCTTATGTTTAGTTAGTGCCGGACAGGCAAGGTATTTTTATTTTGGGGTTTGTTTTATTTTCTGTTTCAATAAAACTGGCCGGGGTCAGTTGTACCAGAAACTGGACTTGTGTTGTTCCTCAGCTGCTGCATGCGGCCATATTCCCCAGGAAAAGGCGCCTTGCACCCCTACAGTGTTACAATATATATATATTATAGTATACACATACTGTTTATATACACTGCTCAAAAAAATAAAGGGAACACTTAAACAACACAATGTAACTCCAAGTCAATCACACTTCTGTGAAATCAAACTGTCCACTTAGGAAGCAACACTGATTGACAATCAATTTCACATGCTGTTGTGCAAATGGAATAGACAACAAGTGGAAATTATAGGCAATTAGCAAGACACCCCCAATAAAGGAGTTGTTCTGCAGGTGGTGACCACAGACAACTTCTCAGCTGCTATGCTTTCTGGCTGAGGTTTTGGTCACTTTTGAAAGCTGGCGGTGCTTTCACTCTAGTGGTAGCATGAGACGGAGTCTACAACCCACACAAGTGGCTCAGGTAGTGCAGCTCATCCAGGATGGCACATCAATGCGAGCTGTGGCAAGAAGGTTTGCTGTGTCTGCCAGCGTAGTGTCCAGAGCATGGAGGCGCCACCAGGAGACAGGCCAGTACATCAGGAGACGTGGAGGAGGCCGTAGGAGGGCAACAACCCAGCAGCAGGACCACTACCTCCGCCTTTGTGCAAGGAGGAACAGGATGAGCACTGCCAGAGCCCTGCAAAATGACCTCCAGCAAGCCACAAATGTGCATGTGTCTACTCAAACAATCAGAAACAGACTCCATGAGGGTGGTATGAGGGCCCGACGTCCACAGGTGGGGGTTGTGCGTACAGCCCAACAGCGTGCAGGACGTTTGGCATATTGCCAGAGAACACCAAGATTGGCAAATTCGCCACTGGCGCCCTGTGCTCTTCACAGATGAAAGCAGGTTCTCACTGAGCACATGTGACAGACGTGACAGAGTCTGGAGACGTCAAGGAGAACGTTCTGCTGCCTGCAACATCCTCCAGCATGACCGGTTTGGCAGTGAGTCAGTAATGGTGTGGGGTGGCATTTCTTTGGGGGGCAGCACAGCCCTCCATGTGCTCGCCAGAGGTAGCCTGACTGCCATTAGATACCAAGATGAGATCCTCAGACCCCTTGTGAGACCATATGCTGGTGCAATTGGCCCTGGGTTCCTCCTAATGCAAGACCTCATGTGGCTGGAGTGTGTCAGCAGTTCCTGCAAGACGACGGCATTGATGCTATGGACTGGCCCGCCTGTTCCCCAGACCTGAATCCAATTCTGCACATCTGGGACATCATGTCTCGCTCCATCCACCAACGTGGCGTTGCACCACAGACTTTCCAGGAGTTGGCGGATGCTTTAGTCCAGGTCTGGGAGGAGATCACTCAGGAGACCATCCACCACCTCATCAGGAGCATGCCCAGGCATTGTAGGGAGGTCATACAGGCACGTGGAGGCCACACACACTACTGAGCCTCATTTTGACTTGTTTTAAGGACATTACATCAAAGTTGGATCAGCCTGTAGCGTGTTTTTCCACTTTAATTTTGAGTGTGACTCCAAATCCAGACCTCCATAAATTTGATTTCCATTGATAATTTTTGTGTGATTTTGTTGTCCGCACATTCAACTATGTAAAGAACAAAGTATTTAATAAGAATATTTCATTCATTCAGATCTAGGATGTGTTGTTTAAGTGTTCCCTTTATTTTTATGAGCAGTGTATATATATTGTCGAAGTCAGAAAATATTACAGTACACACATCACGTACAAACTCCACACAGATGGCCTCCGTGCGCGTACTTGTTCTGCCGTGCATGCGCATATTCGCAAATTGCATATGACCGCTCATGCAGTCCTGTGTATTAGCGCGTGTTATGGGTAATTACGGTACCATTGGTACTCGCATGGAAAAGCCACAAAGACATATCTCATATTTAACACACATAGTGCACAATGTACAAATAGCCCACACGCACCGTACCAGCAAGTTATACTTGTTTAAAAGGTACTACAACAAAGGGATTCACCTTTACAGGATATGAGGGGACAGCATTAGGTTATGAGGTGGTGTTTGGTATCCAATTGTATTGTGTTTTTACTAGTGATGAGCGGGTTCGGTTCCTCGGAAACCGAACCCCCCCCGAACTTCACCCATTTTACACGGGTCCGAGGCATACTCGGATTCTTCCGTATGGCTCGGTTAACCCGAGCGCGCCCGAACGTCATCATCCCGCTGTCGGATTCTCGCGAGATTCGGATTCTATATAAGGAGCCGCGCGTCGCCGCCATTTTCACTCGTACATTGGAAATGTTAGGGAGAGGACGTAGCTGGCGTCCTCTCCGTTTATTAATGTTGCTGCAAATATTTGTGCTTATTGCTTAATTGTGGGGACTGGGGAGCAGCTGTATTATATAGGAGGAGTACAGTGCAGAGTTTTGCTGATCAGTGACCACCAGTTTTATCCGTTCTCTGCCTGAAAAACGCTCCATATCTGTGCTCAGTGTGCTGCATATATCTGTGCTCACACTGCTTTATTGTGGGGACTGGGGACCAGCAGTATTATATAGGAGGAGTACAGTGCAGAGTTTTGCTGACCAGTGATCACCAGTATTATACGTTGTCTGCCTGAAAAACGCTCCATATCTGTGCTCAGTGTGCTGCATATATCTGTGCTCACACTGCTTTATTGTGGGGACTGGGGACCAGCAGTATTATATAGGAGGAGTACAGTGCAGAGTTTTGCTGACCAGTGATCACCAGTATTATACGTTGTCTGCCTGAAAAACGCTCCATATCTGTGCTCAGTGTGCTGCATATATCTGTGCTCACACTGCTTTATTGTGGGGACTGGGGACCAGCAGTATTATATAGGAGGAGTACAGTGCAGAGTTTTGCTGACCAGTGACCACCAGTATTATACGTTGTCTGCCTGAAAAACGCTCCATATCTGTGCTCAGTGTGCTGCATATATCTGTGCTCACACTGCTTTATTGTGGGGACTGGGGACCAGCAGTATTATATAGGAGGAGTACAGTGCAGAGTTTTGCTGACAGTGACCACCAGTATATATAGCAGTATGGTACGGAAGGCCACTGCTCTACCTACCTCTGTGTCGTCAAGTATACTATCCATCTAGATTCTATACCTGTGGTGCATTTTAGTTTTGCAGTTTGCTGACAGTGACCACCAGTATATATAGCAGTAGGGTACGGAAGGCCACTGCTCTACCTACCTCTGTGTCGTCAAGTATACTATCCATCTAGATTCTATACCTGTGGTGCATTTTAGTTTTGCAGTTTGCTGACAGTGACCACCAGTATATATAGCAGTACGGTACGGAAGGCCACTGCTCTACCTACCTCTGTGTCGTCAAGTATACTATCCATCTAGATTCTATACCTGTGGTGCATTTTAGTTTTGCAGTTTGCTGACAGTGACCACCAGTATATATACCAGTACGGTACGGAAGGCCACTGCTCTACCTACCTCTGTGTCGTCAAGTATACTATCCATCTAGATTCTATACCTGTGGTGCATTTTAGTTTTGCAGTTTGCTGACAGTGACCACCAGTATATATAGCAGTACGGTATGGAAGGCCACTGCTCTACCTACCTCTGTGTCGTCAAGTATACTATCCACCTAGATTCTATACCTGTGGTGCATTTTAGTTTTGCAGTTTGCTGACAGTGACCACCAGTATATATAGCAGTACGGTACGGAAGGCCACTGCTCTACCTACCTCTGTGTCATCAAGTATACTATCCATCTAGATTCTATACCTGTGGTGCATTTTAGTTTTGTAGTTTGCTGACAGTGACCACCAGTATATATAGCAGTACGGTACGGAAGGCCACTGCTCTACCTACCTCTGTGTCGTCAAGTATACTATCCATCTAGATTCTATACCTGTGGTGCATTTTAGTTTTGCAGTTTGCTGACAGTGACCACCAGTATATATAGCAGTACGGTACGGAAGGCCACTGCTCTACCTACCTCTGTGTCGTCAAGTATACTATCCATCCATACCTGTGGTGCATTTCAGTTGTGCGCTGTATATATAGTAGTAGGCCATTGCTATTGATACTGGCATATAATTCCACACATTAAAAAATGGAGAACAAAAATGTGGAGGTTAAAATAGGGAAAGATCAAGATCCACTTCCACCTCGTGCTGAAGCTGCTGCCACTAGTCATGGCCGAGACGATGAAATGCCATCAACGTCGTCTGCCAAGGCCGATGCCCAATGTCATAGTAGAGAGCATGTAAAATCCAAAAAACAAAAGTTCAGTAAAATGACCAAAAAATCAAAATTGAAAGCGTCTGATGAGAAGCGTAAACTTGCCAATATGCCATTTACGACACGGAGTGGCAAGGAACGGCTGAGGCCCTGGCCTATGTTCATGGCTAGTGGTTCAGATTCACATGAGGATGGAAGCACTCATCCTCTCGCTAGAAAAATGAAAAGACTTAAGCTGGCAAAAGCACAGCAAAGAACTGTGCGTTCTTCTAAATCACAAATCCCCAAGGAAAGTCCAAGTGTGTCGGTTGCGATGCCTGACCTTCCCAACACTGGACGGGAAGAGCTTGCGCCTTCCACCATTTGCACGCCCCCTGCAAGTGCTGGAAGGAGCACCCACAGTCCAGTTCCTGATAGTCAAATTGAAGTTGTCACTGTTGAAGTACACCAGGATGAGGATATGGGTGTTGCTGGCGCTGGGGAGGAAATTGACAAGGAGGATTCTGATGGTGAGGTGGTTTGTTTAAGTCAGGCACCCGGGGAGACACCTGTTGTCCGTGGGACGAATATGGCCATTGACATGCCTGGTCAAAATACAAAAAAAATCAACTCTTCGGTGTGGAATTATTTCAACACAAATGCGGACAACAGGTGTCAAGCCGTGTGTTGCCTTTGTCAAGCTGTAATAAGTAGGGATAAGGACGTTAACCACCTAGGAACATCCTCCCTTATTCGTCACCTGGACCGCATTCATCAGAAGTCAGTGACAAGTTCAAAAACTTTGGATGACAGCGGAAGCAGTCCACTGACCACTAAATCCCTTCCTCTTGTAACCAAGCTCCTGCAAACCACACCACCAACTCGCTCAGTGTCAATTTCCACCTTACACATGAAAGCCAATAGTCCTGCAGGCCATGTCACTGGCAAGTCTGACGAGTCCTCTCCTGCCTGGGATTCCTCCGATGCATCCTTGAGTGTAACGCCTACTGCTGCTGGCGCTGCTGTTGTTGCTGCTGGGAGTCGATCGTCATCCCAGAGGGGAAGTCGGAAGACCACTTGTACTACTTCCAGTAAGCAATTGACTGTCCAACAGTCCTTTGCGAGGAAGATGAAATATCACAGCAGTCATCCTGCTGCAAAGCGGATAACTCAGGTCTTGTCAGCCTGGGTGGTGAGAAACGTGTGTCCGGTATCCACCGTTAATTCACAGGCAACTAGAGACTTGATTGAGGTACTGTGTCCCCGGTACAAAATACCATCTAGGTTCCATTTCTCTAGGCAGGCGATACCGAAAATGTACACAGATGTCAGAAAAAGAGTCACCAGTGTCCTAAAAAATGCAGTTGTACCCAATGTCCACTTAACCACGGACATGTGGACAAGTGGAGCAGGGCAGACTCAGGACTATATGACTGTGACAGCCCACTGGGTAGATGTATTGCCTCCCGCAGCAAGAACAGCAGCGGCGGCACCAGTAGCAGCATCTCGCAAACGCCAACTCGTTCCTAGGCAGGCTACGTTTTGTATCACCGCTTTCCATAAGAGGCACACAGCTGACAACCTCTTACGGAAACTGAGGAACATCATCGCAGAATGGCTTACCCCAATTGGACTCTTAGTCACACAGCGACCTTGGTGCGCCTCTTTTTTTCTTTGCATCATGTGCTGTTTGGGGACAATTTGTTTGAAGTGACATCCTGTCTGACACTGCAGTGCCACTCCTAGATGGGTCAGGTGTTTGTGTTGGCCACTTGTGTCGCTTAGCTTAGTCACACAGCGACCTTGGTGCGCCTCTTTTTCTCTTTGCATTATGTGCTGTTTGGGGACTATTTTTTTGAAGTGCCATCATGTCTGACACTGCAGTGCCACTCCTAGATGGGCCAGGTGTTTGTGTCGGCCACTTGTGTCGCTTAGCTTAGTCACACAACGACCTTGATGCGCCTCTTTTTTTCTTTGCATCATGTGCTGTTTGGGGACTATTTTTTTGAAGTGCCATCTGGCCTGACACTGCAGTGCCACTCCTAGATGGGCCAGGTGTTTGTGTCGGCCACTTGTGTCGCTTAGCTTAGCCATCCAGCGACCTCCGAGCAAATTTTAGGACTAAAAATAATATTGTGAGGTGTTCAGAATAGACTGAAAATGAGTGTAAATTATGGTTATTGAGGTTAATAATACTATGGGATCAAAATGACCCCCAAATTCTATGATTTAAGCTGTTTTTGAGGGTTTTTTGTAAAAAAACACCCGAATCCGACAAAAAATTTTCAGGGAGGTTTTGGCAAAACGCGTCCGAATCCAAAACACGGCCGCGGAACCGAATCAAAAACAAAACACAAAACCCGAAAAATTTCCAGTGCACATCTCTAGTTTTTACCAACTTTATTAAAGCCAAAGCTGCCTAGCCGGTCTCTCTCTCTCTCTCTCTGAAGGTCATCTTGCTTGATTGATCTGAGCACCGGCCCATGTGGCGCTGGCGAAACCAAATGTATGTACCATTGTATTGTAGCCTCTTTTCTCTTATTGTAATTGTATATCTGTTGTAACCCCCTTTCAGCAATTATATGTTGATGGGTCGGATCCCAACATCTTAAACACAATTGGTGTCATGTCTCCTTCCTGCTAAGGTTTAAATTGTATTTCAGACACACGTGTAGCTGCATTGTGCTCTCAGTGTGTCGGTGTGTGTGCATGCACTGCGTGTACTTTGTACATCCGTCGCGGCGTGTGTACACAAAGTGCGTACACGGTACAGACCTTGGTACGCTAACTGTGTAAAAAGTACGTAGGTTAAAGATTACATCCAGCAGCCACAGCTGCTCGAATTTCAGTGTAAAAGGTATTGCTTTTTCTGTCCTGTATGTTAATTAGCTTTTACAATTGGGAGCTCAGTCAGGGATGTCACACATTCATAGACTTGCAGACCATAGCAGACTTTGATCTATTAGCAAAGAGTGGAGACGCATCTTTAAGTGAAACCTTTTCCTGGTTGCTTGGGTGTTTTAAAACCCTATTTTGTGTTCTGATTAGATCACGTCTGCTCTGTCTAGTCTATAGAAGTGCTGATAGAACCCGGAAGAAAAAAGAAAAAAAATCTATTTCAAAATATGTGTGTAAAATTTTGGTGCCAAAAGCGTAGACAAAGCGTACTGATACTTTGCATAACTCTCTCATATATTGTTGCCATAGGTTACTAGTCATTTTAGACCTGTGTGAAGTCGGATACATTTGTTTGCTATATAGATAAATTTGAAATAAATGTATTAAGGGTGTAATTATAAAACACAAAACGCAGTTCTGGCCTAGTAGTTTTAGGTTTATACAGAACAAGTGTGGGTTGTATTTGTGAATGATAGTAGCTTTTATCACTCACATTTATAGATATTGTGTGGTTTGTTTTATTTCGGACGCCCGTTTGTACACGTGGTCCGGACAAAGTGCAGGGTCGCAAACGTGGCGTAAAAGGCATGCACGGTCGCGTGTTTACGCATGGTTGCATAGGATTACAGAAGCTAAGTACAAATCACACGATAGTTGTTCAATTAAAGGCGGGTTAGTAGACATTTAATACAATAGCACATAACTATCCGATTTCAAAAGCAGATTACCTTGATATTTTGTTTAAAACTGTAACTACCTCTGGGGTAAGGTAACCAACCTAAGGGAGTGGAATTTTCTGTACAGAAAAGAAAAACAAGGTGTATCTGAGTGAGTAAAAGCAGGAGTGAGTGGAGCTGAACCTCGGAAATTCGGGTCCCGTGGGAACACTGGGTTAGTAGAGGCCCGGTGGCGTTAGGACCGCTAGCTTACGTGAACACATTGTGGAAATACGCAAGTCGTGAGGAGACTTGCACAGGAGCATGGTAGGGAATTGTGAATTGAGAATTGTGACCCCATATAGTTTTTGCTACGCTCCGGCTGAGGATCGCAGCTTGTGAATTCGACTCCCGCGATCGTAGGGCATATAGATAACTAGAATCTATACGCTGTGCGATTGAACCGCACGTCCATGTGTTCTACACAGCACAACATGATACCATTGTGTCATATGCGCTGTGGAAAAGCATATGCAGACGTGATTGTGTAAACAAAGGGGTCTTTCTTTGATAACATCGGGAAATCTCCCTGGTGGACTTCCATTGGAAAGGGTGAAGGAATAGATATTAGGCAACTGTTATTTTCACCCTACAAAAATTCCAGTGGAAAGATACCGAAAAGGAATTTTTCGCTGCCTCTCTCAGGAAAATATTCCAACAGAACCTCCACCAAAAGAAATTACGGTGCTGTAAGGTCTTATAGGAGCCCTAAGTTGGGTACAATGCGATCCACCATCGACGGTGTATCATTGTACTGGCCAGCGTGGGCGAGAGCAAGTGAAAGGCGCTCGAGTAAATGTCACCGTCTGCTTGCATTGAGTATTTTGGTGTTTGTGGGAACGGCCGAGATGGCAAGACCCACAATTATGGGAGCCAGTTGCTCAAGTGAGAGACGTTCAGTATGCAGGGTTCAGGCTGGAGAATTGCGGCCCAGGGGATCAGCAACGTTTATTGCAATGAATGGGTATGTATGACTGCTGAAGATAGGGCCACATTCCCCAGGGTGGGTAGCTTTGAACCAGAGGTACTGCAGAATGTAGGTATTAGAATATGTCTGATCAAATCTAGAAAACAAAGGATCAGACATAAAGATTGTTTAAATCTGTGGCAACAAGAGGGAGAGGTGCAAAGGGAACAAACTCGCAAATCAAGTTCCAAACCTGGCAGGAATGTGAGTATGAGCACACCATTACCGACACAAGTCGAAGGGGAGGAAATGGCTACAATCAATGGTACATCTGTAAATGATAGTAGAATGCAGAAGCAATGTGTTAACCCTAACCCGTGCAAGTTGTATCCTGTTTTGAATTCTCTCCAAGGTTATAGATCACAGGAAGATGAAGGACCCAGCCTAATCGCAGCTCTCATTCAGGCAGTCGCCTTACAGGAATCTCAGGTGGGCCCGGCCCAACCAGTAAGAGCAGTAACAGTATCCCCCACTAAAAGGACTGGTGAGATCACAGACATCGGTAAGTGTGAGACTGTTCATTACACAGAGATATTGACACCTCACAGTTTACAGATTAGGAATAGAATGGTAGGATTACATCCTGTCTTGGAAATAGTAACTCCCAATAGGAGGACCGATAGTCAGGGAATAATCCTCACCAGGAATAATGCAATGTATTGCCCGTGGTCCAGATCTGAGCTGCAGTCAATCATTTCAGAATTCCCCGATCCCCGGAAGCATTTAGCCAGATGTCAGTGGTTTATCAGGGATCTGGGTAATACCCATGAACCTGCAAACAAAGATTGGCGGATATTCTTGAAAGCGTTCCTACCCCCTAATATTGACACCCAAAAATTTATTACGGATTGTTAATTAGAGTCAGAGGGTCCTATGACCGACGAACACAATCAGGAGAACGTGGAACGAATTAACATGCAACTAGGATTGTATTTTCCCACTGCTGTTAAGTGGAGCAAAATTTTCTCCATAAGACAGAAGGACAGTGAAATGACATCTGAATACTTCCATAGGGCTTTGCAAATAATGGCTAGATACACTGGGGTATCGGATATAGGGAACAATGCGAATTACAGGGATGTAGCTGTCTCTGTGCTAATGGACGGGCTCAATAAGGCATTGAGGGTCAGGGTGCAGACTTCTTTGCCTAATTGGAAAGGGGTCACAGTAGCTAATTTTAGAGAGTGCGCTATTGAACATCACAAGAATATCGCTAGGTGCAGAGAACAACAGGAGGAGAGGTTGAGGAGGGTAAGTATACAGGCACATACAATAAAGCCCCATCAGCCTAAACCCCAGACCTCTGATAGTACATTACGACCAAGAATATGTTACAATTGTAAAAAGGAAGGACATTTTGCCAGGGATTGTAGGAGTAGTAGGACACATAGTCAATATAGACCCCCTAGACAGAAAACATGAGCCACATTATTAAACACATAGACGGGACCAAGGAACATATAGTAAGGAATCACAAGCCATATAGAAAACACAGATTCGGCTAATGGGAAGAACGAAATAAATGCAACATTACCCTTTGACAAAACTTGCTGGAGTTAAGATAGGGCCTCTAAACTTTTGCTTCTTTTCCTCGCAGAAATGGCCCATGATTAACTTAACAGGACCTTTGTTAGATATGATATACATATAATGTGCTCCCGCTCAGGAAGTACAAAGTATGTTAGACACCCATAAAGACTAATGTTACATTTCACTGTTCTAGATTCATGTCCATCACAGGTAGAGGAAATTATCTCACAGATACCGGGTTCCCTATGAATTTAGGATGGACAGGACACTGGATTGATGGCTGGGATAGTCCCAGTAGATATACAACACACATAGAATTTTTTTTTTAAGGGGAGTAGACCAAGTAGAGAATCACTTCCCCATAGTGCCCAATCCAGTTGTCAAATTTTATAAAATCTTCTTTACCTCTACAAACTTATCTGTCACCAACTTCTATTCTGTTTCTCCACAATTGCCTCTTCATCTTTTTCGTTCACACAGGGTGGTCCAATACATGGACCAGATTACAGTTCAAACACCACATGCCTACTCGGTCCTTCAGAGTCCTGCCCAAACCCAGTATATCTCACTAGCAGGATGACACCAGTATTACTGCAGTGTGCCTTGTCATGCACAAAGGGTGGAGAATGGGAATACTGGTGAAGGGATATTGTGTACAGACACTGATATGCATGATGGTGCAACGGCCTGTTGGTGAATGGCAAACCTGACATTTTCTTTTTCATTTTCCCTCTCTTCTCTCATCTAGAGATTTTTTTTTTTTTACTTCACACAACTGATAACATGAAATAATTAAATTGAAATTCAAAATTTGTGTTCCCTACAGGAAAAGGCAGTCTGGAAGGCGAAGAGATATGGTCGGGAGTCCTCAGGACTTTGGACAGATGGACACGGTAAGCCAGTGGCCCCCAGAGCATATCTCCAAAGTCTAGCTGAGGCGGCACATGGTCTGACTCATCTGGGCAAGGAGGGTATGTGCAAGCTGGTAAGAGCCTACTGGAGTGCGCCAGGATTCTCTTCTCATGCAGGTAAGAAAGCAATGACATGTCTTACTTGCTTGAGGAAGAATATTGGTAAGGCAATACCAACGGAGCCATCCCATATCCCTCCTACAGACGGACCTTTTCAGGTAATACAAATCGACTTCATACAGTTACCACCCTGTAGGAATTTAAAGTATGTGTTAGTATGTACTGATGTGTTTTCCAACTGGGTAGAAGCATTCCCCGCTGCCACAAATACTGCTGTGTTCACTGCAAAGAAAATCGTGTAGGAATTTGTGTGCAGATATGGTATCCCTAGAATGATTGAAAGTGATAGGGGTACCAACTTTACAGGTGAAGTATTTCAGGCCATGTGCAAACTGATGGGAATTAATAGCAAGCTGCATACTCCGTACCGACCACAGGCGAGTGCGAAGGTGGAGAGAATGAACAGCACTATTAAGAATAAGCTGAGCAAAGTGATGGCTGAAACTGGATTGTTGTGGCCAGAAGCTTTGCCACTAGTGTTGTACAGCATCAGAACCACTCCCAGGTCACTGCTTAACTTATCACCCTTTGAAATTCTTTTTGGTCGACAACCTCATGTAATGATAGACCCCCAGGATGATTTGAAATGCAATAACGAAATAACGGTGATATATTTGGTTAGGATGAGCCAGCAACTGAGAAATCAACAAAGAAATCTAAATCTGGTGATTCCTGACCTACCAAACAGTAATTGTCATGACATTGAGCCTGGGGATTATGTGATGATTCAAAAAAAATTTACGCCCAGGTTGCCTCATAGACATGTGGGAAGGACCGTATCAAGTCTTGTTAACCAGCATGACAGCACTAAAGGTCACCGAAAGAGAGACTTGCGTCCACTCGTCCCACTGCAAGAAGGTCGCTGACCCGGAGAAAACTCGTGACAAAGTAGTTTTATTGCTCACATTTATCGAGATTGTGTAGTTTGGTAACTGTGTGTTCAAAGAGCAAGGTGAAGAGAACCTCGTATCACTAGAGTGTTTGTTTCGGGAAAGCTGAGAGGCAGGACTGTTGAAACGGCACCTGAGCGCAGAGAGCAACTAGATCAAAGACGGTTGTTGTACCAGTTTTCTTTTTTCACCTCCCACTGCCCTTTTCTCTCTCCCCCCCCCCTTCTTATCTCCCTTCTCTTCACTTAACGAAATGGATCTACCCCAAGAGACTGCATTTTGGGTTCTGCTAGTAATTCTGTTTTTGATCAGGACAATCTGTTTTGGTGAGGGTCCCAGAGAAGTCGAGCAAGGATCTGGAATGGGTTCTGATGGAAAGTATGGATTTGTAGGATCCCAGGAGCAGCACATCACTTGAGTGAAGGCTGGTATCAGTAAGCGCTCTGGTAGTCATGGAGCTAGGAGGCAATGTGAGGGGTTATTGTCTGATGAATATTGTATTTGTAGGAATTGTGAGAACATAGTCGAAGATGGGTGCATCCAGAGGTGTCAGTCCAACATTAATATCGACATGGACCGACATCCGTTGAGTGATTACCACTCATTAGTGGGTAAGGTCTTAAACCAGACTGAATGTTGGGTGTGCTCACATGTACCTCAAGGACAGAGTAAGCCAGGATTAGTACCATACCCTTTAGCAATAGATGAGGTACTCGAATTACGGGGTGGGAGACCGGTGGACAAGAAATTCAATATCTCTAGGCCCCCTAGCTTGAAGCTCCACCAGTACAACGTAGATAGGTCCCTGTTGTGTTTTAATAATTCCAATTTTCCGAAAACCAGGAAATTGGGAAGTGATTTGGAATAACCAGACAATGACCTTTTCACACAGAGCTGATAGGATTCCTATCGACTCTGAACTTGTACGCAAGATAACCAACAGTGGGAAGTATTTTCGGTACTGGTATACACGTGGAAGCAAAACCATGTGGGTTGGAAAGGTAACGCAGGGGTATTGTGCCCATATCATCCAGCCCGATACTTGTACTGAGCAAATGAGAGAACTAGGGATTGGTTTCTTTACCTGGAAGATTTGCAATATGGTGATGTTACATTTTGTTCCCTATGTTCTCCCAGATGATGCCTATTTCATATGTGGGAGGAAAGCGTACAAGTGGCTTACTCCGAGCTCTGAGGGATTGTGTTATATTAGGAGAGTACTACCAGAGGTCATGACCATAACCCACGACAAAATGAAAGACGTTCACCGCAGCGCTCAGACTCCTTATACTCATACCCATTATGAACACATCATCAAGAGACACCTCATAGATAGGGCAGAGCACGCAGCCTCTGATTTGATTCACAAATCCATCGGGATTCAGGTTCTTCTCGCATTAGATATCACCCATATTGCCAGAGGAATTATAAATTATAGGTACATCCATGCGCTAGCGAACTTGAGAGACAATATCACCGAGATGTATGATGACACCTTCAGGTATACGGGAAGGGAGTTACAAGCCTACAAGAAAGAATTGATCCAGCACAGGCAGGGTTAGGAGAGTGGGCACAGAATGTTATTATGTGTGTGGGAAAGTTTCTCCTTTGTATCCTGGGAGTCATCATAATTATTAGTCTGATATTCAGGTGTGTTTGAATTCTAACGCGGCGCAAGCACGGCACAAATATGATGAGTCTAAGGAGCGACAGCGCTGTTACAGCAGTAGATTTGATTTATAACCCATCTATAGAAACAGTGTTATGATAAGGATTGTAAATGAATTTCATGGCCTGTTTTCTTTCACCATTTTTCTCTGTCTCCCCTTTACCCAGAAACATCCAACCGGAAAAGACATCAACCCTACCCAAATGTTTATGTGAATGTATTTTTATATATGTGTCTTATCTTCATCTCTGCAACCCTCAGTTAATGGCACACATAGTCGACAGGTGTTATCCACATATAGTAGCATTCACATATGTTCCCCCTCCATGTATCATCAACTAAATGTGCTCCCCATTTGTTGGTATTAGAAGCCGAAGAGGCGAGGGTCAGAAGCCCTTGCCAGAAAGGAGCTCGGTAGTGTTTGTTTGCCCAAGTACAGACCCTTAATACGGGATAAGAAGGATTTAATGTATACTTCACAATACTTTGAAGCTTACTTATAACATATACGGCACAATGATACATGTCCCCCAGACATTGATTCATACATACATGCTTTTACTATCCCACTAGGCTATACATTTCCCACCTACAACTCTCCCCCGATCATCCAAGCTTGTATATATATTGTATATGGGAATATTTTTAGTTTATTAGTTATGAGTGGCAGTTATTGATGACTGCCAAAGGGTGGACTGTAGAAGTCAGAACATTTTACAGTACACACATCACGTACAAACTCCACACAGATGGCCTCCGTGCATCTACTTGTTCTGCCGTGCATGCGCATATTCGCAAATTGCGTATGACCGCTCACGCGGTCCTGCGTATTAGCGCGTGGTATGGGTAATTACAGTAGCATTGGTACTTGCATGGAAAAGCCACAAAGACATATCTCATATTTAATCCACATAGTGCACAATGTACACATAGCCCACACGCACCACACCAGCAAGTTATACTTGTTTAAAAGGTACAACAACAAAGGGATTCACCTTTACAGGATATGAGGGGACAGCATTAGGTTATGAGGTGGTGTTTGGTATCCAACTGTAGGGTATTTTAAGGGCAACATTCCGGTAGCAGTTTGCAGAAGATAGCACGCTCCTGCGCATAGTTATGTGCAGGAACAGGATATTAATATTATACTGTGTTTAATGTACTCTGATATTCGGCGGGAACCCAGTGGAGACCAACTGCAAGCACACCTGGAACAGACATCGCCCACCTATTCAAACCAACCTATGACCCCTTCTGTACTGTAAATGACCAGCGCTTTGACCTATGGATGAAGAGGTTACAGTTTCCATTGTATTGTGTTTTTACCAACTGTATAAAAGCCAAAGCTGCCTAGCCGGTCTCTCTCTCTCTCTGAAGGTCATCTTGCTTGATTGAGCTGAGCACCGGACCGTGAGGCGCTGGCGAAACCAAACGTATGTACCATTGTATTGTAGCCTCTTTTCTCTTATTGTATTTGTATATCTGTTGTAACCCCCTTTCAGCAATTATATGTTGATGGGTCGGATCCCAACATCTTAAATACAATTGGTGTCGTGTCTCCTTCCTGCTAAGGTTTAAAGTGTATTTCAGACACACGTGTAGCTGTATTTCAGACACACGTGTAGCTGCATTGTGCTCTCAGTGTGTCGGTGTGTGTGTGTATGCACTGCGTGTACTTTGTACATCCGTTGCGGCGTGTGTACGCAAAGTGCATACATAGTACGGACCTTTGTACGCTAACTGTGTAAAAAGTACGTAGGTTAAAGATTATATCCCGCAGCCACAGCTGCTCGAATTTCAGTGTAAAAGGCATTGCTTTTTCTGTCCTTATGTTAATCAGCTTTTACTATATATATATATATATATATATATATATATATATATATATGCACACGACACACACACATATAGGAATTATATACACACACGGCTAGGGATTGAGATCCCAGTGGTTGGGATGACAGCTGTTCCTTTGTCTTCTGGAGAACGTAACCGTGAACAAATAGGCAGCGGCTCTTGAAGACTGGAAAAAGCTTGTAGTAAAGTGTCACATACACAGGGGCAGATTCAATTGCCGGTGGGAAATTTGAAAAACCCAGCAGTGCGTGGTTTTTGCCGCAGGGTTTTTGTATTCAATTAGAGCATAGGTTCCCAAACTTGGTCCTCAGGACCCTACACAGGGCATCTTTTGCAGGTCTCCTCACAGAATCAAAAGTGAAATAATTAGCTCTATCTGTGGACCTTTTAAAATGTGACAGTGAGTAATTAATACACCTGTGCACCTGCTGGGTTACCTGCAAAACATGCACTGAGGACCGAGTTTGAGAACCTGTGACTTAGAGGACTGAAAATGAGACGTGCTGATTTCTATAGTAGTCACTGTGTCCTTTTTTTTCCCGCACACCAGAGCAAGTCTGAGTCTTGCTTTGGAACCCCCAGACGTTTCCAATTAGCTTAATTAGTCAGTAAATTCTCACCTTCCGAAGCTATTTCTTCTTCATCCGGTATCGGGAACCGGTCTCCTGCAGCAGCGATAAGTGTGTGAGTGTTTACAGGTGTGTATCAGTGTGTGTAAGAATGTTTTTTGAGTGTGTGTGTGTGACTCCCCCCTGGAGCTAGCCAATGGGAGAACTATATCTCCTGGCAGCCCCTCTCCCCAGTCAGAAGATGGAGGAGAGATCATCGGGAGCCGCAAGACCACTGGAGACCCCCGGAGAGGTGAGCGTGATTTTCTTTTTCCTAACGCGTCATAGGGTTTTCAGTGCTGAAATCCCCACAATCATTTTTTTTCAATTGGATACCGTGGGTATCAGGAACGCACATACCTGCAGTAATCCAAATTGGGTGAGCAGGTTTTTTATCTTGCTAAACATCGCTCCCAATTGAATCACCCCTATAGACCAACATTTCGGGGCTAACTTGCCCCTTTGTCAATGTGAAAACTATTATGGTCACACCCTGCGGCGTCACACATTAGGCCCTTCATAAATTTCAGCTCCAGGCCCATGAGGACCTTAATCTGGCACTGCCTAACCCTAACCTCCCCCCGCAACCTGAACCTAGCCACCCTCCGCAGCCTGAACCTAACCTCCCCCCACAGCCTAACCCTAACATCTGGCTGCAGACTGATCCTAACCTTCCCCCAGAGCCTAACTCTAACCTCCCCCAGCAGCCTGCACCTAATCTCCCCCCCACAGCCTAACCCTAACTCCCCCCCGCAGCCTAAACCTAGCCTCCACCCACAACCTGAACCTAATCACTCCCCGCAGCCTGAACCTAGCCCCCCCCCCCCACACACACACACACACACAGCCTAAACCTAACCTCCACCCTACAGCCTAAATCTAACCCTCCCATCTGCAGTCTAATACTCATACATCTCACCTGTCGACACTGAGAGAATGTTGACACCATGACTGTAATCTTAATACAATTTGATTGTATAGAGAGTATGTATATCAAATGTACACTAACCACATAATTGTGAACTGACATTTGCTTGCAATTAATTAAACCTTGCTATATTATAATTATTAGATCGTGCACAAGAAAAGCTATATGCCTCCAATCATTTAACAATTAAAATTAGAATTTATTTATCAAGTTGGCATATTCTTTTGAATAATCTATAACTTTATATTAGATTTTTTTTTACTGCATTAGTTTCTATTAAGGTTTTTTTTCATACATAAGAAAACGGGGTAAGGGTACAGAAATGAAAAAGGGAAGGGGAAACACAATATAAAGTCCAAAATTAAGTAGGAATCAGCTGGAAACATTAAAACACAATCAAAGATGCATACAAGCACGAAATACAAGGCAAAGCATATATCTGCACAAGTTGGGTAAAGTTGAACTGATACAGTTTTGGCAACTAGCAAAATCTGACGTTAAATAGCGTTCAGGGGGGGGTCATTCCGAGTTGTTCGCTCGCTAGCTGCTTTTAGCAGCATTGCACACGCTAGGCCGCCGCCCTCTGGGAGTGTATCTTAGCTTAGCAGTATTGCGAACGAAAGATTAGCAGAATTGCGAATAGAAATTTCTTAGCAGTTTCTGAGTAGCTCCAGACCTACTCACAGATTGCGATCAGCTCAGGCCGTTTCGTTCCTGGTTTGACGTCACACACGCCCAGCGTTCGGCCAGCCACTCCCCCGTTTCTCCAGACACTCCCGTGTTTTTTCCTGGCACGCCTGCGTTTTTCCGCACACTCCCAGAAAACGGCCAGTTTCCGCCCAGAAACACCCACTTCCTGTCAATCACACTCTGATCACTTCAACGATGAAATTTCTTTGTTCGGATGTGAGTAAATTTACTAAGTTTTGTGCTAAAATACTTACCGCATGCGCACTGCGAACCATGCGCATGCGCATTTTTGCCTTAATCGCTCTGGCAACGAGCGAACACCTCGGAATGACCCCCAGAATTCGGAATAACTGGAGGACACCAATGCAGGAGAGCGAGAGCCGGGTCACGGGTAACAACAACCTTAATTATTTTTCTAAAAATAGATTGTAAAACTCAACCCAAAATAGAAAATTGAACCTTCCTCTGCACACTGACACCCACAATATTTCAAGCATGATGTCCACTTTTTATGAACATAACTGGTGTAAAGTAGAGCAGGTAAAGTAATTTAAAATACATCTCAATATGGTTAGTACATCAGGAAACGTAAGATAGTGTATATAGTGGGTAATTCAGACCTGATCGCTCACTAGCGGTTTTTGCAGCACTGCGATCAGGTAAGAACTGCGCATGCATATGCACCGCACTGCACAGGCGCGTCACATGGGTACAAAGCAGATCGCCGCTCAGCAATGGGTTTTTGCAAAGAATCCATTCGCACGAGGGATTGCAAGCAGATTGTCAGGATGAAGCCGTTTGTGGGTGGTAACTGACCGTTTTCTGGGAGTGGTTTGAAAAACGCAGGCATGTCCATGCGTTTGCAGGGAGGGTTCCTGACGTCAGTTCCGGTCCCGGACAGGCTGATGTGATCGCAACGGCTGAGTAAGTCCTGGGCTACTCAGAGACTGCATAAGATCTGTTTGTACAGCTCATCTACACATGCGTTCGCACACTTGCAAAGAGAAAATACACTCCCCTATGGGCGGCGACTATCTGTGCAGAAAACCCCTAGCGAGTGATCAGGTCTGAATTAGGCCCCTAATTTCTCATTGCACAGTTGAAAAAGAGCAGTGCAGATCTTATTCCCATCGCTGTTGAGTCACAACTTTATCAGAAGGTGCGATCTGAATATGGCAATACATGCATGTGTAGAATGGGTCTGGCATTCTCAGCGCAGGAATGCGAATGCCTCTGCCTGATTGACAGGCAGAGGCATTCGCAGAGAGGGACGGGGGCGCCAGGCATTCGGGAAAACGGGGGCATGGTGCCCCCTTGATACTGGAGTGGCGAGACCAAGGACTGCAATTTCCTTGGCCTCGCAAGCCGCCATACAGTAGAGGGGCAGAGAAAGCTTAAGCTCACTCAGTCTGCCGTTGCAGATGTACATCGCTACCAATGGTCAACTCAGTTGTGATCGCATCACAAATGCAGGGAGGAGGTGGTATGCACCTCCTCCTGCATTGCTAAGGATTGTAATTGCGAAGCTGCTGCAAACGGCTGTGAAATTGCAATCCTTAGCAATTAGGCCAACTGAGTGGTAGCAGGGAGGCCATATTTCAACTTGAGATAGGAGAAATTCAGCAGGACATTACCTTGACGGAGATCCTGGAGGGCACTGAAACCTTTTGGTATCCATATATCAAGGCACAGGTGGGGTCAGAGCCGGCCCTAACCAATATGATGCCCTAGGCAAGATTTTGGCTGCTGCCCCCTAGCACCACCACTAGTTCCGCCTCTGTCAGTGCACCCCTTTCCAGCACCATCACCCCTCACCCTCAGTCCTTATTTTGAGTTTCCTACCCCTATATTTTAAATAAGAACAGTCTATGCACAGCCCAAAAAGGGGTGTGTTTTTGCTGGCAAGGGGCATGGCCACACATTAGTACCCCAAACTCAAGTTATGCTACACAGTACTACAACTTTATTCACATTTTATCATGCGATAGTGTCCCTAATTCACGTTACATCACACAGTAGTACCACTATACCTTAGGTACATTACTCCTCTCAGTAGTGCCCCTTATTCACAGTGAGACTGAATTTCTCTTTATTCACATTAGAACACACAGTAGTGCCCTTTTTATACATTACGCCACACAGTACAGCACCTTATACACATAATGCCAAACATTAGTAATGCATTTATACACATAATACCACAGTTATGCCTCTTACACGTATGACACACATTATTAATGTCCTTATAAACATAGTGTGCCTTACATATTATGACAACCTTTATTAATGCCCTTATACACATAATGTCCCTTACACATATGCCGCACATTATTAATGCCCTTGTACACATAATGACACACATAGTGCCCCTTACACATTTGCTGCACATTATTAATGCATTTTTACACATGATACACCTAATGCCCCTTACACATATGCTGAACACTACTGCACAACCAACCCACTCACACACAGCACTCACACCGCCGCTAACACAGTTACCTCTGCCTCTGCTTGGATACAGATGTGTCTTCATAAATCTTGTCTCAATGCTAACGTTGGGTGACTTTTCTTGATGAAAATGCATATTATTTGCATTGCTATGTGGCTAGGATGCACAAGCAGCTTCTGCTGAGTAAAATGATATGCAGCATGCCTATATACTGTGTGAGACTGTGGCTGTATCTGCATATGAAATGCTACACACAGAATATAGGCATGCTGCATATCCTTTTAATCAGCAGAAGCTGCTGATGCCCCTAGGCATACCAAATGCCCTAGGCATTTGCCTAGTTTGCATATGCCTAGGGCCGACTCTGGGTGGGGTATTAGGTGGCCTAAAGCCCGGAAAGATAGATTTCTAGACGGACATCCCCAGTCACCTCGTGTGAAAGCGCTGGAGTCCCATACAGTAAGAGCATCTATGATAGTTAGAAGACAGCGTTTAGGTAGTGGGCGAATCATACTCAGAAGCCAGAGCACAGATATATTCGGGATGCGGTCAGGATGTCGGCACTCGGAATCCTGGTGCCGGAATCCTGACACCAGCCATCCCGATCGTAAGTATGCTGCCCACTGTTAGTGTTAGCCTGCGGTGGTTATGTTTAGGCACCCATGGGGGCGGTTAGGGTTAGACTGCAGGGAAGGGAGGGCTAGGCTTAGGCTGCGGGAAGGGGGGGGTTAGGTTCAGCCAACACCAGGGAGGGTTAGGGTTAAGCTGCGGGAAGGGTGGGCTAGGGTTAGGGGAGGAGGGTAATTATACTAACCTGACCCCTGTTGGGATTCTCAGAATCGGGGTGTCGGTCTTTGACCACTGGCATCCCGAATACCCTGTAAAGCATATCACACCCATATTTTCTACAGAAGAAGCATCACACATTTCAGAATCAGAATCAGCTTTATTAGCCAGGTATACTTGCGTATACTAGGAATTTGTTTTCGGTTTGCTATACAACAGCCAAGTAGGTAACAGATAAGCAGGTGGGGGGGTTTTCAAGTAAAGTCACACATATAGGTATACCATAGGGTCACAAGTTAGTTACATGTACGTCAATGTTCAGGAGTTCAGCAGGCAGACCGCTTGGGGAAAGAAACTTTTGAGGCTTCTGGTGGACCTGGCGGATATAGATTGTACTGTATGATAGAACTGTATGATCTGCAGCTGTGCAATGTCTGACAGCTAATGCATTTATGGGGGGAAAGAGAATAGGTTAGTATTATGTTCACCCAACCACACAATCCCAGAATCCAATCTTAATCTGCCAGTTGAAAGACAATGATGTATCTTTCTGTGTAAATCAAGAAGTGCTTATGTCCTGCTACTACAGAGTTGGGTATCCACCGTTTACTGGGTGTGTTTAGGGATTTAAGAATGCAAGACAGTGCGGACCAATTCTACCATGCTATGTGTTATGAACTTTAGCTCTGGAACACTTCTATGTTCTATTAGTAAAGAGATCATCTATCCTCATGTCAGTAACCATAAAGGTGCATACACACTTGCCGAGAAAGTAAACATCGCTCATTTTCACCCTTCCTGAGTGACGTTGTTTACTATATTAGCCAGTGTGTTTGCCGACGAGTGATGCATGGTGCCGCGGGTCGTTAATGATCCTCACTGTCGACTGTGCATGCAGCTCAATTTGGACTGTTGTCCAAGAGCTGCCTGAACGGCCCAGCATCACTGAGCGATATGGTCGTCATATCGCTCAGTGTGTATGCACTGCCGCCAGCCGCCTGGCCCATTAGGGGGCAACACTAGGCGACGTCGCTCATACAGCACATCGCCTAGTGTTTACCCACCTTGAGATTACCCATGGTGAATTTAACATTATTATTTTAGGATAGAAGAATAACACAGGAAAAGTAATATTGACATTTGAAATCAGTCAAAATGAATCAACAAAAACATCTGCCTTGTTACTGGGTGTTTGTGGTGGCAGCACACTAGTTGTTGAGCTTTGCACATATCAGATGTGGTTTAGGAAATAAAAATAATCCAATTTGAGGATCCAGACTTAGATCTTCCCTGGAGACTCCAGCTGGTGGGTGGAAAGTAAATGCTTGAAGAAGTCCGGTAAAGAGCACGAAAAGTTCCACCTTGGCCAAGCTTTCTCCAACGCAAGCTCTTCTCCCTGTAGGAATGTGAAGAGACACCTATAAATCACATACAGGTGCAGAGCCTATGGTGTCCTGATTGTGTATTTTGTAATGTTTGGTATAAACATAACAAAAATGTTGTATTTATTTGCTGGAAAAAAATTCAGGGGGCAAGATTATGGGGTGGGATAATGCAGTTCATATTAAAATGCCTGTCAACACTGCGCAATGCAGAGAACTGCAGCATCACTCAGCAAATTCATCATGATGTAATTTGCAATTGCAGTTAACTACATCCTATAGAACAAGAAATGTCCCTTTTGCATTCCTCTAAGCTAGTTACTATGATGCTCGCTTTTAACTCAAAATTTCACCCAACCCAACCTGTCGGCTCTGCACAAGATCTGCGTCTCTCATCCACACTTATTACTTGCATCCAATCATGAAGGACCCTGCGTTCGGCCAGCCACTCCCCCGTTTCTCCAGCCACTCCTGCATTTTTACCTGGCACGCCCATGTTTTTTAGCACACTTCCTGTCAATCAAACAATGAACACTCGAGCGACTGAAAAGCGTCGCTCGAGCTGGTGTAAAACTACAAAGTTTTGTGTGAAAGTAATTAGCGCATGCGCGCTGCATACCATGCGCATGCGCAGAAATGCCATTTTTCAACCTGATCACTGTGCTGCGAAAATCGGCAGCGAGCGATCAACTCGGAATGAGGGCCATTATTCGCTTCCGTTCATGCAGTTAGGCTGTGGTAATTACTTTTAAGCGTGCTAATAAAATATTCCCTACACCACTACATCACCACTAGCCACCTGAAGTGTTGACGCAAGGCAGAATGGATAAATGGATTCATATCGTTTACACCTAATTTTGACCTACCATTTGCATGTCAGCAGAAATCGAGGCTTGTCAGATCAACATTTATTCTAATATTCATTTGTGCAGTTTTGGTGAGCCTGTTTTCACTATCTCTTGCTTTTAGCTGAAAATAGTGGAACCTGTTGAGATCTTTAGCTATTGTAGCCTATGTTCCTCAAGATTATAAGGTATACAGTATTTACTAAAGTGTGGGTTTATAATAGTGGACATATTTCCCGTAGCAATCAGATACTGCCTATTATCTTCTAGAAGGTGCTAGATAAATGATAAGTAGAATCTGATTGGTTGCTATGGGCAACATCTCCACTTTTTTTCCAAAACATTTTATTGCTTTTCAGAGAAATATGACAGGTACATGAATACATTCCAAAATAGTAAGTGATATTGATATTTTTTATTGTCCCACATAATTGAACATTGTTTTCTAGAAGCAGTCCAGAAGGCCAATTTGTGGAGATAATTTAGGCAGCAGAAAAGTACCACCCTGGGACGGACAACAGATGAGCGAGCGGGAAGGACCCAGCCTGTAAACTTTTTTAATTACAAGATCCTTGCATTCCTCAGTAATGCCCAAGAGAGGGGAGAGTAGGATTCACAAATAGTTCCAATGCAGAACGTTTTATAGTCTCAGGGACAGCCACAACCCTGATGCTATTTCTACGTGACCTGTTTTCAGTATCATCCAGCTTTTTCCAGCTTCTCAATAGCTTGTTGTGCATCAGCCATATCATGACAAACCCTCCCAATGCGAGTTTCTGTAGTAGTTACCCTGTGAGTAAGGTATTGTAGCTGTGATGTAATGTTAGATATAATTTGAGACAGCAGAAGTCCAATGGTGGATTTGATTGCATCCACCTTATCAGAATAAGTGATGAAGAAGTCAGGGGGGCGACGCACCTGAGAGTTGCCAGAATCATTGGGTCAGAAGCTGCTTTCTGAGGTGCTGGTGATGCTGACGGTATAACTGTTCCGGGAGCCATATTACAATCCGTCCTTCATTTCTCCTGCTGTGGTGCTTGAAGTCTGACTGGTGTCTGACACTAAAAACTTCTCCATATGCTGGGGAAGTAGGACGGGGACTGCCCAGTCCATTGGAGGCTGAAAAAAGCCTTGTAAAGGGTATGATGAGCGAGGCTTCCTTGGAACTGCATGGCGGAGCTACTCACCGCATGAAGCCAGAGCTGGTAGTCCTTAAACATCTCCACATTTAGAAACCTGCACTTTAGTAAATATATATCTATGCATTTCTGCATGCCATTGTTGTAATGCATGATTGTTACCTTCCAGTCAGCTTGAACCAGTCTGTCCACTCTTCTCTAACCTTAACATGTAATTTTCACCCACATAACTGCAGCCCACTGATTGTTTTTGTTTTGTGTACTATGTCTGTAAACTCTAGAGACTGTTCTGTGTAAAAATCCTTTGAGAGCCACAATTTTTGAGATAGTCAGACCACCCCACCATGTACCAACCATTACTCTACAGTCAAAGTCATTTAGACCACATTTTTTCCCCATTCTGGTCTTTGGTCTGACAACAACTGAAACTCTTAAATTAACCATGTCTGCATGCTTTTATGAATCAAGTTGACACATGATTGGTTAATTAGATATTTACATAAATGAGCAGGAGGGCAGATGTATCTAGGTTTAATTCAGTCCTGATTGCAACAGCAAACTTTTTTTTCTAATGGGAAAAACAATTTGCAGTTCAGGAAGGGCAGATATAACATGTGCAGAGGAAAGGAGAGTTATGGTAGACTTACCATTGTCTTTCTGCGAGGTACATTGGGTTCCACAGGGAAAACGTCAGGGTGTAAAGTGGGATCTTGATCCAGAGGCACCAACAGGCTAAAGCTTTAGCTGTCCCAGGATGCATAAGGGCCTCCTCTATAACCCCGCCTCCCGGCACTGAGAGCTCAGTTTCATTAACCAATCCAATGCAGGAGCAGGCAAGAGAGAAGGCAAATGTTAATCACACAGAGCCACATTCTCACAACAGGAGAAGATACCAGCGGCTAATGCCATACAACCCAAAGAAGCTAGGTGCGTCAGGGTGGGCGCCCCGTGGAACCGAATGTACCTTGTAGAAAGAGAGTTAGCAATGGCAAGTCTATCATAACTCTCCTTTTCTGCAGCAAGTTACAATGAATTCCACAGGGAAAACATTGGGGATGTCCTAAAGCAGTTCCTCAAGGGAGGGGACGCGCCTTAGTGGATGTGAGAATCCGGCGTCCAAAGGAAGCATCCTGGGAGGCGAAGGTATCAAAGGTATCAAATCTAAGAAACATGTTCACTGAGGACCACGTAGCCGCCTTGCACAATTGTTCTGCGGTAGCGCCACAGTTGGCCGCCCAAGGTGGTCAATCAGACCGAGTAGAATGGGCATTAATAGCAGCAGGAGCTGGGAGTCCAGCCTGCGTATAATCTTGTGCAATCACCATTCTAATCCATCTGGCCAAGGTTTGCTTATTCTCAGGCCAGCCAAGTTTGTGGAAACCAAACTGGACAAAAAGGTTATCTGACCTCCTGATAGAGGCAGTCCCAAAGTGAGACAATTAGCAGTTTCCTTCCAGGGTTTTAACAGGTTTACATGATAGACTTGTACTTCGCTCCTTCTACCCTCCTGTCGGACCCTGTAATTGACCGGTCCCACTGCCTTGATGATCTCATAGGGGCCCCGCCATTGTGCATACATCTTGCTTTCTGTGGTGGGCACCAGCACTAACACTTTATTTCCTGGATTAAAGGACCGGTTAACTGAGGTGACGTCATACCTATGTTTCTGACGTTGTAGTGCCCTTTCCATGTGTTCGTTCAGTAGTGGCGCAATCTGCCTTAAGCGGCCGTATAATTGGGCCACAAACTGAATGACGTTAGGGTCCCGGCAGGGTTGTTCTTCCCACCCTTCTTTTAAGAGATCTAGAATTCCTCTGGGCTGTCTGCCATAGAGGAGCTCGAAGGGACTAAACCCTGTAGACGATTGGGGTACCTCTCTAACCGCAAACATCAAATAAGGTAGGAGCAGATCCCAATCTCATTTTTCTTGTGACACTGCCCTCTTTATCATTTGCTTAAGGGTTTTATTAAATATTTCTACCAGGCCATCTGTCTGCGGGTGGTACACCAAGGTGGTTATCTTATTTAGGTTTGGCAACCGACATAAATCTTTCATGAGTTTAGACACGAAAGGTGTACCCTGGTCCATTAAGACCTCTTTCGGTATTCCTAAATGGGTATACATGGTTAGTAGCTCTCTGGCAATAGTGCCAGATTTCATATTGCGCAGGGGTATAGCCTCTGGGTATCTGGTGGCATAATCAACTACCACCAATATGTATTGGTGCCCTCGAGCAGATCTTTCCACTGGCCCTATCAGATCCATACCAATCCGCTCAAAAGATACGGAAATGATAGGGAGGGTTATCAGTGGAGCTCTAAACTCTGGCCGAGGGGCTATCCTCTGGCAGACTGGGCATTCCTGACAATACCTCTTAACGGAAGCATAGATGCCGGGCCAAAAGAACCTTCACTGGATGCGTTGGTGTGTTTTCTCCTCCCCTAGATGGCCACCCAACAAATGCGTATGGGCAGCTTCTAACACCAACCGCTCCAGTTTTCGGGGAACCAAGAGCTGATCTACCCATTTCCCTTGTAAAGTAGCAACACGATACAGCAAATCATTTTTAAACACAAAATATGATACACCCTCTGATGGTAAAGCATCAAGTACCCTGCCGTTAACTACTTTGTCTCAAAGGCATGTGCCAAATTTCTGTCATAGGCCCTCATTCCGAGTTGTTCGCTCGCTAGCTACTTTTAGCAGCATTGCAAACGCTAGGCCGCCGCCCTCTGGGAGTGTATCTTAGCATAGCAGAATTGCTAACGAAAGATTAGCAATTCTGCTATTAAGTATTTCCTTGCAGTTTCTGAGTAGCTCCAGACCTACTCCTAGATTGCGATCACCTCAGTCCGTTTAGTTCCTGGTTTGATGTCACAAATACGCCCAGCGTCTGGCCAGCCACGCCCCCGTTTCTCCAGCCACTCCTGCGTTTTTACCTGGCATGCCTGCGTTTTTTAGCACACTCCCTGAAAACGGACAGTTTCCGCCCAGAAACACCCACTTCCTGTCAATCACACTACGATCAGCAGAGCGATTGAAAAGCTTAGTTCGCCCGTGAGTAAAATAGCATAGTTTTGTGCAAAATTGCTTAGCGCGTGCGCCCTGCTGTGCATACGCATGCGCAGAACTGCCGGATTTTAGCCTATTAGCAATTCTGCTAAAATTAGCAGCGAGCGAACAACTCGGAATGAGGGCCATTGCGTTGATCTCTCCCAAAGTCCTGCAGTGATATCTTCTCACCAACTGGGTTCCAATTGGCCTCGGACTAAGTCTCTTGGGGATGTCTGAGACCGGCAGCCTCTCTCCCGGATGCTAAACTTTGGTAGTCTCTGGTCACTGGCTACTGAGTTGATTCGGTGGTTGACGGTTTGTGGGTAATATTCCAGGTAACCAGCTCCTGCAGCAGTGGAAAGTCCCGGCCCAGGATCAGCGTATACGGGGGTCTGGAGGTCACCGCTGCCACCACCTTTAACGACCGACCTTGAACGACCAGGGGTAAGTAGACACGTGGGCACTCCTCCACATCGCCATGGACGCACAACACCCTGACAGGAGGCTGGTCCTTGTCAGCTCCCAGGGGAACCACGTTGGCCACGGCAATAGTGAGCTCACTGCCGGTATCCACCAGGGCCCAAATCTCCCAGTTTCCCACCTGTACCTGCACCCGGAACAGGGAGGATTCTGCTTGGGATACCCCCCACCGCCTCCATGCTAACCAACGACCGAGCCGTTTTCCCCGCACTGCAATCCATCAGCTCGCCCTGTTTCGGGTAGTACCGCCGTACAAGAACAGGCTTGCCGCACTCAAAGCATACCAAGGGAGGCGGAGCCTTTGGTTTAACTACTGGGACCTGAGTTCTGGGTTTAGGTGGTGGACCGTATCCTGATTAGGTTTTATTCAGCTTTCCCAGCATCAGGTGCCACTCAGTCACCACCGCCAACTCCTGAAATGTCTGGGGGTCAGCCTGAAGGGCCCACTGCTGCACCGAGCGGCCTAACACTCGCATAGCCTGGTCCAGTGTGACTACTTCCACAGTCTGTACTGCAGAGTTTTTATTCGGCTGCAACCAGGCCCTTGTCAGTTGGGCTAGTCTGGCAAGCTGAATCCTGGGAGGCTCAGAGCCCTCGAGCCGCCAGTCATGGAATTCTTGGGCTTTGCTGGGCCCCGTCACTCCAATCCTATCCAGTATAGCCTTTTTCAGGGTAGGATAGGAGCGTGCCTCAGCCACAGTCATGTCCACATATGCCCGCTGTGCCTCCCCTGTTAAACAGGGAGCCAGCCTGTCAGACCATTCCTCGCAGGCCACCCCAAGCACGTGGCCGTGCACTCAAACGTGCAAAGGAATGCCTCTATGAGGGTAATTCCAAGTTGATTGCAGCAGGAATTTTTTTAGCAGTTGGGCAAAACCATGTGCACTGCAGAGGGGACAGAATTAACATGTGCAGAGAGAGTTAGATTTGGGTGGGGTGTGTTCAAACTGAAATCTAAATTGTAGTGTAAAAATAAAGCAGCCAGTATTTACCCTGCACAGAAACGAAATAACCCACCCAAATCTAATTCTCACTACAAATGTTATATCTGCCCCCCCTGCAGTGCACATGGTTTTGCCCAATTGCTAACAAACTAGCTGCTGCGATCAACTCAGAATTACCCCCTATATCTGCTGGGGTGAGCTTTGGTAGCCTTTCCCGCTCTGGCTCAGATTTTTTAAGCGCTTTTAACTCATCTCACAATATTTGTATTTGAGTTTGCTGTCTTTCAGCCTGGGTTCGTTGCCCCTCATGTAACACCTGAATCTGGGCTTGTTGCCCCTCATGTAACATTTGAATCTGGGTTTGTTGCCCAGCTGCAAGTTCTGCAAATTGTTTTAGTAACTCCTCCATATTGCCCTACGTGGCCCCTTTAAGGACAAACCTTGGAGGTTTAATATAATGTGCCAGGCTTATCAAACAGTCCAAGCCGACACCCTCCTGTTTTGCTGGCTATTTGACACATAACAGCAAACAGTTTGTCTATAATGCTATGGCCCTTTAAGACTGCTACTTGCACTGCATAACCAGAGAGGAAGAAAAGAAAAAGGAAAAACTTGCAGTTTAAACACTGGTTTGCTTACCAACAGTTTCTGTTGTACATCGTGTCCTTGCAGTAGCGGATCTTGCCACGGGCAAGCAGGACTTTTGCCCGGGGCGCCGCCTTCCGGAGGGCGCTGGCGCCATCCGGAGGGCACCGCACCGTGGCAAGATCCGCCACTGCTGCCCGCTGTGTCCCCCGTCCGCCTCCGCTGCCCGCTGCCCGCTATGCGTCTAGTTTCCCTTCGTGGAGAGGACCTTTTGCTGTGCGGCGCGCGATGACGTCATCGCGCACCGCTCAGCATTCAAGCGGCGCTAGCAATGTACAGGGGGCGTAGCTGACCACGCCCCCTGTATTAGGCCACGCCCCTTCCTGCCCGGGGCGCAGAGCGCCCTTGAACCGGCCCTGTGTCCTTGCTCGCATTCTTCACCACTTGTGACAAGGATCACACACACGGGGACTTAGATGAACACTTTCGGTGTTTATTTTACACAGCAGGTCACTACATAGCAAGTTGATTCCATACAGTCGGTATTACAGGCAGAGCCGGCCTTAGGCATAGGCAAACTAGGCAATTGCCTAGGGCATTTGGTATGCTTAGGGGCACCAGCAGCTTCTGCTGATTAAAATGATATGCGGCATGCCTATATTCTGTGTGTGACTGCGGCAGTATCTGCATACGAAATGCTACGTTGCAGTGTATTCCTGGAAATCACTGTAATGGAAAACGTTTTTCAAATGTGATGAATCCAGCATGATGTGATTATCCAGCAGGCAGGCTGCATGGTTTCTACCTGTTAGCATAGGAGGACTGAGGAGTGGTTAGTAGGCCCTGCTGAGCTATTATGCCTGATTCATTCTCAGGAGCCCTGAACTCCACACCACGGGAGAGGAACACCATAAAGGAACATACTATATGCAAGATCTACAAGTCCTGATGGTACTTATTTTTAAACTACCTTAGGTTGCGGACAGGGCCGGTTCTAAGATTTGTGGCGCCCCGGGCAAAATATGGGGGCGTGGCTTCAATTGGGGGCGTGGCCAACGCGCTGAAAGAAAAAATAAAAATAAATAATAAGTATACTTACCATCCCCGTTCCTGATCCAGACCCCATCCGCCGGCGGCGCCGCTCTTCTCCCCTCCTCTCTTCTCTTCAATCTATGGGAGAGACGTTATTACGTCTCTCCCATAGAACAGCATAGACACTAGAGGTCAATTATGACCCCTAGTGTCTGTGCCACTATGCTGTGCGGTGCGCGATGACGTCATCGCGCATCGCACAGCAAAGGTCCTCTAGACGAAGGGAAACTAGACCGTAGCGTCTAGTTTCCCTTCATGGAGAGGACCTTTGCTGTGCGGTGCGCGATGACGTCATCGCGCACCGCACAACTAAGGTCCTCTCAATGAAGGGAAACTAGATGCTACGCGTCTAGTTCCCTTCAAAGCGGGGGGGCACAGCAGGGCTGAGGGCACTGCGGGGGACACAGTGGCGGATCTTGCCCTGGTGCGGCGCCCTCCAGATGGCGCCGGCGCCCTCCGGAAGGCGGCGCCCCGGGCAAAAGTACCGCTTGTCCGTGGCAAGAACCACCACTGGTTGCGGATACACCACTGTGTTTATGTAATTGACACTGTGTGAATTATTCTTTCACTATTCATCACATTTGAAAAACGTTTTCTATACCAGCACACCTGTTATTGTTGTTTTGCAATATTACACTATTGTGGTTTTTAAATCTCCTCACGGTCCACCCACGGAGTAACCGGGGAAGAAGATCGCGACCAGGAGAAGTTACATCCATTCTACAGGCTTGAACACACTTGAGATGCGGTACGCTTAGTATTATTCTAGCTTCACTTGGAAACCACACAACACAGAAGGCGCCGGGTTCTACCACTCTTTCATATATATATATATATATATATATATATATATTATGATCGAAAAAGTCAGCAGCGTTCCGGGATTTAGTAAAAACAGCCTCATCTGACCAACGTTTCAGGGCCTGCAGACCCTTTGTTCACACCTTACCTAGATGAGGCTGTTTTTTTTGCACATTACAGTTGTTTATATTTTTCTAAATCCCAGAGTGCTGCAATCATCTGAATTTTATCCTTAAAGAAGACTGGTGAGTGCTTTCTCCATACTTGGATTTATATTAGGCTAACTGCGTATGGATTCCTTGGAAACGCCTGAGATAGTTTTGCACCCCAGCATGGTTTTGCGGTATGAACTTTGTGAGTGCCACCACCTACTGTGAATATATATATATATATATATATATATATATATATATATATCATAATGGCAGCAGTCCAAGATGTGTACATCATTGCAAAAACTACTTTTATTTCACAAGTAATTTTATCATTGACCTACACGTCTCGGAGTGCCGCCATTACGTCCACTATATTGGCGGTCATGGAGGGCATCCGGGCAAGTATACAAATAGCCTATAAATCTGGAGTGCTGGGCACTTGTATTATATATATATATATATATATATATATATATATATATATATATAAAATATATTTTATATATATATATATATATATATAATATATATATATATCAAATGTCGTTCTAATAGAGAGGGGTATGCATCCATCCACTCATCATGTATATAGAACAGGCGGCACTCTCAGGTCTTTGTGAAAGAAGTGTATTATCAAAAAAATTCAATGAAATAATTGGCACATAGCGCCAACATTTCAGCGCCGCGCAGGGCGCTTTTTTCAAGGCTGTGTGCAAAAGGCTACAAGCAAACCAAACCCAAACAGTGTATGTTCTTACCTTATGTAGGTGAAAGACCGCGATGTGGAGCTGCGAGGACTGGCGTTCGGCGGGGCTTCCGGTGAGTGTTCCCCTCGCGTAACCAGGAAGTGACGTCACTGGTTGCTGGGTTACCGCGAGCGTCCCCGCCGTCGATGTTAACCCGCTGCTCCTGGCGGAAGATAATGTAAAGCAGTGAAAGATCGTGTCCCTGAGTGCTGCAGTATATGTACACGATCATAGATGTTAAAACCAAATAAGTGCAGAAAAGATCTGTGTTTCCCATTGTGGGGAACAAAACCTAAACGTGGTAAGGTGCACCCTGTGCAAGAACGAAAAAGTGGCTATCACATGATTAAAAATTCTGACCCAGCAATCGGATGCCTGATATAGCAACAGTGTGTGTATGGCAACTGTACTAGTTATATTATAAAATGGTGTTCTAGATGACATGACGTGTAGGGGATCATGCTGAGGGTTGCTATATAGAAGATAGAACCACCAAGAGTATGAGGAGGAGGTTAACATTCTATATAAATATAGATATGTAACTATTTATAGACGTGACTCCCTATATATGTGACGCATGCAAAAAAAGCCCGCAGGGGCATGGTGCAGTATATTGCTTACGGAGGGATTAAAAGAAACTTTTAACTGTAGCACCCTTGAATGGCAATTAAGTTTACAGCCGTTATGTATATGGTGCCTGTCAGTGTTCATTGCCAAAAGACACTCCAAGCTACATGTTCATTAAGTCCATGTGGAGTCAATGTGGACAAGCGATGTATCCATTCTATCTCCCGTTGGGCCAATGCCCTGGCTCGATCTCCTCCTCTTGCGTTGGCCGGTATGTGGTCCACAATCATGTGTCTAAGATGTTGTAGTTGATGTTGGGCTTGTTTGAAGTGGCGCGCCACTGGTTGGTCATTGGGTTTTCCCTCCAGGGCGGCCTTAATGGCCGATCTATGTAAGGCCATTCTCTCCCTGAAAGTGCGGACAGTTTGGCCCACATAAAGTAAGCCACACGGACAGGAGATGACGTAAATGACAAATTGTGACATACAAGTGACATGGTGACGAATTTTAAATGTCTTATGGTTTTTTGGATGGACAAACATCGGGCCTGTGTCCATGTGCTTACAGGTGGTACACGTCAAACATCTTTGGCATCCTGTTTTAAAAGCTATTTGTTTTTTCTGTGTCACATCGGTTTTTACTAGGGTGTCCTTGAGGTTACGACCTCTTTTGAAACAAGGCATGATGGTGGTATTTTTAAAGGCAGGTAGTGACGAATCTGTGCTCACTATGGGCCACAGTGCCCTCGTGGCTCGGGTGGTGATGGAGCTGGCTGTGGTGTATTCTGTGATGAATGGTATTTTGTTAGTAGATTCATGTCTCATGGAACCAAATAGTTTGTTCCTCGGAATAAGTAGAACTTCCTGTTTGATGCGTGCCAGCTGGCGTCTGTCGTACCCCCTTTGTATAAATTTGAGAACCACTTGATCAAGGGCGCTGTCCAATAGTTCACTGTTGCTTGTGATGCGGGCCACCCGTAGCATTTGGGATCTGGGTAGGCCCCTTTTCAATGCTGGGGGATGGAAGCTGTTGTTTCTCAATAGTGTGTTACGGTCCGTGGGCTTTTGGTATACAGAGGTAGAGATGATGTCGTCTCTTATGTCGATTTGGACATCCAAAAAATGTATGGACTCTGTGCTGCTTTCCATGGTTAATTTAATTGGAGTGTCACTGGTATTGATTTGGTTGAGCAAGTTGTCTAATTCTCCAGCACTCCCCGTCCAAAAAAGTAAGAGGTCATCTATGTAGCGTTTATACAGGAGTGTTTTAGCTACAATGTTCTCTGACCTCAGATGTGTACGTTCAAAGGCATACATATATATATTGGCGTAGCTGGGGGATACATTGGATCCCATCGAGCATCCTGTGAGTTGCAAAAAGAATTCGCCATTGTGTAAGAAATAGTTATGTGTCAAAATGTATTCCAGGAGTTTCATAAACAGGGGTATGTGTAGGGCTTCAAATTCCTCGGTTTCCAAGAATTGTGACATTGCAGCCAATCCCTGTGTGTGCGGAATTACTGTGTACAAACTCTGTACATCCATTGTGCACAAGATTGTGTTGTTGGGTACTTTTGATATCTCCTGTAGTATGAGTAATAAGTGCGTGGTATCCTTCAAGTATGTGTCTTGCTTGGTGACCAACGGTTGAATTAGAGTGTCCAGAAATATGGAGATTGGCTGTATTAG